>NC_064248.1:40844310-41151293 GCF_003254725.2 Canis lupus dingo
CCACGGATCTCAGGGCGCTGGGGGATACAGCCCAGGATCCTGCCCTACCTACCCTCCAGGACAGGCGAAGGTGGGGAGGGCACAGGAGAGCAAGGACTCTCCTGCCATCAGTTGCTTCCAAGCTGTGCAGATCAGCGCCCCTGCCCTGCCCCCCGGAGCATCTAGGCCAAGGTAGACCGGGAGACTGTGGTAGTTACTGGGGAAGCTGATCCTAGAGCTGGAGAGCAGGCTGCCAGTGGGTTGTTCCTCCTGTTGTCATCCTCTGCCTGGGAGGTGCGGGATCGCCAGGGAACAGAGGCCTCATAGGGTCAACAGCTCCCACTGAGCCTGGAACCAGCGGGGGGTGGGGGGGGTTGGGCATCTACCCCGGTGCACACACCTGAGAATCAGTACTGCAGGCCCTTCCCCCAGAAGACCAGATGGAAAGACAGGGTAAGGGCAAATTCTGGATGAAGCGGTGCTGGAAAGCTCCAGGGGAAGTAAAGGGATTTACAGTATATAGAACTAGAGGGGACTACTCCTATTTTTTTCTTCCTTTTTCTAGTACAACTCGTTTTTATATCAGACTGTAAATTTCCAATTTTTTTTCTTTTCCACCTTAACTACAATATTTTACCACATCTTCATTTTTAAGTATCTTCTTTTTGACTTTCATATTTGTACAATTATAGGTCTTAGATATATTTTCCACCTCTAGATTACTTTCAACATACTAAATTTAATTTTGGGAAAAATCCAAGATATGTTTTGTTTCATTTTGTTTTGTTTTGTGTTTTTTGTTTTCTCTGTCTCATTTTGTTCTACCATGGCAGAAGTTAATACCTTCTAAAACATGACCAGCATCCATCCAAAAACAAGTGGCATACTGTGCTTGTTCATTCTGTGAGATTCCTCATTCCCATTCTGCCCCCCCTTTTTTTTATCTCATTTATGTTTTGGTGGTCAATGTTGGGTCTTCCACAACTATTTCTGGTTTATGTAAATTTGGGACTGAGCATCTTCTAACATACAGAACTTAATACACTCAGAACCAAGAGGATCATCCTCTAGGACCCCTCAGGTAGACTACATTCTCCCTCCACTACAACTTCATCACCACGACCATCTCCCAGTCCCACTCCCTTTATTCTTCTCTTTTCCTTTTTTCTTTTATTTTCTTCTTTACTTTTGCTTTTTTTTCTATTCTTTTTTATCTCTTTTTTTTCTGTTTTGGGATTCTTGGCCTTTTATTTTTTATTACTTTATTTAAAAATTGTCTTTCACTTTAGTGGTCCTTTTGTTTTATTTTGTTCTGATCTTTGTTTTCTTTTCTTTTATTAATAAATTAATTTTTTATTGATGTTCAGTTTACCAACATACAGAATAACACCCAGTGCTCATCCTGTCAAGTGCCCCCCTCAGTGCCCATCACCCATTCACCTCCACCCCCCGCCCTCCTCCCCTTCCACCACCCCTAGTTCGTTTCCCAGAGTTAGGAGTCTTTATGTTCTGTCTCCCTTTCTGATATTTCCCACACATTTCTTCTCCCTCCCCTTATATTCCCTTTCACTATTATTTATATTCCCTAAAGGAATGAGAACATACACTGTTTGTCCTTCTCTGATTGACTTACTTCACTCAGCATAATACCCTCCAGTTCCATCCTGCTAAAAGATGAAAGGGTCAACCAAGAAATTAAGGAAGAATTAAAAAGATTCATGGAAACTGATGAGAATGAAGATACAACTGTTCAAAATCTTTGGGATGCAGCAAAAGCAGTCCTAAGGGGGAAATACATCGCAATACAAGCATCCATTCAAAAACTGGAAAGAACTCAAATACAAAAGCTAACCTTACACATAAAGGAGCTAGAGAAAAAGCAGCAAATAGATCCTACACCCAGCAGAAGAAGAGAGTTAATTAAGATTGGAGCAGAATTCAACGAAATCGAGACCAGGAGAACTGTGGAACAGATCAAAAGAATCAGGAGTTGGTTCTTTGAAAGAATTAATAATATAGATAAACCATTAGCCAGCCTTATTAAAAAGAAGAGAGAGAAGACTCAAATTAATAAAATCATGAACGAGAAAGGAGAGATCACTACCAACACCAAAGAAATACAAACGATTTTAAAACATATTATGAACAGCTATACGCCAATAAATTAGTCAATCTAGAAGAAATGGACGCATTCCTGGAAAGCCACAAACTACCAAAACTGGAACAGGAAGAAACAGAAAACCTGAACAGGCCAATAATCAGGGAGAAAATTGAAGCAGTCATCAAAAACCTCCCAAGACACAAAAGTCCAGGGCCAGATGGCTTCCCAGGGGAATTCTATCAAACGTTTAAGGAAGAAATCATACCTATCCTACTAAAGCTGTTTGGAAAGATAGAAAGAGATGGAGTACTAACAATTCTTTCTATGAGGCCAGCATCAACTTAATTCCAAAACCAGACAAAGACCCCGCCAAAAAGGAGAATTACAGACCAATATCCCTGATGAACATGGATGCAAAAATTCTCAACAAGATACTAGCCAATAGAATCCAATAGTACATTAAGAAAATTATTCACCATGACCAAGTAGGATTTATCCCTGGGACACAAGGCTGGTTCAATACTCCTAAAACAATCAATGTGATTCATCATATCAGCAAGAGAAAAAACAAGAACCATATGATCCTCTCATCATATGCAGAGAAAGCATTTGACAAAATACAGCATCCATTCCTGATCAAAACTCTTCAGAGTGTAGGGATAGAGGGAACATTCCTCAACATCTTAAAAGCCATCTACGAAAAGCCCACAGCAAATATCATTCTCATGGGGAAGCACTGGGAGCCTTTCCCCTAAGATCAGAAACAAGACAGGGATGTCCACTCTCACTACTACTATTCAACATAGTATCCAGAAATGGACCCTCATCTCTACAGTCAACTAATATTCAACAAAGCAGGAAAGACTATCCAGGAAAAAGGGCAGTCTCTTCAATAAATGGTGCTGGGGAAATTGGACATCCACATGCAGAAGAATGAAACTAGACCATTCTCTTACACCAGACACAAAGATACACTCAAAATGGATGAAAGATCTAAATGTGAGACAAGAATCCATCCAATCCTAGAGGACAACACAGGCAACACCCTTTTTTAACTTGGCCACAGTGACTTCTTGCAAGATACATCCATGAAGGCAAGGGAAACAAAAAAAATGAACTATTGGGACTTAGTCAAAATAAAAAGCTTCTGCACAGCAAAAGAAACAGTCAACAAACTAAAAGATAACTTACGAAATGGGAGAAGATATTTGTAAATGACATATCAGATAAAGGGCTGGTATCCAAGATCTGTAAAGAACTTATTAAACTCAACTGCCAAGAAACAAACAATCCAATCATGAAATGATGAAGATGATGTCTCTTGACATGAACAGAAATTTCACAGAGGAAGACATAGACATGGCCAATAAGCACATGAGAAAATGCTCCGCATCAATGGCCATCAGGGAAATACACATCAAAACCACAATGAGATGCCACCTCACACCAGTGAGAATGGGGAAAATTAACAAGACAGGAAACAACGAATGTTGGAGAGGAGGTGGAGAAAGGGGAACGCTTTTGCACTGTTGGTGGGAATGTGAACTGGTGCAGCCACTCTGGAAAACTGTGTGGAGGTTCCTAAAGAGTTAAAAATAGAGCTACCCTACAACCTAGCAATTGCACTACTGGAAATTTACCCCAAAGATACAGATGCAGGGAAAGACCAAGACACCTGCACCCCAATGTTTATAGCAGCAATGTCCACAAGCCAAACTGTGGAAGGAGCCTCGGTGTCCATCGGAAGATGAATGGATAAAGAAGATGTGGTCTCTGTATACAATGGACTATTACTCAGCCATTAGAAATGACAAATACCCACCATTTGCTTCAACATGGATGGAACTCGAGGTTATTATGCTGAGTGAAGTAAGTCAATCAGAGAAGGACAACCATTGTATGGTATCACTCATACAGGGAATGAGGTTGACGGAACATGAGAGACTCCTAACTCTGGGAAAGGAACAAGGGTTAGTGGAAGGGGAAGTGGGCAGGGGTGATGGGGTGACTGGGTGATGGGCACTGATGGGGGCACTTGACTGGATGAGCACTGGGTGTCATACTATACATTGGCAAATCGAACTTCAATAAAAAATATACACAAGAAATTAAGAATTTGGAAAATCTGACGTAAAAAACATAATCATGCAGTGCATGATGTTGATTGATTTGGAAATATTGCACCATGCCTGCAGCCCAAGAATAAATCCCACTTGATAGTGGTGAATAATTGTTTTAATGTAGTGTTGGGTTTGACTTGCTAGTATCTTGTTGAGATTTTTGCACTCATGTTCATCAGGGATATTGGCTTGTAATTCTCCTTTTTGGTGGGGTCTTTGGTTTTGGAATCAAAGTAATGCTGGCCTTGTACAATGAGTTTGGAAATTTTCCTTCCTTTTTTTTTTTCTTTGGAGCAGTTTGAAAAGAATAGGTACTAACTTTTTTAAGTGTCTGGTAGAGTTCTCCTTGAAAGCCATCTGGCCCTGAGGTTTTGTTTGTTGGGAGATTTTTTTTTAATAATAAATTTATTTTGGGGCAGCCCCGGGGGTGCAGCGGTTTGGCGCTGCCTGCAGCCTGGGGTGTGATCCTGGAGACCCGGAATCGAGTCCCACGTTGGGCTCCCTGCGTGGAGCCTGCTTCTCCCTCTGCCTCTGTCTCTGCCTCTCTCTCTCTGTGTCTATGAATAAATAAATAAAATCTTTAAAAAAATAATAAATTTATTTTTATTGGTGTTCCATTTGCCAACATACAGAATAACACCCAGTGCTCATCCCGTCAAGCGCCCCCCTCAGTGCCCATCACCCATTCACCCCCACCACCCCTAGTTCGTTTCCCAGAGTTAGGAGACTTTATGTTCTGTCTCCCCTTCTGATATTTCCTGCCAATTTTTTCTCCCTTCCCTTCTATTCCCTTTCACTATTATTTATATTCCCCAAATGAATGAGAACATATAATGTTTGTCCTTCTCCGATTGACTTATTTCACTCAGCATAATACCCTCCAGTTCCATCCACGTTGAAGCAAATGGTGGGTATTTGTCGTTTCTAATGGCTGAGTAATATTCCATTGTATACATAAACCACATCTTCTTTATCCATTCATCTTTCTTTTTTTTTTCCATTCATCTTTCAATGGACACTGAGGCTTCTTCCACAGTTTGGCTATTGTGGACATTGCTGCTATAAATGTTGGCAGATTTTTGATTATCATTCAATGTCTTTGATGATTGGGCCTGTTCAAATTTTCTGTTTCTTGTTTCAGTTTTGGTAATTTGTTTGTTTCTAGGAATTTATCCATTTCCTCCAGGTTGCCCAGATTTTTGACACATAATTTTTCATTATATTCTCTTATAGTTGTTTGTATTTCTATAGTGCTGTGATCTCTTCCGTTTACTTCTGATTTTATTTGTTTCATAAAACAAATTGTTTTATTGTTAGAAAACTCTTCTGTTACTCTGGCTAGGGGCTTATCACTTTTATTAGTTATTTCAAAGAATCAGCTCCTAGTTACACTGCATTTTTCTACTGGTTTTTGTTTGTTTGTTTCCATATCATTTATTTCTTCTCCAATCTTTATTATCTCTCTTCTTCTGCTGGCTTTAGGCTTTATTTACTGTTCCTTCTCTAGGTCCTTTAGGTGTAAAGTTAGGTTGTGTATCTGAGATTTTTCTTCCCTCTTGAGGAAGGCCTATATTGCTATATTTTTCCCTCTTAGGACCACTTTTGCTGCATTGCTAAAGTTTTGGACTGTCAGTTTTTCATTTTAACTTGTTTCCATGTATTTCTCTATTGCTTCTTTAATTTCCTTGTTGATTCATTCATTCTATAGAAAGAAGTTTAACTTCCATGTATTTATGACCTTTTCAAATTTATTTTTGTGGTTGGTTTCAAGTTTCATAACATTGTGGTCTGAATATATGCATGGTATGATCTCAGTCCTTCTGTATTGGTTGAAGCCTGATTTGTGACCTAGTATGTGATCTGTTCTGGAGAATGTTCCATGTGCACTTGAAAAGAATGTGTATTCTGCTGCTTTAGCATAAAATTTTCCGAATAGGGCAGCCTGGGTGGCTCAGTGGTTGAGCATCTGTCTGTCTGTGATCCTGGGGTCCTGGGATTGAGTCCCACATTGGGGTCTCTGCATGGTATCTGCTTCTCCCTCTGCATATGTCTCTGCCTTTCTGTGTCTCTCATGAATAAATAAATAAAATCATTAAAAATATTCCATTTTTAATTCTTTGAGGAACCTCTACACAGTTTTCCAGAGTGGCTGCACCAATTCACATTCCCACCAACAGTGCAAGAGGGTTCCCCTTTCTCCACATCCTCTCCAAGATTTGTTGTTTCCTGTCGTGTCCTTTTCACCATTCTGACTGGTATGAGGTCATATTTCATTGTGGTTTTGATTTGTATTTCCCTGATGGCAAGTGATCCTAGTACTCCAGGATCACACCCTGAGCTGAAGGCAGAGGCCTTAACCGCTGGGCCATGCAGGTGCCCTGCTTTTAATATTTTATATGTTTTAACCTCTTATATTTTTACTTCTGTATTGCCAAAATAATCATTTTTCCCCAAGAATAAACAAAGCTAGATTGAAAAATTACACAAATACCTGACTAACAAAATAAGCATTTGAACTTTCATGCATCTTTGTCACTTTCTCTCCCATACAATCTTTAGTAAATATTTCTAAGTAGGCAGAAGATATAAAAAACAATCTTCAGGGGCACCTAGGTGGCTCAGATGGTTAGGTGTCTGTCTTTGGTTTGGGTTGTAATCCCAGAATCCTGAGATTGACCCTCGTAGAAAAAATATATATACAATAAAAAGAATGTTCCGAATATATCTGTAAAGTCCACATGGTCCAGTATATCACTCAAAGCCATTATTTCTTTGTTGATTTTCAGCTTAATAAATTGTCCACTGCTGAGAGTGGGGTGTTAAAGTCCCCTACTATTATGTACTATTATCAATGAGTTTTTTAAATAAATTTATTTTTTATTGCTGTTCAATTTGCCAACATACAGAATAACACCCAGTGCTCATCTCGTCATGTGCCTGTCACCCAGTCAACCCCACCCCCCCACCCACCTCCCCTTCCACCACTAGTTCCTTTCCCAGAGTTAGGAGTCTCTCATGTTCTGTCTCCTTTTCTGATATTTCCCACTCATTTTTTCTCCTTTCCCCTTTATTCCCTTTCACTATTTTTTATATTCCCCGAATGAATGAGACCATATATGTTTGTCCGTCTCCAATTGACTTACTTCACTCAGCATAATACCCTCCAGTTCCATCCACGTCGAAGCAAATGGTGGGTCTCTGTCGTTTCTAATGGCTGAGTAATATTCCATTGTATACATAAACCAAATCTTCTTTATCCGTTCATCTTTCGATGGACACCGAGGCTCCTTCCACAGTTCGGCTATTGTGGACATCGCTGCTATAAACATCTGGGTGCAGGTTCCCGGTGTTTCATCGCATCTGCATCTTTGGGGTAAATCCCCAGCAGTACAATTGCTGGGTCATAGGGCAGATCTATTTTTAATTCTTTGAGGAACCTCCACACAGTTTTCCAGAGTGGCTGCACCAGTTCACATTCCCACCAACAGTGCAAAAGGGTTCCCTTTTTCTCTGTACCCTCTCCAACATTTGTGGTTTCCTGCCTTGTTAATTTTCCCCATTCTCACTGGTGTGAGGTATATCTCATTGTGGTTTTGATGTGTATTTCCCTGATGGCAAGTGATGCAGAGCATTTTCTCATGTGCATGTTGGCCATGTCTATGTCTTCCTCTGTGAGTTTTCTCTTCATGTCTTTTGCCCATTTCATGATTGGATTGTTTGTTTCTTGGCAGTTGAATTTAATAAGTTCTTTATAGATCTTGGAAACTAGCCCTTTATCTGATACGTCATTTGCAAATATCTTCTCCCATTCTGTAGGTTGTCTTTTAGTTTTGTTGACTGTATCCTTTGCTGTGCAAAGCTTCTTATCTTGATGAAGTCCCAATAGTTCATTTTTGCTTTTGTTTCTTTTGCCTTCGTGGATGTATCTTGCAAGAAGTTACTGTGGCTGAGTTCAAAAAGGGTGTTGCCTGTGTTCTCCTCTAGGATTTGGATGGATTCTTGTCTCACATTTAGATCTTTCATCCATTTTGAGTTTATATTTGTGTATGGTGCAAGAGAGTGATGTAGTTTCATTCTTCTGTATGAGGATGTCCGATTTTCCCAGCACCATTTATTGAAGAGACTATCTTTCTTCAAGTGGATAGTCTTTCCTCCTGTGTAGAATATTAGTTGACCATAAACTTGAGGGTCCACTTCTGGATTCTCTATTTTGTTCCATTGATCTATGTGTCTGTTTTTGTGCCAGTACCACACTGTTTTGATGACCACAGCTTTGTAGTACAACCTGAAATCTGGCATTGTGATGCCCCCAGATATGGTTTTCTTTTTTAAAATTCCCCTGGCTATTTGGGGTCTTTTCTGATTCCACACAAATATTAAGATGACTTGTTCTAACTCTCTGAAGAAAGTCCATGGTATTTTGATAGGGATTGCATTAAACATGTAAATTGCCCTTGGTAACATTGACCTTTTCACAATATTAATTCTGCCAATCCATGAGCATGGAATATTTTTCCATCTCTTTGTGTCTTCCTCAATTTCTTTCAGAAGTGTTCTATAGTTTTTAGGGTATAGATTCTTTACCTCTTTAGTTAAGTTTATTCCTAGGTATCTTATGCTTTGGGTGTAATTGTAAATGGGATGGACTCCTTAATTTCTCTTTCTTCAGTCTCATTGTTAGTGTATAGAAATGCCACTGACTTCTGGGCATTGATTTTGTATCCTGCCACGCTGCCAAATTGCTATATGAATTCTAGCAATCTTGGGGTGGAGGCTTTGGGTTTTCTATGTAGAGTATCATGTCCTCAGCGAAGAGGGAGAGGTTGACTTCTTCTTTGCCAATTTGAATACCTTTAATGTCTTTTTGTTGTCTGATTGCTGAGGCTAGGACTTCCAGTACTATGTTGAATAGCAGTGGTGAGAGTGGACATCCCTGTCATGTTCCTGATCTTAGGGGAAAGGAGACCAGTGCTTCCCCATTGAGAATGATATTTGCTGTGGGCTTTTCGTAGATGGCTTTTAAGATTTGAGGAATATCCACTCTATCCCTACACTCTGAAGAGTTCTGGTGAGGAATGGATGCTGTATTTTGTCAAATGCTTTCTCTGCATATGATGAGAGGATCATATGGTTCTTGTTTTTTCTCTTGCTGATATGATGAATCACGTTGATTGTTTTACAAGTGTTGAACCAGCCTTGCGTCCCGGGAATAAATCCTACTTGGTCATGGTGAGTAATTTTCTAAATGTACTAATGGATCCTATTGGCTAGTATCTTGTTGAGAATTTTTGCATCCATGTTCATCAGGGGTATTGGTCTATAGTTCTCCTTTTTTGGTGGGTTCTTTGTCTGGTTTTCGAATTAAGGTGATGCTGGCCTCATAGAATGAATTTGGAAGTACTCCATCTCTTTCTATCTTTCCAAACAGCTTTAGTAGAATAGGTATGGTTTCTTCTTTAAACGTTTGATAGAATTCCCCAGGGAAGCCATCTGACCCTGGAATTTTGTGTCTTGGGAGGTTTTTGATGACTGCTTCAATTTCCTCCCTGCTCTTTGGACTGTTCAGCTTTTCTATTTCTTCCTGTTCTAATTTTGGTAGTTTGTGGGTTTCCAGAAATGCGTCCATTTCTTCTAGATTGCTTAATTTATTGGCATATAGCTGCTCATAATATGTTTTTAAAATCGTTTGTATTTCCTTGGTGTTGGTATTGATCTCTCCTTTCTCATTCATTATTTTATTAACTTGAGTCTTCTCTCTCTTCTTTTTAATAAGGCTGGCTAGGGATCCCTGGGTGGCGCAGCGGTTTGGCGCCTGCCTTTGGCCCACAACGCGATCCTGGAGACCCGGGATCGAATCCCACATCAGGCTCCCGGTGCATGGAGCCTGCTTCTCCCTCTGCCTGTGTCTCTGCCTCTCTCTCTCTCTCTCTCTCTCTCTGTGACTATCATAAATAAATTAAAAAAAATAATAAGGCTGGCTAATGGTTTATCTATCTTATTGATTCTTTCAAAGAACCAACTCCTGGTTCTTTTGATCTGTTCCACAGTTCTTCTGGTCTCGATTTCGTTGAGTTCTGCTCGAATCTTTATTAACTCTCTTCTTCTGCTGGGTGTAGGATCTATATGCTGTTTTTTCTCTAGCTCCTTTAGGTGTAAGATTAGCTTTTGTATTTGAGTTCTTTCCAGTTTTTGAGTGGATGCTTGTATTGCGATGTATTTCCCCCTCAGGACTGCTTTTGCTGTATCCCAAAGATTTTGAATGGTTGTATCTTCATTCTCATTAGTTTCCATGAATCTTTTTAATTCTTCCTAAATTTCCTGGTTGACCGCTTCGTCTTTTAGCAGGATGGTCCTTAACCGCCACGTGTTTGAAATCCTTCCAAACTTCTTCTTGTGATTTAGTTCTAATTTCAAGGCATTATGGTCTGAGAATATGCAGGGGATGATCCCAATCTTCTGGTATCAGTTCAGAGCTGATTTGTGACCCAGTATGTGGTCTATTCTGGAGAAACTTCCATGTATACTTGAGAAGAATGTATATTCAGTTTAGTTTCGATGTAAAGTTCTGTAGATATCTGTGAAATCCATCTGGTCCAGTGTATCATTTAAAGCTCTCGTTTCTTTGGAGATGTTGTGTTTAGAAGACCTATCGAGTGTAGATAGCGCTAGATTGAAATCACCAAGGATAAGTGTATTTTTATCTGAGTATGTCTTAAATGGTTATTAATTGATTGATATATTTGGCAGCTCCCACATTCGGGGCATATATATTGAGGATTGTTAAGTCCTCTTGTTGGATAGATCCTTTAAGTATGATATAGTGTCCCTCTTCATCTCTCACTACAGTCTTCGGGGTAAATTTTAGTTGATCTGATATAAGGATGGCTACCTCTGCTTTCTTTTGAGAATCACTTGAATGGTAGTTGGTTCTCCAACCTTTTATTTTCAGGCTGTGGGTGTCCTTATGTCTAAAATGAGTCTCTTGTAGACAGCAAATAGGTGGGTCCTGATTTTTTATCCAGTCTGAAACCCTGCGCCTTTTGATGGGGTCATTAAGCCCATTCACGTTCAGAGTTACTATTGAAAGATATGAGTTTAGTGTCATCATGATATCTATTCAGTCCTTGTTTTTGTGGATTGTTCCACTGGACTTCTTCTTAAAGGATAATTTTAAGATTCCCCTTAAAATTTCTTGCAGACCCGGTTTGGTGGTCACATATTCTTTCAGTTCCTGCCTGTCTTGGAAGCTCTTTATCTCTCCTTCCATTCTGAATGAGAGCCTTGCTGGATAAATCATTCTTGGTTCCATGTTCTTCTCATTTAGGACCCTGAATATATCCTGCCAGCCCTTTCTGGCTTGCCACGTCTCTGTGGAGAGGTCTGCTGTTACCCTAATACTCCACCCCTTAAAAGTCAGGGGTTTTTTGTCTCTTGCTGCTTTAAGGATCTTCTCTTTATCTTTGGAATTTGCAAGCTTAACTATTAAATGTCGAGGTGTTGATCGGTTATTATTGATTTTAGGGGGGGATCTCTGTATTTCCTGGATCTGAATGCCTGTTTCCCTTCCCAGATTAGGAAAGTTTTCAGCTATGATTTGTTCAAATACATATTCTGGCCCTCTGGTCCTTTTGGTGCCCTCGGGAACCCCAATTAAACGTAGGTTTTTTCTTCCTTAGGCTGTCATTTATTTCCCTTAATCTATCCTCATGGTCTTTTGTTTGTCTTTTTTCCTCAGTTTCCCTCTTTGCCATCAACTTGTCTTCTATGTCACTCACTCGTTCTTCCACCTCGTTACCCCTCGTCGTTAGAACTTCTAGTTTGGATTGCATCTCATTCAATTGATTTTTAATTTCTGCCTGATTAGATCTAAATTCTGCAGTCATGAAGTCTCCTGAGTCCTTTATGCTTTTTTCTAGAGCCACCAGTAGCTTTATAATAGTACTTCAGAATTAGCTTTCTGACATTGAATTGTAATCCAAATTTTGTAACTCTTGTGGGAGAGTGGACTGTTGCTGATTCTTTACCTTGAGGTGAGGTTTTCCTTCTAGTCATTTTGCTCAGTGCAGAGTGGCCAAAAACAAGTTGTATTGGGAAAAGGAGAAAAAGAGAGGAGAGAAAGAAGGAGAGAAAAGAAAAAAAGAAAAAAGAAAAAAGGAAGAAAAAAAGAAAAAAGAGAAGAAAAAGAGAAAAGAGAAAAAGAAAGAGAAAGAAAGAATAAAAAGGGTGGGGGAAGCAAACAGAAATCAAAAAGAAAAAAAAACAACAACACGGTGGAGTATCTTCTGATTCTGTATACTTTAAGTCCCTTGACTTCCCCTGGAACTTGTCCGTCTAACTGGTCTTCTGGGGGAGGGGCATGTTGTGCTGATTTTCAGGTGTTAGCACTTGGGGGAGCTGCTCTGCCCGCTGCCTGCAGGGCTCAGTGGGGGTTGTTTACTCCTTGAGGCCCCAGGAGGAACAACCACAGTGGTGGCGGCCAGCTCTGGAGCCCGGGATTCAGCTCCCGCAGTAACTACAGAGCTCTCAGCCTGCAGGGGCTTGGATGCTTGCTGTCCTGGGCCCTCCTGGCCTCTGCCTGTCCCGGGGGGAAATCGGATCCTGGGCTGTGTCCGCCGGCGCCCTGGGCTCCTAGGCCTGCGCTGTTGGAATCGCGCTCCTGGCCGTGCAGCCCCCTCCGTGGAGCCACGCCCGAGCCCCTCCCGGGTCCAGCCTTGCGCACTGCAGCCCTTTAGGGAGCTCAGCGCACTCTCCCCGGGGCGCAGGTGTCTGTTCGTGACCCCGGGAGCTTGCGGCATCCCGCCCCTCCTGGGGTCCTGCTCTAACTCCCTGCGAGCCCCTTTCTGTCCGAGAAGATTGGTGAAGCTCCCGCTTCTCCAGGCGGTGCTTTCCTGTCCTGGGGGCACTCGCCCCGGCCTTAGCCCGGCTCCTCGGGGGGCCCCTCCCTCTTGGATGCCTTTTGTTTCTTTATTTCTTTTTTCCCTATCTTCCTACTTTGATAGAAGCGTGAACTCCTCTGACTGTAGCATTCCAGCTGTCCTCTCTTTAAATCTCAGGCTGAATTCGTAGATTTTCAGGGTGATTTGAAGGTTATCTAGGTAATTTGGTGGGGACAGGTGACTTGGGGACCCTACTCTTCGGCATCTTGCCCCTCCCTCTGCAAATGAATTTTGTATGGTGGAGGTGCAATTGATTCCATGCTCCTCCCCAAGCCTCTGTGGAAGAGATGATTTAAAATGGTTTAAATGTTACATTACATTTAATTTTATTGCCCTGTGGATATTGATCAGTTATACACCTATTATTAAATTATATCTATTAGCATTTAAACAGTATCGATTGCCTAAACAGATATCTGTTCTTGGGATTTTGTTTTGGATCTACTTTAACATCCTAATGGTTCCCTTATTAATTAATCAATTAAGTGAAATCATAAACACGGGTTCATTTAATTTTGCATAAGAGCCATAGTTTCACCTTTTCAATTGTCCTTTAGCAGTTCAAAATTCCAGTGTTGTTTTTTTTTTTTTAATCAACGTTCTATCGGGATATCCGATGCCAATACAATTTTTTTTTTGCCAATACAATTTTTTTTAATGCTTGCTCATTCGTAGGTGACTGCATGATGGCCTCCAATGATCCCCACCTCCTAATATTCACATTCATGTGTAATCAACTCCTTTTGAGTATAGGCTGGCCTAGTGACTTTCTTCTAACCAAGAGAATTCATCAAATGTGATGGGATATCAATTCTATGTTTAGGCTAAGTAAGATTATAACCTTCATCTTGCTATTTGACTCTTTCTTATTGACTTTGGTAAAGCAGCTGCCAGTTTGGGAGGCTCTGAGTGCCGATGAGCTTTCAGAACATAAAGACTCCATCCAAATCTCTGCACTAGGAGACAGCCAAACCCTAGTATGACTTTAACAACATAACCAAAGCTGTGTCCTCAGGATGACTTTAACTACCCCTTAAAATGCCTGCCTGAGAAAACGCTATACTACCAGAAGAATTTACTCTCTGTTCTAACCAATATCTAATGAAGGTTCCTGGCCTCCCTCTTATAGCATTTTCTAAAAAGGGCTTACAATTTTGAATCATTCCTCTGTCTCTTTGAGATATATATGTATCTTCTACAATTCAGATGTGTGTTTTTCAGGACCTGAAAGTCACTGCTTTGAGATATAATCAGGAAGTATAGGGCCTCTGTCTCCCAGTCTCTGGGGGGCATAGAATTCTATCTTTGATCGTTCCCAGCTAGCAGACACGGCTAGCCTAATTGCATTTACTCTGACCCACCTTTTGTAATTTTTCACTTCATTGACCCCCCGCTTGAGCCTTCACTCACCCCTCCCTCACACTCTCTTAAAATAACCAATCACTTCTGCACAAATTGGAGTGGGTTTCAGATCTTTCTCGTACTATCAGTAGTTACTGGATAAAATCTTTTTGGTAGTCTACATAGCAAAGAACTGAGAGAAACCTCTGGCAAAACAATCAGCAAGAAAGTGAGGATCTTAGTTCAACAGTCACAACGAACTGAATTCTGCCAACCACCTTAGGAGCTTGAATTTGGATTTTTGACTAGTTGAGCCTTCACGTGAGACCCCAGTCTTGGCCGATACCTTGATTGCAGCTCTGTGAGAGACCTGAAGACAGGTAAGTCAGCTTAGCTGTGCCTGGACTTCTGGCCCACAAAAATTGTGAGATAATAATTGTGTGGGAGTTTTTGAGCTGCTTAATTTATGGTAATTTGTTATGCAGCATTATATAACTAACATATTCTTCCTCTCTGGAAGCTTTAAAAATTCTCTTTATCTTTAATATTCTTAATATTCACTACTTTCAGAGGCACCTATGTGGCTCACTTGATTAAGTGTCCAGCTCTCAGTTTTGGTTTTGATCTCATGGGTAGTGGGATCAGACCCACCTCAGGCTTGTGCTCCATGGGTAGTCTGCTTGAAGATCCTCTCCCTCTGCACACCACCTCAAAAAAATAACAAAATTAAGACATATATATTTTAAAAATATTCACTATTTTTATACATTTTTTTCTTATCTCCCTTACTCATTTCCTTTTAAGCTTTTATTTATTCATTCATGAGACACACAGAGAGAGGCAGAGACACAGGCGGAGGGAGAATCAGGCTCCCTACGGGGAGCCTGATGTGGGACTCGATCCCAGGACCTCAGGATCACAACCTGAGTGAAAGGCAAACGCTCAACCACTGAGCCACCCAGGTGTCCCTCCCTTACTCATTTCTTGGTGGCTCTTTTCATCTACAGCTTTCTACTTTCTTTAATACTGGAAAATTAGTTTTTAGAGCTTAAAAAATTGTTTTTTTCTCCTTCTGCAACTCATATTATCTAGATATTGGCACTTGTACTTTCATCTTTTATTTTAAACATTTTCTTTTCCCAGGTTATCTCTACATCCAACATGGGGCTCGAACCCACAACCCCAAGATTAAGAGTCCCATGCTCTGCTGACTGAGCCAGCCGATTGCTCCACTTGTACTTTTATCTTACACAGATATTAACTTTTCCTTTTATATTTGCTTCCTTTTATCCTTCCCTACTGCCCTTCAACATTTCCATTCCTCTGTTTCCTAAGTTTTTCTTTGTATGCAATCTACCATTAATATCATGTATTTTATTTTTTAACTCATATGTCTTATACCCTGTATTGTTCATTTTGTTCTTTTTCTGTATTTTACTTGGGGCAGTTTCCTATTGCTTTAATTTTCCTTATAATCTTGATTGATAATGCATATTATAAATTTTGGTATGGTTTAGTAACTCTTTTTCAGGTGGTATTGTGTTTCAATCATTCCAACCTCTTTCTTCGGAGGGGCTTGTACTCCTTCAGTTCTTAGTTACTTTGGTTTGTGATGTCCTAGTTTCCTGTTGATTTTGGCTGCTTTACCTGGTAATGTGTTTTGGGCAAGGGCCAATGGCCTGACCTTTATCTATGCCATTTTCTAGTAAAATGGAGGGGGGTGAGTTTGAGCTCTAGGACACAGAATTCTAGGTATCTCCAAATCAGTTAATAATTCCCACTTGCTGCCTACCCCCAAACCAACTCCTCCAGTCAAGGTATTGCTGGACTTAAAGACGGAAATTTGAAAGAGGCTGTGTCCCTGTGATCTGTCTTAGGATTTTGAGGAAGAGAGATATAGAAAAATGAATGCCTGAGTCTCTTGGTAAAATTAATTTATTTTATTCAATGCTTCACCTCAGTTTCTTTTGCTGACTTTCCCAGAGGTCTGGATTATTTCCTTAAATTTCTTCTGAGGAGACATTGATTGTCCCAAGACAATGTGAACAGCCTTTCTCTAGCCTGTTCTTTCACTGTGTCCTGTTCTCCACCCCAGACTGCAGCTACCTTCTTCCCTTGCCATATACATTCATTTCTTTAAAACAGCCTTCAGCTCCCTCAGTTTTCAAAATTTGTCTTAGTTCTTAAAATGTTTCTCTTTTGTAAGTTAGATAAAGGAACCAGCAGCTAATGGTAGTTAATCATTGTAGCAGGATTCAGCAAGTGGTGTGTTATAACTGCTGTTCATAATACTTGCAAAAAAAAATCTGTTGTATTTATAGTATTTATAGCTATTTTCCCTTTTTATTCTGGATTTTGCTTACTTGTATCTTCTTTTTTTCTTGCTCGATCAATCTTGCTAACAGTTTATCTTTTTTTTTTTTTTACAGATTTTATTTATTTATTTATTTTAGGGGGCGGTGACAGAGGGAAAAGGAGAGAATCTCAAGCAGACTCTGCACCAAGCACAGGGCCTGATGCAGAACTCGAGCTCATGACCCTGACGTCATAACCTCAGCTGCAAAAATTACTTAATGCATTTTAAAAATAATAGTGAACTATATACCTTGAATGGAGTTATTTACACATCTACTGGCTTGATCTCATTTTTTGTTTAGAAATTTGATACCTATGCCACTTTTTTTGTCTGCTTCAACTATTAATTTCTCAGAGATGTATGTAAAATCATCCTCTACATGTGCTGACTTATGAATCTTCTCATTTCTGTCAGTTCCTTAAATTTGTCAATATCATTTGCTATCAAGATACATACTTTAACACACTCTAACTTCTCTTAATTGGCACGTAGTATTACATAAGTGTTTAGTCAGTATAGCAATGCGTAGAAGTGGTGATTGAAGCTATGAGCATGCCTGAAATCACGTGAGACATAACAGTTCGAGAAAATAAGGGGATCAATGATCAAGACTTAAGAAACTCTTTTATTTAATGGCTGAGAAGGAAGGGATAAGCCTCCAAAAAAAGAATGAGGAGTAAGTAGACGAAAAAGGAGGAGGAAAACCAAAGAAGCATATTCCCAAATGCACCCAGAGTGAAGGAATAATTAATAGTGCTGCTGAGTACAGATCCGAATGAATGTGAGATAAATGGAATTAATTACAACAGTTGAATGAGGGATTTAATGACTACTGCGGATGCTGTGATGTACTTCTGGGGCCTCCCTCGAGGAATAAAGGTCTTATTCCACCGGTTGCTGGGAGTGCTGCCAGCAGACACGTCTCAGCTACCAGCCTCCTTGAGTAATTGCCTTGGCTGAAGAGAACCTCCTTGCCTAACTAAGGTCACACAGCTTTCCTTGGCAAGGCCTGCATTCCTACTGGGGAAAACGTTGAAAGTCCATCGTATTCTAGAGGTCTCTGTGGGATAGGCTAAGGCCTTTGTTGAGAGGAGGCACCACAACCGAACTACTCCGTCTTCCCAGCTTCACTTCCTTTCCCTCCCCTCCCCTATACTGATCCCTGATAAACTTCCCTCACGCCAAAATACACCGGACAAAGTCCGTTTCCCAGGGAAACCAACCTGTGACAATGAGTTTTCGTACATAGGAAGAGATGATGGGTAGGAGGAGAATTGAGTGTGGAAGGTAAGAAATAAATGATGAAGCAGGGAAGAAGCCAAGAATGGGCAACTTATTCAGATCAGAGAATGACGGAAACCCAGCCCCTATGAAGGGCTGAGCACCTCGCCCCCTTTTAGTGCGGGACATACTCGACTGAAAGACAGACGCCAGCTACACACGCAGGATTCTGTGCCACCGAAACTACCACAGAGCACCGCGCTCAGGAAGTCGTGCTTTCTCTTAACCTGTCGGAACACTGTCGTTTCACTGCGCTTACCACGGAGCTAGGGGATGAGGGGCCAGGGGACTCGGCCCCCGAGGCCGGACAGTCAGTATGCGCCAGTTCACACTTCCACCGCCTGTCCCTCATAAGACGCCCTCGTCGGCCGCTCCTGCCGCCGCCTCCCTGCAGCCCCGGCTGAACGGCACCGCCCGCCCTTCCACCAGGGGCTTGGCCGGTCTCTCGGATGCAGGATTCAACACCGGGAGCCGGGAGACTTCTGAAAAGAATTTCTCCGGAGAGCCAAGTGAAGAGGAAAAAAGATGTCTATGGAGGGCGAACTTTCAGAGAACCAGCCGATTAACTCTGACGATGACTTTGACCGAGGCATGAGATGAACGCGCGGTGGAGGGAAAGGTCAGGTTAAGAAGAGAGGCAAAACTTCAAGAAAGAGGAAATGAACGAGAAAGCGCAGGAAGCGGCAATAAACAGAGCGCTGCCCACGGGCAGGCGTCTAAGAGGCGCGCACAGCGTCAGGCACTAGTCCAGAGCCGCCGCCGACGTCTCCTCCGGCGCTGGCGGGAAAGAGAAACGTGCAGGAGCGGCGAGCGCATTGGCAGAAAATTTACCAATGACCCCGGAAGCGTTTTATTTTGCGTAGGCATCTTGAGCATATCCTCTCGTGATTCGTTCGTTGATCCGGAAGAAGAGACACCAAACGTCCTCTGCGATTGGATCGTAGCATCGGGGCGGTGCTTTAGCAAGCCAGTCACCTCGGCGACCGGATGTGACGATGCCGGAAGCCGCTGACTGAGCTGGGCCCGGCTGGCGGCTGCGGTGGGCGGGGTCGGCCGAGCCCGTCCGGCGCGGTCTTCCCCACGGACCCAGCGCTGCTGGGGGCGGTGCCATTAAGGCCCCGCCTCCCGCGTCGACTCCGATTGGCTCTGGCGCGACGCCGTCGGCTCGCGGGGGGCGGAGACTCGGGCCGCTCCTCCCAGAGGCCGGGGCCGGGCCGCGTCGTCAGCCGCTGCGGTCCTTCCGGTTTCTGGCAGCCGCGTCGCCTCCTTCCGAAGGCTGGGGTCCTCCTTTCGCAGCGAACCCGTTGGGCGCCGTCCAGCCCAACACCGGGTCGCTCCGGGTCTCGCCCCTCGGGAGGCCCTCGGCCCCTCGTTGCCCACTTCCCTGGAGGTGCCGGCCCCTCCCGCCCCTCTAAAATGTCCAATCACCTCCAGAGGGTCTTCCTGAAACCCGCAGAGGAAAGCTCGGGCAACGCCTCGCAGTGGTAAGTACTGGTTGCGACTCCCCCTCAACACGCCTGCCCCGGCCCGCCTCTTAGCAGGGTGCCCAGGCGGCCTTCTCCTCCGGGCGCCCTGGCCCCGCAGTGGGCGCGCCTTGGGGGCGAGCGCCGGCCGGCGGGGCGCTCACGGCCCTGGAGCCCTCCGAGCGCTCGAGCGCGCCCCTCCTGGAAACGTGCAGCCTCGGCCCGCCCCGGCCCCGCACGACTCCTGCGACGGAGCAGCTCTCCACGGGAGAGGAAGACCAACATGGCCGGCGCGCCCGCGTGGACGGACGCCTTCTGGAAGGTTCTCGCGCACTCGCCGGAAAACACGCAGCGCGCGCGCGGACCAGCAGGTGCCGCCCAGGTGGTGCGGCCCAGATGGTGCGGCCCAGGTGGCGCAGGCCCTCCCGTGCGGACGGCTGTTCCTTCAGAGGAGTGAGAAGGAAAGGAAGAATGTGTGCAGGGGATGCTTAGGATATGAAACCACAACCTGAAAAATTGATCTCGTCTGAGGGAATGGATCTTTTCTTTTTTAAAAAGGATTTTGCTTATTCATGAGAGACACAGAGAGTTAGAGACCCAGGCAGAGGGAGAAGCAGGCTCCCTGCGGGGAGCCCCATGCGGACCTCGATCCCGGGACCGGGCTCTCACCCTGAGCCGAAGGCAGGCGCTCCACCACCGAGCCACTCAGGCGGCCCTGGATTTTGTTTGTAAATTTTAAATAGTAGTTTTATATGGAAAGGAAGAAAAGTAGAATGATTGCCACGTGAGATCGGTGGTTGGGAACAGAGTCTTTGAAGCAGCTGTAATGAGAACGCCCTCTCTCGTTGGATATCTCCCTATTTGACATAGGGAGATTCCAGGATTTCTTTTAAAAAGGCGTACGTGGTTGCACATTTCCAAAACAGTTTATCACTAAGTCAATTTTTTTTAAAGTTCTGTTAGTCAACATGAAATAAAAGGGGAACAGAACTGTTAGGGAAGATCGACTATTTTAAGTTGTAGACTCCATGGTTAGTGGATATAGTAAGTGTGAGAAAAAACTTAATTGGTGTCTGCGGAAGGAAAATGTGAAGAAAGATGGAAATTGAGCGTAGAATTCATGGAAGAGGATTTATGTTTGAAGAACATCAAGCTGCCTAAATTTAATCCTAGCTTTGACAGTTAACAGTTCGTGAGACCAAGTGCCTTTCTCCAGTCTCCTTTCCAGTAAATTAGAGCGCCTAGAGATATTTTTAGAGTTAAAAGAATGAGTATATGTAGAATACTTAGTATAGAAAAAAAAAAAAGCAGTACTTATGTGTTAGCTATTATTATGAGAATACGAGTTTATTTCTCTACAAATTTTAGCTCAGTAAGGTTTATTTTAATTACAAGTATATGCAAAATGGAATTGTAAGAAGGACTAAAAAAGCATGCACGGCATCTTAAGAAGAAACGGTCACTATATGCGGTGAGCCAAAACAGCATTGAAGAGCTGCCAAGAACCATTGGGATTCAAATCGTAAACAGAGCCAGCTTGTGTGTACGTATAACGTTTTGGTTTACTTTTGGTGGAAGCTAGGAGGAGAAGCAGATGTAGTGTTCTGTATAGATAATGCAAAAGTAAAAATACTTTCTCATGGTTGTTCATTTCTTCTACCTTTGTTTTGGCCTGGGTATTTGATGACGTGTAACTTAACACAATTTGTTTTAAGAATGCATTGTTCTGCAATGTTAGAAATAAGATAGTATAAGAACCTAACCTTTTTATTTATTGTGACTTTAACTCTTTTACCCAATTTCTAAGCCTTCGGCTATATGTATTTGGCATTTTTAAAAACTTTACAAAATGAATTAGGTTTTGGTTACTTACCTGTGTAAGTCATTGGGAGTTCGTTAACTCATTGGTTTATGAATTGTGTACATCATCTTCAAATGCATTTATTTCTTCAAATCACTGAGATTTGACATCACATGTTCTGGACATTACCAGATGTTTTTTTGATGCCATTTGACTCTTATTTTGGTTATCGCTTGCATGTTTGATTCTGTTCTGTTTTGTAAGTAATAATCTTCATGACTTGCAAGTATAATTTTATGAATCATTTGATTAATTTCAGCTCTTTAATTGGAAGCACAGTTTCTTGATTTTTTGATAATTTTGATGGTACTAAATCATTTTCATGAACTTAAAATGAGTATGATTTTTACTTTCTGTAGATGCTTGGATTTTTCTCGAGTTACTGCTGCTTTCCTTTTGTAAAGCTTTTCACGATTGCATTACAGGTTTATTGTTTAACATGTGTCTAGTTCATCATGGCATAAAGTATAAGAATCAGAACTAATCTTAGAATACAAAGGAAAAATCTGGAAGATATTTGTGATAGTTGGCATTCAGTTCATTTAGATTGGGGCTTTATTTGCAAAGAACAAAGCAGGAGTTAGAATGGTATAGTGGAAGACAGTAAGCTTTGGAGTTACAGCAGTCTAGGTTCATATCCTAGTTTACCACTATTATCCATATAGTTCTAACACTTGGTTAGAAAATTCAGTGAGTGCCTACATGACAGACTGTGCTAAATGGAGAGACTGACTAAAGAGGATATGAACCATGCTCGTGAAAAACCTTATAGTCTGAGGGGAGGTGATGTAAGACACTTTTAAATAGCATTATGCACAGGATGCTGTGAAGGCATTAAGAAAGGAAATCATAGGGAAGGTTTCTGGAGCACCTGAGTTTGGAGTTTGGGAATGTTAAGTATCAGCTGCCTAATTAAAGATGAATGTGGGCTGTGCTCAAGCAGAGGGAATTGGTTAATAAAGCACCAGTGTGACTTATTACCAAGAGTCCATATTTTTGTTTGGTTCTGTACTACAGGACAAATAGATGGGTTTGGTTTGCTGTGCTAGAGAGGTTAGACTTCATTTACTGGAGAACATTCAGAGGATTTTAAGAAAAGGTCATGTTCCTGTCTGCATTTTAGAAATCTGGTGGTAGTGTTGATTTGAGGGTGAGGGATCAGGCATATAAAGATTCTATGTAGGTTGTCCTTTCAGGGATTTTGAGGGCCTGAACTAGCTGATGTAGAATAAGGGTGGGATTCAAAGAGATACAGAAGGGAAAATAGGCAGACTTTCAGTGAGTTGACATGAGGAGAAGAGGATCAATTATAATGCCAGTTCTCTGAATAGATGTTGGTAAATTAATTGAGATGAGGAGAACTTATCAAAAAAATAATCGGGGAGGTATTTGAATTTGAAAGGCAGGGTCAGGCGTGAAAATAAAGACTTGAGTCATCAGCTTAGAGGTATTATAATTAAAGCCTGTGATGATAGATCTCATAATAATAAGTTAGGATGTGATTGGCAACTGGCTTCTGTCTGCTCTTAAGCCTTTGTCCTTAAAGGGGGAACTAAAAATGAATGTCCTCAGCAGTGGGCTTGGTTTGGTTAGAAACATGATATTTCATTATCAGTTTATTGTGCATTTAGTTTTGTACAATATAAGTGTCTATTATCTTTACTGGTTGAGTAAATAAGACAGAGACATTGAGATGTATACCTTACAGGCTAACTGAAATCTGTTTCTCCTTAATCTCTCACTTCATGCAGTTGAATTTTTTGGACCATGTTATGGTTGATATATGCTAAAGTAAATTCAAGAAAGTGGATGGGATTGTCCAAGAGAGCATGTAATTCTGAATAAGTTATTTAATACTGAATCTCCAGCTATAAAATAGTAATGGCAATACTCACATTGCCGGGCAGTTTATCAGAATTAGAGTTAATGACAACTATTTATGATAACGTATCTACTAGGTATATGATATTACGTAGTATATATTATTGTGCGTAATTCATTACATATATTGTGTAGTCACATAATGTTAAGTCCCATATAGTGAGATGCAAAAAAAGTCTGGCAGTTGAAAAGGTATGTTTTGCAAAAATATCTGCAAAGTGTCCATCAGCCTGCAAAATTTTTATCATTCCATTTCTACATTTGAATGTTTTATATCAATATTAGAATAATAAAAAATGTCAGAAGTTATATAAGTATGTTTAATATACTTTAAAAATTATCGTGCCTTTTTATTCAAGTTCTTACACTGCCAAAACTATCAGATTCATTTCCTTATTCTTAGATACCAATTCTATATTTTAATATAATATGATAACTAGCATATATTGGAAGTTTATCATAATTCTGGCCAGTTATTTCATTTACTTATCATAGCAAGCCTTATTGTCTCCATTTTGCAAATGAAGAAACAGAGATTCAGAGAAGTAAATTTACTCAAATTAATTAACGATTGGAAAAACTAAGATAAGAGAAGCCTGTAAACTTTCTAATTTATTTCTCTTTTCATTTTTTCAAGTCTAAACTTGTTAACTGTTTTTGCAGTATAGTTCTCAGTTCAAACACCAACTGGTTTAAAGTAATTAGCACATTGATGATTTTTCTAAAATTTTAAGTGACCAAACCAGAGCATGGGATGGAGAATCTGATTGTAATTTTTGTTCTAATATTAGCTAGCAGAATATGACATTTAAGAAGACAGAATCCTTAAAATGTTTTTGTTATAGTTACTCTTTTAAATGGAAGATCTCTTCTGGATCTGAAAAAAAAAAAAGCATATTGATTGAAGAAGTGTGAATTTCACCCCGATTTATTATTTCTCTCCTTAGCATTCTATGGAGAGGTGTCAGTTTAATTTTTAGAACTCATTCCATTTGCTACTAGGAAATCATGGTGGTGGTGTTTTTTTGTTTTTAATGATGATTTGTAAGAATTAATTCAGCTAATAGCATTGTTTGCAATGTGCCAGTTGCTCTATTAGGTGTAGAGGATATACACATGAATTGGAATAACCTACCCTTAAGGAATTTATGGTCTGTGGCAGATGATGTGAATCTTTCTCTCTCTCTCTCTCTCTTTTTAATTCATGAGAGGCAGAGGCAGAGACACAGGCAGAGGGAGAAGCAGCTCTGTGCAGGGAGCCCGATTTGGGATAGGATCCCGGGTCTCCAGGATCATGTCCTGGGCTGAAGGCGGCGCTAAACTGCTGAGCCACCCGGGCTGCCCAATGTGAATCTCTATTAATATACTGATATAGAAGAGCTGTATTTTCCTTCAATTTTTGAAGGAGAAATGGAAGAGAAGAAGGGCAAAAAAAAAAAAAAATCAATGAGTAGACTTGAAAATAGTTTGTGCAGTATACATGTTGTACAATATAAATGTTTTCTGTAAAGCAGAAACATAGAGGCCATATAATGAAGTATGTGAATGAAGTATCAGAAGCCTAAAGTCCTTTGGTTAAAAACCATAACAATTAAAAATGTACATTCCCATATGCAAATAACTATAAAAGCATTATAAAAGTTCTGTTAAAGCTTCTAATGTGTGAACCACATGTTATCAACAGATTCATTGACAAAAGTATGTTAAATACACCCAAGGAGACTAAAGAAAAGAAGAAGTGTGAAGTGTGAAGAAGTGTAAAGAAAAGTATTGAGAATAGTTAAAATGGAGATTTGAAAGAGCATATAATTTTTTTGAGGGCTTACTAGGCATTGGGAGAATGATTACAAAGCAAACAGTACAGTCTCTGACTATGAGAAAAACAATACTCATTTTTTAGAAGACATTGTATAGAAGGCATCATGTAACTCTTAGGATTAGTGGCACCAGTGGGAGTGCTTTGGGGATTTTAGGTTGGAAGAAATTAATGTGAGTTTGAGGACGTGCAAATATTTTCATAAAGAAGATGGAGTTGATCCTCAGTTTATTGTTGTGTTTTAATTTGTTGGAGAAGAAAAAAAATAACCTGAAGAATACTTGGGATAATCCAGAATAGCAAAGAGACCTTTCTGGGAAGATCAGAGATTTTTACATCAAGAAGTTATAGATGGTACTGTTAACAGAGATTGTTACGGTCTATTTTAGATGATTTTCAAATCAAGCTGAATTGGCAATGATGAATTATTGGAACTTTGGGAAAGGAGGTAACAGGATGAAAACAATGCTTTAATCTGCCAGACATACATTATAATAGTTGCTGCAGTCAGAAAAACTAGTTTAAAAGGCAAGCAAAATAGAGGAATTAGATAATGAGGACTAGACACAAGGTGATACAGGTCTGATCTGGGTAGTGGAAGTGACAATGGTGAAAGAGAAGAATGAGTAAGAGCTGTAAAAAGGAAAAAAAAAAAAAAACCTTTACAGACTCAGTGATTCACTGCACATTTATTGAATGTTTGCCATTTGTAAGCATCTATACAAGGTGCTGTGGGTGAGTCAAATTAAATATCAGAAGGGTGATAAAGGTAAGTCAGAGATGACTAGATGATTTAAAACCTAAGTGACTTGGGAAATAGTGCTGACATATGCTGACATATGATAGGATTAGCATACTAGTTTTCAGTAGAGAGTAATTTGAACTTTATTTTTTTTTAGGATTTTTAAAGAAATTTTTAAATTTATTTATGATAGTCACACAGAGAGAGAGAGAGAGAGGCAGAGACACAGGCAGAGGGAGAAGCAGGCTCCATGCACCGGGAGCCCGATGTGGGATTCGATCCCGGGTCTCCAGGATCGTGCCCTGGGCCAAAGGCAGGCGCTAAACCGCTGCGCCACCCAGAGATCCCTTTTTCTTAAGATTTTATTTATTTATTCATGAGAGACAGAGAGAGAGAAAGGCAGAGACACAGGCAGAGGGAGAAGCAGGCTCCATGCAGGGAGCCCAACATGGGACTCGATCCTGGGTCTCCAAGATCAGGCCCTGGGCTGAAGGCGGTGGTAAACCACTGAGCCACCAGGCTGCCCTAATTTGAACTTTAAAGTCGTGGTTTAAAAAACAGTCATGGTATTTAAAAGTGTAAGTGTTTGGTAAGACAACATAAATATGGAACTGAGGTCAATATTAGAGGAAAGGAATAAAGGATATAACTGGGAGTCATTGCAAAGAAAAATGAAGCACTTGACGCAATAGTTGAAACAATTGGTACAGTCTTTTAAGGAAGAATGTCTTGAAGAAGAAACAGACTCAAGAATTGTACTTTGGGGGACACCTGGGCGGCTCAGCGGTTGGGTGCCTGCTTTCAGTTCAGGTCGTGAACCTGAGATCTGGGATTGAGTCCCGCATCGGCCTCCCCGCAAGGAGCCTGCTTCTCCCTCTGCCTATGCCTCTGCCTATGTGTCAGTCTGCCTCTCATGAATAAATAAATAAACCTTAAAAAAAAAAAAAAAGAATTGTGCTTTGGGGAATAGTCATGGATGCTTAAAATGCAGAAAATGAGTAAGAAAGGAAACATTAAGAAAAATAAGCAAGTTGTGCACATCGGAAATCATGTTAGGTAGAGGTTCATAGTTCATAATTAGCAATGTCAGTATCAGTGGGGAGCACCTAGAGAATGACGATAAAGACATTTAATTGTGAGAACATATTTGGTAATCTTTGAGAATGAGATACAGTAGAAGAGTGGGAAAGAAAATAGACTGCAAAAAAGTGAATTTCGAGACAGCTTTTTAGCATATCAGTAACAGGAAGTTGGTAGGTTGTCTTAATTGTGGTTCATGAACATTATCTCCCAACTTCCTGTCATTGAATTTAGCACATAGATCACAATTATCTCTCTAATCTTATGTGACTTTAGTATCTATATGGATAATCTCATTGTCATCTAGTCTTTCTGTATGTAGTTCTTTTTCTCCAATGATTTTATTCTCCATTCTGTAACTGTCCATCCACTTCTGTAGTTCTTGTTGTCAGATGAAATTGCTGCATTTATGAAATTCTTGATTCAGGCATTCTCTTTTCTAAACACCAGTTGCAGTATTTCTAGCTTACTTGTTTAAATATTTCCACTCTGTTTTTTAACTTTATCTGGACCTCCAGTCCAATAATCTCTTTATTTTCTGCTTACACTTTTGTCTTTTGTGTTCTCATTTTCTTCTCATCCTGTTTAGATTTTATGTTAGATTATGTTTCATCATTTTAATAATTTTTACCAGTATCCTAAAGTATTTTCTCTTTGATTTTTTTTTTTTTTTTTTTTTTTTTTTTTTTTTTTTGCACAATTCTTCTGAAGCTACTCCAACCCTGGACGAACTCAGCAATTTTCTCTTTGCTTATGTGCTTATGCCTGGTGAAATAAGGAAAATCTCACAAGAGCACAGATTGGTCTCACTATAAACTCATAATCACTACTTATATCCTTAGGCCAACAGCACTGTCTGATGACTCTTAATATTTTCCGAACTCAAGTTGTTCTTTCTCAAAGACTCAGATCTTCTTGATTTGCCTCAAATTTGTATTTTTACTCCTATTTTTAGCAGATGATGTTATGTCTTTTTTCACAGGAAAATTAAAGCCATTGGATCAGAATACTTCAACCCTTCTGCTATCAAAGCTACACTGCAGATCTGCCTAACCTGTTTTTTCAGTGTCAATAGCAGAAGATATTTCTCCACGTCTTTTCAAGGTTCAATTCCTCTACCTGGCTGCTGGTTCCAATTTCCTATCTTCTTATCAAACCTTGCGCTTATTAGCCCTCTTTATCCTCTTATTCTTGATAACTCATATGAGCCTTAATATATGCTCTAGTTCATCTAACCTTAGAAAAAGAAAACAGATTTCTTCTTGACCCCATTGAGCCTCTATTTGACAGTCTTTATCTTCTCTTTTACAGTCAAAGTTAGTAAGAGTTGTCCATACTTTCTATCTTACTATCCTTTCTTTATATTCACTCCTCTACAATTTTTTCCCCCACCAAACTGCTTTTTTTTTTAAAGCCATCCATGACCCTCATGCAAGTATACATTTTTAATCTACATCCTACTTGGCCTTTCAGAAACTTGTAAATAGACTTGCCCATTTTCTTAAAACTCTCTTCCTTTGGCTTCCATTGCATCAAAATCTCTTGGTTTTCTTTCTATTGCTTAAAGAAAATGGGAAGCTCCTGAAGTATTTTAAGGATCAGTTTTAATGTGATTAAAGCTTTCAGAGGGAGAGGATTTGGCTGAAGAAAAGACCAATTTTGAAGCTACTATAATAGTCTTAAGCCAGAGATGATATTTGCCTGGATTAGAATGGAGACAGATGGTTTGGAAGATATTGAAAAGATTAAGGGAAATTTAGAAGGTAATACCAACAGAATTTTGTGATAGATTAAAAATAGATGGTTAGGAAGCAGAAAATTGCTTGTTGTGACTTAGGCATCTAAGATAGATGGTATGCCATTTATCAAAGGGGAAAAAAAAACATTGGAAAAGACCATGCTGAGTTATAGGTGCATTTGAGATTCTGAATGGAAGCGTCATGAGGGAAGTTGGATATGTAAGCCCGAATCTCAAAAAAACTAAGTTATAAATCTTTTAATTGTTGCTGTTTAAGTGGTGATTTAGTCACATAAAAGAAATGCACATAAAGGAAATAATTGGGAAAAGCTTAAGAGTAGGAAGAGAACTCAGCCTAAGCTTTGGTGAATTCCAGCACTTGAAGGTTTGTTTATTCTGGTAGGATGAATTGGCAAGGAAGACCAAGGAATCATGGCAAAAGTGGGAGAATGTCCTATCTAAGCCTTGGGAAGAGAATGTTTTAAGAAAAGGAGCAAGTATTTTTGTTCTCATCCAAATATAGTATATCATTTATCTCACTTAATGATAATTGCCTATCTGTGCATACAACCAGCAGTATAAGTCCTTTTAGGGATTGTGGGTTGAACTAGCTTGGAGACCAGCAAACATTTTCTGTAAAGGGCCAAATAGTAAATCTTTCAGGCTTTGTGGGCCATACCATTTCTGGTGTAACTACTCAACTCTGCTACTGTAGCATGAGAGCAGCCCTATACAGTGCATTAAAGTTGAGTGCTACTGTGTACTAATAAAACTTTATTTATGGATGCTAATATTTGATTCTCATAATTTTCACATGTCACAAAATACTATTCTTGTGACTTTTAAAACCATTTAAAATAGAAAAAAGATTCTTAGCTTGTGGACTACACAAAAAACAGGGAGGGGGCAAATTTGGCCCAATGCTGTAGTTTACTGACCCTTTTCCCATAATCGAGCCTGGTACCTGAACCATAAGAGACATTCAAGTAAACATTTGTTGAATAAATTAAAGCTGAATTAGTTCTGGTCCAGTTTCTATGTTTCTTGGAGGTAGGGAGGTGGTAAAGGTAGACTTTCTTTTAAGTCCTGAAAGTGAGAATTCATACATTTATGTTCATGCTTCTCTTTAGAGATTAACTTTTAATTTGCTAAAAGTAAATTTAACATTTTGAGACACTGTCAAGTGGCCAGAAAGTAGTTTTAAATATTTAAAAGGATATAATTATATTATTTTGGGTTGCAGAAAGGTAAAACTGAGTTCCAGGGCTTCCTAGAATGCATAGAATTTTTGGCTTTGGTATTTATTGATATGTATGTTTTAAAAACACCAATAGGCAGTAAAACACCCCTTTACATCGTTGAGAATTCTAATTATTGTCTAGAATTTTTGTTTTCATTTGATCTTAGTCATATAAGGGCATACTGTTGGTAGGGCATGAACTCTGCATTTATGTTGCTAGAATTTAGCATGAGAGACAGTCTATAGGCAAGTGAACAAATAGATTAATATATATTGACAACTTGTGATATGTACCATGAAGGAAATTAACAGGTGTAATATTAGAGACTCATTATGAAAGATGGGCAAAGATAGTTATGGTGTTCAATGTATCTCTTGGGAAGTATTATTTACGCTGAGACTTGAGTTATATGAGTGGGAGAAGAGAGGAGTACCTAGGTAGAGTGGGCATGTGTGATTACTCTGAGACCCATGAGAACTTAGTATTTTCCAGGAACTGAAAGGTGGTTTTAGGCCTAAATAACTTGAGGTATCTGCATTTAAGATATGTACAAATAATTGATTATATAACAGAGATTGATATATTTTGGGTTTTTAAAAATCAGACAATCTGTAGTAAGATACAGCTCATAAGTATCAGGATCAAAATTGGCTAGGTTAAAAGGAAAATTTCCAGTGCGTTCCATGTTCATTGAAAACCATTTAGCTGAAATGATGTTACTATTATCTATATGGATTGACAGGCAGCTGAAACTAATGTAATTCCCATACAAAGGGCTGTTTAGCACCAAACTTCACATGTGCTGAAATAATAAGTCAAAGAAGAAAATGGTTCCTACTTGAGTAATTCCATTTAGTTTCTGAAATGTACCACACTAAGGTTATCACCGTAAGAGATGCCTGAAGCAAAAGAAGGATGGCCTAACAGTAGGACTTCTGAGTCCTTGTCAGTGGGAAGAGCACAACAGATTGGAAAGAGGGTAGAAAAGAATGAGGGAAATAGAATAAGCATAAAACAAAGTGAAATGGAATCCTGGGCAATCAGAGTAAAAGGAGGAGGACAGGAAAAAAGAATTCAAGTAAAGAAGGAAGGGAGGATGCTAATAGTTTAAGAGGAAAATATTCTAATAGGCATAATTTTATACAGAGTAAAATCTTAGAAAAGTCTAATTTACCCATTGCCTAGTCATTGGAGAAATTCTAAATCAAAGCTGATCATCTTTGATTATCTCTTCTACTTAAAAATATGTTTTACAATATTTCACTTTGAAAACTCAAAGTGACAAATTACATATCATTTTATAATTTTGTATCTTTTTAAAATATTTGTAAATATTTGTTTTTAAATAAAATGTATATACCGTCTAGTATATTGTATTTATTTACTCAATGTTCTTTTAAGTGTTTCAGGCTGCATGTACCAAGTAGTTCAGACGATTGGCTCGGATGGAAAAAATCTTCTGCAATTACTTCCAATTCCTAATTCTTCTGGAAATCTTATACCGCTAGTTCAATCTTCAGTCATGTCTGATGCTTTGAAAGGGAATACAGGAAGCCCAGTTCAAGTTACTATTCAGACTCAGATTTCCAGCTCTTCCACAAGTGCATCAGTTCAATTGCCCATTTTTCAGCCAGCCAGTTCTTCAAACTATTTTCTTACAAGAACAGTAGATACAGCAGAAAAAGTTAGAGTTACTTCTGTGGGAACTGAAAGTTTTACCTCATCAGTTTCTAAAGTTCAGAGTCATGGTGTGAAAATTGATGGACTCACCATGCAAACATTTGCTGTTTCTCCCTCCTCAACACAAAATGATTCACCTTATATTTTAGTAAATACTCAGAGTCTTCCAATGACTGTGAAGTCTCCAGTTTTGCCTTCTGGGCATCATTTACAGATTCCTGCCCATGCTGAAGTGAAATCTGTACCAGCGTCTTCATTGCCTCCTTCAGTTCAGCAAAAGATACTTGCAACTGCAACCACAAGTACCTCAGGAACAGTTGAGGCCTCCCAAATACCAACTGTTATTTACGTATCTCCTGTAAACACAGTGAAAAATGTAGTTACCAAGAACTTTCAAAACATTTACCCAAAACCTGTTACAGAAATAGCAAAGCCAGTGATACTAAATACACAAATTCCAATGAATGTTGCTAAAGAGACACAATTAAAAGGTGGTCAGCATTCTCAAGCTGCTCCTGTGAAATGGATTTTTCAAGAAAATCTACAGCCTTGCACTCCATCTCTTGTTCCTGTTAAGTCTTCAAATAATGTGGCTTCAAAGATTTTAAAAACTTTTGTAGATAGGAAAAGTTTGGGAGATAATATAAATATGCCATCATTGAGTACTGTGAGTCCTAGTGGGACACAATCCAAAAGTATGCCTATTAAAGATAATGCTTTGGTTATGTTTAATGGGAAAGTCTATCTATTGGCTAAAAAGGGGACAGATGTTTTGCCATCACAAATTGACCAACAGAATTCTGTTTCTCCTGATATTCCACCAAGAAATGATACATCACAAATAGTGAGTTCAAGTGCAGTGACAGAAATATCCAGAGAGGTTGTAAATATTGTTTTGGCTAAAAGTAAATCTTACCAGATGGAGACAAAGTCACTCTCAAATATTCAGCCTGCTTCCATGATCAATCTAAGGGCAGAGAAGAATAAAAAAGTGGAGAAACCATCTCTTTCTACCCCAAACCCACATAATATGAATCAATCCATTAACTACTTAAAACAGAGTAAGACTTTATTCACAAAGCCAGACTTTCCAGATGGATTTAGTACAGTACAAAATGCCCCCAGAAAAGGAAATACCATCCAGAGCAGAGAGAAAATAAGTTCCTCTGTTGATGCAACAACTCTTACTTCACAACAGTGTGTTTTCAGAGACCAAGAACCAAAGGTAATTTTCCCATGTCAGGGTGTTCTTTTTATCTATCTATATAGAAAATTTTTCTTTCTTAATTCTCAAAGTTAGTTACCTATGACACCTCTCACCCCTCCCCCCCCCACCGTAACCTCCTTTCCCATCTTCCACTCCATCACACACATACTGAACACACATGAATGCTTAAGTCAAAGCTTTTATTTGAAGGAAATGTTTGAGGAACATAATAGAGTCCAAGAAGCATCTTTCTCTTAAATCATTTGGCATGCCAAATCTTTAAAACAAAATCAAACAAACAAAAACCTCAGAGCAATAAGGTTTAAGAGAGTTGTTGAATGATAATGTGAATTCAAAGCTTGGTAAAATTCTGTGTCTGTGTGTATTTATATATATATGTGAACACACATATATATACATATGTACATACATTAATAGATTTTGTTAGCATATGAAAAGATCAATATGCATCTAGGAGAGCTGGGTTTTTTGTTTGTTGGTTTTGTGATAGTAGGGAGATATCTGGCAATTTTAGATAGATGGTAGAAGGGATAGAATGGGGCTTAATACCTTTCATTTGCAGAAATAGGATTTATCAACATTTTTTTTTTAGTAGACAGTTTCCTTTTTTTTTTAAAACCCTTTCTGACTGTTCATTTATTCAACATATCCACATAGTTACCTTTCTGTTCTTTTAAAAAATGTTTCTCTGTGCTAAGTATTTGTGCCTATTCTTTTCTTTCATAGAGGTCTACTTAATAATGTCAGTGTTTCTCCCCTTTGGTATGGAATTCATTGAATTCCAGATATGTAAGAGGGTAAATTCTGAAGTATAAGATTGATTGAAGGCATAAGACTTTTCCAGAAGACTGCAATTTCCAACTAATGTTTTATAGATTATTTTTAACTTGTCATTAGTCTGTGTTCTTATTTCAGTTGTTTGGGAATCAACGATTTGTTAACTTTTCTAGTGCAAGAAAGCAACATGAGAAATTTTAGGGGAACAATTAAGTTTGTACTCAGTTAAGTTCGTTTTTTTGAGTGTGGGTGGTAAGGCAAGGGTAATGCAAACCAACCACTTAGGACTTTAGAGCATGATGTTTTGAGTAAGATGAGATGAACACTTAGTTGCTAGTCTGATAAAATAGCTTAAGTAATTAGCAGTATTGTTTGTGTGTTTTGTTTTCCTAATTCCAGATCCAGAATGAGATGGCATCAACATTCAAAAAAGTTACTCAAGAAAGAAATGACAAGAACCATTCCCAAGGAGGAAGCAATAAGGCATCATATCTGAAGAATGATGCTGAATTTAAAAAGATATTTGGTCTCACTAAAGATTTGAGAGTGTGCCTTACTCGGATTCCTGATAATTTGGGCTCTGGAGAAGGTTTTGACTCCTTTAGCAAGAGTGATACTTACAAAGAGACAGAGTTGATAGTGAAGGAGGAAAAGAAAAAACAGGTAATAGATTTTTGTGTCCTTTGTAGTTACTCCAAAGCTTTATGGATGTATTTATTGATTTGGGGTTTTTTTAGTCTTTGCATTAATAGGAATAATAGTTGTTATCAAACTTGCATATATGTATATTTTATACCAAATCAGTGTTAAAGAGAACCATATATATAAATGTAAAAATGCATCCCTAGTTAGAGATGTTGCATTAAGTGTTTCTATTCATCTGTTTGTATTTTTTCATCAAATAATTAAAATGGCCATCACTTTCTAAACTAGTTACCCTACTTTGAAGACACTATCTAAAATAATCCCAGTGTAGGGAAAATGGGGAAAAGTGTAGATATTCCTTGCAGTATCACCCTTAATACAAACATTTTAAGAAACCTACTTGGTCAATAATGATGAAAAGAAACATCCCTATAACTGCCTATTGTTATTCTACTTAGATATATATCATTATACTGTTTAATATCCTGAACTTTAGGTCAGAGACCAGTGAACAAGTTCTTTACGTATGGCTGTTATATTTTGATATATTTGATACATCAAATTTGATATTTTGGTAATATTTTGATATTTTGATAATAGATCAATTCATCTAATACTTAAGCAGGAAAATGTAAATTAAGCAATTTATTCTCTGGGAATATCATTAGGACATTGCTATTCATTTTAGTACTGTACAGTGGTAAACAATTTTTTGCTGTAGTTTTAATATGTTGAAATTAGTATTTGTTACTTGCAGACTTAAATTTGAGAACACACTGTCTATATGGCAATAATTTGTTTTTGTTTTGGAATCTTACTCAACAGGGTTTTGATAAGAAAAGAAAAGCAAAAGCCGTTAAGAAGATGGATCACACAAAGAAGAGAAAAACAGAGAGTGTTCATAACACAGCTGTAAATGGAGGAAATAATGTCACCATGTCCCAACTTGTCAGCAGTATTTTACCAGCTTCAGATGTATCACGTCATAACATTCTCACAGGCCACAACAAAACCAGAGAAGAAAAGAGAACTGAGGTTGAACACTATACCCCAGAGAACCAGGAAAAAGGCACATTGAGTTCAAATGCAGCTTTTGAACAAAGTCATTCCTTTAATAAAAATTATACGGAAGATATTTTTCCCATAATGCCACCAGAGTTAGAAGAAACCATTCGAGATGAAAAAATAAGAAGACTTAAGCAGGTGCTGAGAGAGAAGGAAGCAGCTCTTGAAGAAATGCGTAAGAAGATGCACCAAAAATAATAAAATACTTCTGTACTTAAAGACCGCAATGAAATATACGTGTGTTTCTTTCATACAGTTTCGCATTAAGTTAATTATGGATGCATTCTGAAAGTGTTTTGAATATGAAACTTTCTTTCATCAGTTGATGATTAAATTTTATTTAAGGACTACAAAAAATATTGATTCACACATGACTCTTGTGAATAATCTACCTGGGGTATCTGAATCTTTGTCTAGATACCTTTTATGTTCTATTTTTCTATTTTAATTAGAATTCCTGAAATTTGAATATTTGTGCGAGGTTTTTGTTATTTGCATCTTTAGCTGAACCGCTCAGGTGTTATTTCAACAGTAGATAATTATTGTATACTACTGAAATTATACAATGCAAGGGAGGAAATCAGCTCTAAACTTAGCTTTGCCAATTGGCTTATATATGTACTCACTTAGTCTGTATTCATAAAATGATACCATTGTTGTAATTTTTTTTATTTCCTAAAAGAAAATGTATTATAGCAGTATTATTTAAAAATGCAAACATTTCTCAAGAGGGAGGAGTACTTGTTTTGTGGCTCTTACAAAGTAGTTTTATATAATCCAAAATGGGTTTTAGAATCCAGGCTGTATAATGTATTTGCTTAAAGTAATGCATTATTATTCTTAGGTAAATGGTTTTTCTTCTTCATCCTCCTCCTCCTCTTCTCCTTTTTTGGAATGTGTATATATGTAACTGTGAAAAGTAAATCTGATCAATGGCCACATTTAATACTTTTTAAAATTGTCAAGTATACTTTTTCTTAATGGAGGCAAACATTTTTCTGTCTAGTTATGTTTGATTTGTACAGTTTGGGAGTTGTGTGGCGATAGGGATTAATGGGAAGAAGGAAAAGTTTGCCCCCTCCAAAAAGGAAACACCCCCCCCCCCCCCCAATGAACGAATTTCCAGAAGTAAGGTCACATAAAATCTATACACACTGAGAAGGAAGTAGAGCAAATCCAAACTGATCAACTAACTTTCTCCTGCCTTTTATTTATTGTAGTAGTTTTGTTGAGATGATTCACTTACCATCAGTTCACCCTTTAAAAGTGTACAATTCAATGGGTTTTATTTTAATAGTTACAGAATTGTGCAACTATCAACGTGACCTAATTTTAGGACATTTTCATCACTCCCCAAAGAACCTTATACCCATTAGCAGTCACTCCCCAGGCCCTCCTCCCTTCAGCCCTAGGCAACCACTAACACACTTTATGTCTCTATGGATTTGTGGAAATTCATAAGCATGGTATAAATCATTCAGTATGTTTTCTTACGGGTTTGATTTCTTTCACTTAATGTTTTCAAAGTTCATTTGTGCTGTGGCATGTATTAGTACTTAATTCTTTCTATAAATTATTGAGTAATATTCCATTGTTTGAATATACCATACTTTGTTTTCCACTCATCTGCTTATGGACATTTGGATTGCTTACACTTTTGGCTTCTAGGATATTATGTTGCTGTGAATGTTTGGATATAAGTTTTTATGTGAACATATGAGTATATACTTAGGAGTATAATTGCTGGGTCTTATCCTAATTCTGTTTAACATTTTGTGGAACTGCCAAACTATCCCTGTCAGGTTTTTCTACCCTTCACCAAAATGGATCTTGTCAAGCACATCAGTGACTTCCCATGTTGCTAGGTCTAGCAATCCGTTATCAGTTGTCTTTATCTTTCGGGGAAAGTATAATTTCATGAATCATTCATTACCTCCTTTGAAAAATTTTAAAGCATTTTATTACAGAAGCAGTACACGTGCTTTGTACAAAATTTTAAAATACAGTGAGCTTAAAAGTATTAAAAAATGAAGCTCTAATATAAAACACTAATGTTGGGGCTTGGAGATATGTAATTACCTCTTTCGTTGGGTTTATTCATAGGTATCTAATGGTTTTCAGTGCAGTTGTAAATGAAGTAGATTCCTTAATTTCTCTTTCTCTTTATTGGTGTACATAAATGTAGATTTCTACAATGATTTTGTGTCTTGTAATTTTACTGAATTTGTGTTATCAGTTCAAATAACAGTTTTTATTTAAAAACTTTAAAAACTGTTTTAGCAGTTTTCTGGTGGAGTCTTGAATTTTTTATATATCCATAGACAAGGTTTGACTTCTCCCTTGCCAATTTGGATGCCTTCTATTTCTTTTTGTTGTCTGATTGTTGTGGTTAAGACTTCCAGTACTATGTTAAATAACAGTGGTGAGAGTAAACATCTCTGTCTTATTCCTGACCATGGAGGAAAAGCTCTAAGTTTTTCCCCATTGAGGATGATTTTTACCTGTTTTTTTTTTTTATTTTTTTTATTTTTTTTTTATTTTTTTTTATTTTTTATGTTGAGGTATGTTCTCTCTAAACCTACTTTATTGAGGGCTTTTATCATGAGTGTATGTTATACATTATGAAATGCTTTTTCTACATCTATTGAAGTGATCATATAGTTCTTATCCTTTCTTTTATTAATGTAGTGTATCACATTGATTTGTGAATACTGAACCATGCTTGCAAACCAGGAATAAATCCATTTATCGCAGAGAATGATTCTTTTAATGTACTATTGGATTCTGTTTGCAAGTATTTTACTGAGAATTTTTGCATACGTGGTCATCAGGGATATTGGCTTATATATACTCTTATTTTTTGTTGTGTATTTATCTGGTTTTGAATCAGGATAATGCTGGCCTTATAAAATGAATTTGGAATTTTTCCTTTTCTATTTTTTCTGGAATGGTTTGAGAATACATATTAACTCTTTAAATGTTTGGTAGAGATCTCCTTTGAAGCCATCTGGCCCTGGATTTACATTTTTTAGGAGTTTTTGATTATTGATTCAATTTCTTTGCTGGTTATAGGTCCGTTCAAGTTTTTTTATTTCTTCCTGTTTCAATTTTAGTAGTTTATATGTTTCTAGGGATTTATCCATTCTTCCAGGTTGTCCAGTTTATTGGTATATAGTTTTTCATAATATTCTCATAATTTTCTGTATTTCTATGGTGTTGGTTGTTACTTCTCTCACTTGTGATTTTATTTATTTGCATCTTTTTTTTTTTTTCTTTTTGATAAGTCTGGCTAGAGGTTTGTCAGTTTCTTTTTTTTTAATCTTTTTTTCAAAGAACCATCTCCTGGTTTCATTGATGTGTTCTATTGGGTTTTGGTTTTTGGTTTTGTTTTGTTTTAGTTTCTATATCATTTATTTCTGCTCTGATCTTTATTTCCTTCTGGCTTTATGCTTTGTTTGTTCTTTCCCAGCTCCTTTAGATTGGAAATACAAAATTAAAGGCTCTTAGTACATATTTGAAGTCATAAGTCTGAATAACATCACTTAAGGAGATGGTATAAACAGAGGGTAAAATTGTGGACTCATGTCTGAGTATATTTAAAGTTTGGGGAAAGGACATTTATGAATTTTGAGGAAGAAATGTATTTTGAGTGGATTGTATTTGTAAATCCTTGAATAGTGTCTGACACAGTAAACAATATATCAGTATTCGTTAAATAAATTCAACTAAAATCACCCTGATATATTGCATTCATCTCCCATTTCATTTCATTTTCTTGCTTGTTTTAGCCTTTTTCCTTTGTTTTTTCTGCTTTATATTTAAGGTTTTGTTGATCATGAAATCATCAAGCACCTACATTTCTTCTGATATTATACTGAAAGTGGCTTGAATCCTTTACAGCAAAATCTCCAAAGTTTGTCTGGACTGATGGTCTCAGACTCCTACTTGCTCATTCTGAAATTCACTCAAATTAGAGTTTTATCTTTACCACTCCACCAAGACTTTTTTTAACATTTTTTTCTCCAACAACGTTAAAAATTTGCTAATTCTAATGTCAGTTATTAGTCTCTATCTTACTTGACCTGTCCGTAGCATTTGACCATTTTTACCAGTCTCTCAGTGAAATGTGTTTTTCACTCTGCATCCAAAGCACCATATTCTTGTTTTCCTACTACCTTACCGGATGCTCCTGTCTCTTTGACGGATTCCTCACTTTCTCCATAATTTCTTATTGTTAGAGTTACTTATATGGCTTAGTGCTTGTATGTCTTTTATGTCTATACTTGTATTGATCTCATCTAATTCTTATGCATCAGTACTTCTGCATAGTATCTTCAGGAACTCTCCTTTGAACTTCAACACTATATATCCAATTGTCTTCTTGCATTGCCACTTAGAAGTTGGGCATCTCAAAATTAACTAATGGATCGGACCCAGCTTTTGATTATCATCCACACCCAAAATTTGCCTCAACCAAGATTTTCTCTCAGTTAATGAATCATCATTGCAAATGCCCCAATAACTATTGCAGACAAAATTCACCAATGGATGCTAAAATGAGTGGGTAAAAGTTTGAGAAGAAACAGGATTTGGAGTCTCCAAAGATATTTATTATTAACTGTAAATTTAAGATAGTAACTATTCATGGTGAAACCTAGAAGACACCAACCCATGCAAATGATCAAGGTAAATATCACCAGTAATAAGACCTACTGATACCACAAATCCATTGTATGATGCATAAAGTGTGTGTGGTAGTCTTTCCAAAAATATAAGACCTTTCTGCTAAGAGTGTTTGTTCCCCCCTAAAATTCATACATATGAAGCCCTCACCCTCAGTTTGGCTGTATTGGAGACGGGGGCTCTAAGGAAGTAATTAAGGTTATGTGAGATAATAAGGATAGGGCCCTAATCCAATAGAATTAGTGTTTTTTGTTTTTTGTTTTTTGTTTTTTTTTTAGAGATTTTATTTACTTATTCGAGAGAGGCAGAGACACAGGCAGAGGGAGAAGCAGGCTCCATGTAAGGGGCGGCCTGATGTGGGACTCGGTCCCTGGACTCCAGGATCACACTCTGGGCTGAAGGCAGACATTCAACTGCTGAGCCACCCAGCATCCCAGGATTAGTGTCCTTTTAAGAGGAGACATCAGAATGCAACCCTCCTCTCGATACACTCACCCCAGCACAAATGCACTAAGCCAGTATGCTGAAACTGAGGAAATGTTATATGAGGACACTGAGAATGCTGCCCTCCACAAACCAGGAAGAGGACTCTTACCAGAAACTGAATTGGCTGGAACATTGATCTTGGACTTCTTGAACTGTGAGAAATATTTTTGTTGCCTAAACCACCTAGTCTGTGGTATTTTGTTATGGTAGCCTTAGCAGACTAATACACTTTCAAGGATGAGAAATTATCAGATAAACTCATTTTCTGGGGCATTCTTCAAAATTACTGATTAGTATTCTTCTAAAGTGTCAAGATCCACAGACAAAAGAGTGAAGAACTGTTACAGACTGGAAGAGACTAAGGATGGGGGTGGGGGTGGGGGGAACAACTACATGCGATATGGGACCTAGGATAGGATTGTGGAACAGAAAGTTGACATAAGTGGAAAAGATATGTGAAATTTGATTAAGGCCTGTAGTTTAGCTAATATTGCACCAATGTTAATTTCTTGTTCTTGTTGCAAGGTGTTAAATTGAGAAGTGGGGTAAGGGATATAAGGGAAATTTTTGTACTAGCTTTGCATTTTTTTCTATAAGTCTAAAAACAAAAAGTTTAAAAACAAAATCTTTTAAAAATGTAAATCAGAACATTTCCTGCCCTGTTCAAAATCCTCTAGTGGCTTTCTATCTCACTCAAAATTAGATGCCAAATTCTACACAATGGCCTAATAACTCTGTACTAATTGTCTCCCTGTTTTCTCTATGACCTCATATCCTGCTAGTACCCCTATCCCTATGGAACTTTAGCCAAACCAGCTTCTTGCTGTTCCTTAAATATAGCAGTCACCTTTCTGGCTCAAGTCCTTGCATTGGTTTTTCCCAACTCCATTGGCTGTTCCTCCTCTAGCTAACTGCATGACCTGCACCCTCACTTTTTTTGACTTTACTCAAGTATCATCAGTGAGGCATTCCACATCACCCTTTTTAATGTTGCACCAACCGCCTCTTGCGAATCCAAACTCTGATATTTTTTCCCATAACCCTTATCAGTATTCTGCATATTTCATTTATTTAATTCTATTATTATATGTTGATATACTGCACCTAAGTTTAGGGAAGAGGCTTTTGACTGTTTTGTTCACTGATGTGTTGCCAGTAAACATGAATGAAGAATGGTTACATGGAAGCTGCTTTATCTCCAATGTCTCATTCCAGTTTCAAGAGCAGGAAGAAAGAAGCAATAAAGAAGAGATATATGAAGAAAATAAAACCCTCCTTCATGTGTTATTAGATCACTGGCCAAATTGTGTTACATGGCCACCTTTAACTACCATGAAGGTTGAGAATATTACTGTTCAAAACAAAATTCACCTTCTGTTGATAAAGAAGAAAGAGAATGACTGCTGGGTATATTGCTGATAATGCCTGCCGCAAGAACCATATCTACCACATTTTCACAAAAAGTTTGGGTGATAAGAAAAAAAAAGTTTAGGTGATAAGGACAATAAAAACTGTAACTCTTCAGACAAAAGAATTAGCCCAAAACTTTCATAATTTCTACTTTTGTTTCAGAGATACTAAGGGTTAAAAAACAGCCTTTAGAGTTCTGAGGAGAAAAAAAATGTAAATCAAGATTTTTCTACATATCCAAGTTAAAAAAAGAAAAGATTTATTAGAGAAAGAGCATGAGTGGGAGGAGCAGAGGGAGAGGAGAGAGAATCTCAAACAGACTGCACTGAGTGTGGAGCCCAACGCAAGCTTGATCTTATGACCCTGAGATCATGACCTGTGTAGAAACCAAGCGTCCAGAGCTTAACTGACTACACCACACAGACACTCATACACATCTAAGTTTTGAATGATGTATGATATCAACAAAAATGTATTCTCATATATTCGAGAGCCCAGAATATATACACTTCATCTTTTCTTCTTGAATAAAATTACTTAAACATGTACTATTACAACTGCTCATTGTGTCATCTTTAAGAAAAAGATTCCTACTTTTGGTAGCTTTGCAGTATGTCAATTTGGCTAGGCTGAACTACATTTCCCAGAATTTCCTTTGGTGTCCATTTCCAGTTAGGGTTACAAAGAGATTCTTGTGGGAGAATTGCTTCTTTGAGCTCTGACTGATATACTACTCTGAAGTTTATAAAGAAATTCTCCAATAATTTCTTCTAACAGTTTCAGAATTTTACTTTATTATTTTTTTAATAAATTAATTTTTTATTGATGTTCAATTTACCAACATACAGAATAACACCCAGTGCTCATCCCGTCAAGTGCCCCCCTCAGTGCCCGTCACCCATTCACCCCCCGCCCCCCGCCCTCCTCCCCTTCCACCACCCCTAGTTCGTTTCCCAGAGTTAGGAGTCTTTATGTTCTGTCTCCCTTTCTGATATTTCCCACACATTTCTTCTCCCTTCCCTTATATTCCCTTTCACTATTATTTATATTCCCCAAATGAATGAGAACATACACTGTTTGTCCTTCTCTGATTGACGCATTTCACTCAGCATAATACCTTCCAGCTCCATCCACGTTGAAGCAAATGGTGGGTATTAGTCGTTTCTAATGGCTGAGTAATATTCCATGGTATACATAAACCACATCTTTATCCATTCATCTTTCGATGGACACTGAGGCTCCTTCCACAGTTTGGCTATTGTGGACATTGCTGCTAGAAACATCAGGGTGCAGGTGTCCCGGCGTTTCATTGCATCTGAATCTTTGGGGTAAATCCCCAACAGTGCAATTGCTGGGTCGTAGGGCAGGTCTATTTTTAACTCTTTGAGGAACCTTCACACAGTTTTCCAGAGTGGCTGCACCAGTTCACATTCTCACCAACAGTGTAAGAAGTTTCCCTTTTCTCCGCATCCTCTCCAACATTTGTGGCTTCCTGCCTTGTTAATTTTCCCCATTCTCACTGGTGTGAGGTGGTATATCATTGTTCCAAATTCATTCTATGAGGCCAGTGCTTTTTCACTCAGTATTATATTTTAAAGATTCAACCATTAGTTCATTCATTTTCATTGCCATGTGATATTTCATTGTATCATTGTATGTATATACCACAACTTATCCATTCTTTTGTTGGTATGTGTATATATATTATATATATATAATATACCCTCTAGTTCCATCCATGTTGCAAATGACAAAATATCATTCTTTTTTATGGCTGAATAACATTTCATTATATATATATATATACACACACATATATATATGTATATATATATGTATATATTGTTTCTTGGATTCCTAATGAGTTTGAGTAATTTATCATATGTTTAATGGTCATTTGAATTTCCTTTTTTGTGAAGTGCCATTTCAAGTCTTTTGCCTATTTTCTGTAGATAGATTTTATCAATTCTATAGATTTTCTGTAGATTGTATTTTTTTAAAGATTTTTAAATTTATTTTATTCATGAGAGACACAAAAAAAGGCAGAGACATAGGTAGAGGGAGAAGCACACTTCCTGTGGGGAGCCCAATATGAGATTCAATTCCAGGACCCTAGGACCATGCCCCAAGCCAAAGGCAGACATTCAACCACTGAGCCACACAGGTGTCTCAGATTGTAGTTTTGTATTTTTATTATCTATTTGTAGGAATTCTTTTTATACTCTGAATATGAGATTTTTGTTCACTGTGATGCAAATATTTTCTCTTCTTCTGTGGTTTGTGTATTCAATATCTGGAGACTTTTTTGATAGGTGGAATGTGATCAAATTAATCAGTCTTTTCCTTTTTCACTTATCAAGTCATATTTTTGAAAAGCCCTATTTCCTCCAAGATCATGAAAAAATTTTTCTATTATTTCTTTAAAAACTTTATTGTTTTTCCTTTCCTACTTAGGTATTTATTTAACCTTATCATGAAGTGATCTTCATAAGAGAATATATTTTCCTATTGATACTAAAATGTCACAGCACCATAGTAAGAAATCCATCCCCTCTCCAGTGTTCTCTAGTACCACATCGGTTATATATCAAGTTTCCATGTATGCATGAGTATTTCTGTATTTTGTGTTCTGTTCTGTTAGTCTATTTAGCCCTATGCTAACATTGTGTTGTCTTCATTACCCTAATATTAGTCTTTTTTTCATATTTTATTTTTTTTAATTTAAGTTCAATTAGCCAATGTAAAGTACATACTTAGTTTCAGATGTAGTGTGCAATAATTTATCAGATGGATATAACACCCAGGGCTCATCACATCCACAATGTCTTTTTTTTACTGAAATACAGTTGGCCCATAATGTACAGCATAGTGATCCAACAACTTTATATGTTATGCTACAATCACCAAAATGTAGTTACCGTCTGTAATCATACAATGCTATTACAATGCCTTGACTATATCCACTATGCTGTATCCTTCATCCTCATAACTTATTTATTCCATAATTGGAAGCCTGTACCTCCCACTCTCCTTCGTTCATCTTGCCCATCCTCCCTCCAGCAAACACTAGACTGTTCTCTGTATTTATGGGTCTGTTTCTGCCTTTTTAATTTGTTTTGTTGTTTTTTTAGATTCCACATATGAGTGAAATCATATGGTATTTGTCTTTCTCTGACTTATTTCACTTAGTATAATACCCTCTAGTTCCATCCATGTTGTTGCAAGTGACAAAATCTCATTCTTTTTTATGACTGAATAACATTTCATTATATTTATATTTATGAATGTGTGTGTGTATATATATATATATGAAAATTTCTTTATCTGATTTCATGTTTTATTTAAATTTCAGTTAGCATACAGTGTAATATTAGTTCCAGGTGTGCAATATAGTGACTCAACACTTCCATACAATACCTGGTGCTCATCAAAAGTGTACTCCTTAATCCTCATCTCCTATTTAACTCATCCTCCATTCTGGTAACTATCAATTTGTTCTCTATAATTGAAACTGTTTCTTGATTTGCCCTCTCTCCTTTCCCACCCTTAGCTCATTTGTTTTGTTTCTTAAATTCCACATATGAGTGAAACCATATGGTGTCTTTCTCTAACTGACTTATTTCACTTAGCATAATACTCTTTAGCTGCATTCATGTCATTGCAAATGGCAAGACTTCATTCTTTTTAAGGCTGAGTAATATTCATTTATTACTGTATATATATTACATATATATCACATTTTCTTTAGTCATTCATCTATTGATATAGACAGGTTGCTTTCATATCTTGGCTACTGTAGATAATTCTGCAATAAACATAAGCATGCCTATATATTTTCAAATTAGTGTTTTTGTTTTCTTTGGGTAAATACCTAGTAATAAAATTATTGGACCGTATGGTATTTCTATATCTAAATTCTTAAGGAACCTCCATATTGTTTTCCAGAGTGGCTGTACCAATTTACATTTCCACCAACAGTGCATAAAGGTTCCTTTTTCTCCACATCCTCAACAACACTTGCAATTTCTTATCTTTTTGATTCTAGCTATTCTGAAGATATAAGGTGATGTCTCATTACGGTTTTGATTTGCATTTCCCTGATGTTGACTGATGTCGAGCATCTTTTCATGTGCCTGTTGGTCATCTGTATGTCTTTGGAAAAATGACTATTCAGTTCTTTTGCTCATTTTTAATCAGATTATTTGGGTGGGTTTTTTTTGGTATTGGATTGTATACGTTCTTTATATATTTTGGATATTAACCCATTATCAGATATATCATTTGCAAATATTTTCTCCCGTTCAATAGTTGCCTTTTTGTCTTATTGATGGTTTCCTTTACTGTGCAAAAGCTTTTTATTTTGATGAAGTCCAAATAGTTCATTTTTGTTTTTGTTTTCCTTACCTGAGGAGACATATCTAAAAAAATGTTGCTAAGGCAGTGTCCAAGAGATTACTGCCTATGTTTCCTTTAAGGAGCTTTATTGTTTCCAGTCTCACCTTTAGGTCTTTAATCCATTTTTAGTTTACTTTTGTGTATGATGTGAGAAAGTGTTCCAATTTCATTCTTTTACATGGAGCTCTGCAGTTTTCTCAACACCATTTATTGAAGACACTGTCTTTTCTGCATTGTATATTCTTTCCTCCTTTGTCATATATTAATTGACCACATAAGTTTGGATTTATTTCTTTATTCTGTTATATTGATCTCTGTGTCTATCTTTGTGCCAGTACCATACTGTTTTTATTACAATACTTTTGTAGTTTGTCTTGAAAACTGGGATTCTCATACCTCCAGCTTTGTTCTTTCTCAAGACTTCTTTGGCCATTTGAAGTCTTTTATATTTTCATACAAATTTTAGCATTATTTGTTCTAGCTCTGTAAAAATGGTATTTGGGGATTTTGATAAAGATTTCATTGAATCTGTAGATTGCTTTGAGTCATATGAACATTTTAGCACTAGTAATTCTTCCAATCCATGAGCATAGTATATCTTTCCATTTGTTTATGTCATCTTCAATTTCTTTCATTAATGTTTTATGGTTTTCAGACTATAGGTCTTTCATCTCCTTGTTTAAATTTATTCCTAGTCTTAGGTATTTTATTCTAGTTATATATATATTATATATATATTATATATATTATATATATAATTATATATGTGTATATATACATATATATAATAGTATATATACTATATATTCTTGTTATATATAATAGTATATATACTGTCCTTGCAATAGTAAATGGGATAGTTTTTACAATTTTTTTTCTGCTACTTCACTATTATTGTGTAATAGCAATACCCCAATAGATTTCTGTATATTTATTTTGTATCCTGCAACTTTACTGAATTCATTTATTACTTAAAATACTTATAATGTCTTTATATTTCATAAGTCAAGTCTCCTACAAGAATATCTTGGCTATTTCTGCTTTTTTGAATTTCTATATACATTTTAGAATAATTGTTAGCTTTTGACCTACACATACACAATATTGTTCTTTTGATTGTGATATTATTTAAACTATAAATCAATTTTGGGGAGAATTTACATTTTTATTAGTGTTTTTAATCCATGAAATGGGTTATCAGTTTATTTAGGTCTACCTTAATTTCTCTAAATAAGGTTTTATAGTTTTCTCCAAATATTTTCTCCCATTCACCGTGTGTTTTTGTTTTGTTGATGGTTTCTTTTGCCATGCAAAAGCTTTTTATTTTGGGGTAATCCCAATAGTTTATTTTTGCTTTTATTTCCCTTGCCTGAGTATATATACTCATAAAAATGTTGCTAAGGACAGTGTCCAAGGGATTACTGCATCAACACATTCTATTTTCCATGCCTACTTTTCATGTATGGTTGTTTTCATTCACCTTTATTCTTTCTAGTGATTTTCATTACATGTATTAATTAGAATTCTTAATACTTAGAATCCATAATTCCTAGTGAAAACTAAGAAGTAAGCTATTGTGGACTGACAAATTTGTAAATACTTAGCATAATTTCTAGAATTATATGTTTCCTCATAGCAAATTTTTCAGGGTAGCACAAAACATGTTTATTAATAGACCCAAATATTTTTGTCTTTCCAAAAAATTAAAAGCCAAAACTAGACTTATGTTTAGCATTTGATATTTATCTTGTTTTGAAATGATTTAGATATTCAATGAATAATCATTGTTTAGTTTAACTTAGTATAAACTTTTATCTTATTTAAATTTCTTTAAATTACTTGCTTTTAACAATTGCGCTTCAAATCAAACTCCAATAAAAAATATGCAAAAAAACAATTATGCTTGTATTAGACATTAAACAGCTAATCATCATCTAAGTTATTTTTCCTGTTGACAAATTTTGAAGACATGACTGCTTTTATTAAACTAACTTTTATTTGTCAAAGATTACCCCAGGCCCATGAACATGAAACATATTTGAGTTAGTGTATATTTCTGATATTATACTTGATTTATAAAAATACTTAACTATTTTTAAGACAAATAGAGCTCTTTACAGATGAATTTTGGTAATACCATCTGGAAGTAGAAAAATATCACATGTCTATAACATACATGTGTAGATACACATAAATATACACACAGACGCAGATATCTTTTCAAAAAATATATATATATATTTTTTATTGGAGTTCAACTTGCCAACATATAGCATAACGCCCAGTGCTCATCCCACCAAGTGCCCCCCTCAGTGCCCGTCACCCAGTCATCCCAACCCCCGCCCACCTCCCTTTCCACTACCCCTTGTTTGCTTCCCAGAGTTAGGTGTCTCTCATGTTTTGTCACCCTCACTGATATTTTCACTCATTTTCTCTCCTTTCCCCTTTATTCCCTTTCACTATTTTTTATATTCCCCAAATGAATGAGACCATATAATGTTTGTCCTTCTCCGATTGACTTATTTCACTCAGCATAATACCCTCCAATTCCACCCACGTCGAAGCAAATGGTGGGTATTCGTCGTTTCTAATGGCTGAGTAATATTCCATTGTATACATAAACCACATCTTCTTTATCCATTCATCTGTCGATGGACACCGAGACTCCTTCCACAGCTTGGCTGTTGTGAACATTGCTGCTATAAACATCTGGGTGCAGGTGTCCCGGCGTTTCACTGCATCTGTATCTTTGGGGTAAATCTCCAGCAGTGCAATTGCTGGGTCATAGGGCAGGTCTATTTTTAACTCTTTGAGGTACCTCCACACAGTTTTCCAGAGTGGCTGGACCAGTTCACATTCCCACCAAGAGTGCAAGAGAGTTCCCCTTTCTCCACATCCTCTCCCACATGTATTGTTTTGGTCTTGTTAATTTTCACCATTCTCACTGGTGTGGTGGTATCTCATTGTGGTTTTGATGTGTTTTTCCCTGATGGCAAGTGATGTGGAACATTTTCTCATGTGCTTGTTGGCCATGTCTATGTCTTCCTCTGTGACATTTCTGTTCATGTCTTTTGCCCATTTCATGATTGGATTGTTTGTTTCTTTGCTGTTGAGTTTAATAAGTTCTTTATAGATCTTGGAAACTAGCCCTTTATCTGATACGTCATTTGCAAATACCTTCTCCCATTCTGTAGGTTGTCTTTTAGTTTTGTTGACTGTTTATTTTGCCGTGCAGAAGCTTTATATTTTGATGAAGTCTAAATAATTCATTTTTGCTTTTTTTTCCCTTGCTTTCATCGATGTATCTTGCAAGAACACAAACAGATATCTTATAGCTGTTGCCTTAACATTTTAAACCACATCTCAGGTACAAAACTCAAGAGAACAGTTGCATCTGAATTGTATTTCAGATAGGTAGATTAAGTTAAGTTAACCAGCTCAGATGGCCAAAGTTTTTTACTAAAGATTATGTATTTGTGTGCTGTAGGAATCCTTTTAAAGCTGTTTTTTTTGTAGTTATTTTGTCCTTTATAAGTTTCTACAGAATACCCAAAGAAAGCATTCCATTGCTTCTGAAAGGTTTGAAATCCTCTGTTTTAAGTGTGCTCCTTATGGAGGATTTATATAAGTCAAAATTCCCCAAAATAGACATTACAATTCCAAAAGTTAACCCATTTTCCAAAAAAAAAAAAAACAAAAACAAAAACACAAAAAACAAAATCTTTGTCCATCAACCATGTGGAACCAATCTTTACATTTCCTAAGACATCTTAACTATGAAAGCCTCTGTTTTCCATCAGCTATCCAAGACACAATGAATCTATATGATGCCTCCTCCACCCCAACGGAATAGGGTGACCTACCAAAAAATCTTTAACATACAAAATACAGATACACACAATAAAATTGGAGAGCTCAAAATGCAGAGAGCAGAGCTCAGAACCTAATGCACATCAAAACCACAATGATATCACCTTACATTTGTCACAATGGATAGTATCAAAAAGATAAATAACAAGTGTTGGTGAAGATGTGGAAAAAAAAGGAACCCTCATGCACTGTTGCTGGGAATGTTAATCGGTGCAGCCTTTGCCCACATTTTAATTTCGTTATTTTTTTGCTGTTGAGTTGTATGACATTCTTGTATATTTTGGATATTAATCCTTTGTGTGATATGTAGTTCGAAAATATTTTTGATTCTATTGCCTTTCCATTTTGTTGGTAGTTTCCTTTGCTGAAGAGAAGCTTTGTACTTTGATGTAGTTCTACTTCTTTATTTTTATTGTTATTGCTTTGCTTTTGCTGTCAAGTTAAAAAAAAAAAATCCATGCCAAGACCAATGTCAAGGAGTTTAGTCTGTTCTCTACTAGGAGTTTTATGGCTTGCAGTTTTACAGTCAAATTTTTAATGCATTTTGAGTTGATTTATGTGTGTGGTATATGATAGTAGTCTAGTTCATTATTTTGCATGTGACAATCCAGTTTTCCCAATAATATTTATCGAAGAGACTATCTTTCCCCACTGTATGGTTGGCTTCTTTGTTATAAATTAGTTGAAAATATATGCATATTATATTGATCTGTGTTTGTTTTTATTCTAATACTGTACTTTTTATTATTAAATTTTGTGGTATAGTTTGAAGTAGAGAATTTGATGCCTCCATCTTTGTTCCTCTTTTTTTAAAGATTTTACTTATTTATTAATGATAATATCGATAATATTAATGATAATACGATAATATTATTTATTAATAAACATGTTTCTCATTAATAAATAAATAAATTAATAATAAATAATAAACAGAGAGAGGCAGAGACATAGGCAGAGGGAGAAGCAGGCTCCCTGTGGGGAGCCTGATGTGGGATTTGATCCCACAAATACCGTGAGCCACCCAGGTGCCCCTTTATTCCACTTTCTTAAGATTGCTTTGGCTGTTCGGGGTATTTGTGGTTCTATATAAATTCCAGGATTGTTTTTTCCTATTTCTGTAAAAAACAAGCAACAACAACAAAAAACGCCATTGGAATTTTATAGGAGTTGCAATGAATCTGTAGACTACATTGGATGGTATAAAGTTTTTTTCCAAAGATTTTATTTATTTGCTTGAAACACAGAGAGAACACAAGTGTTGGGGGGAGGGGCAGAGGGAGAGGGACAACCAGACTCCCCACTGAACAGGGAGCCTATCTCAGGGCTTAATCCCAGGAACCTGAGACCATGACCTGAGCTGAACTGAGAAGCTTAACTACTGAGCCACCCAGGAACCCCTGGATAGTATAAAGATTTTAACAACATTAATTTTTCCAATCCATGAACACAAGATAATGTTCCATTTATTTGATTTTTCTTCAATTTCTTTCATCAATGTATTATAGTTTTTAGTGTATAGATACTAAACTCCTTGGTTAAATTTAGTCTTAAGTATTTTATTATTTTTGAGGCCATCATGAATGTGATTGTTTTCTTAATTTATTTTTCTGATAGCTCATTGTTGGTATACAGAAACAATTTATTTTTTTTTCTTGTTCTGTTTGTTACATATTCTTCTGTTTCTTCACTTTCCTTACCCTATGTGTTGGTCTTTGTGCTTTAGATAAAACAACCACTCCTCTCAATCTTAACAGACTAGTCTTTTGGAGGTATAAACCTCAGTGATAAACTTGGCCTGAGCTCTCCTAGTTGTCTCTTAAACTTGTGTGATTGTCCAGGCCTCCTTCTTTGTTCTCAGTGGCTCCCAGTAGTTTATGGTGTGTGTCCCAAAGAAGGATCATAGCACCTAAATGAAGGCTGATTAGTAGTTGAGCCCTCAAGTAACAGCAGGCAAAGTATGTTTTAAGCCTATTCAAGTGTTACTAAGGTTTACCCCATCCCACTGAGCAGCAGCTAGCCCTATCTCTTTTCTTCTCCTCAGTTACAGACAAAACAAGAACCAGCCATAACCAGTTGGATCCAAGATGGTGGCAGGAAACTGCAAAGGACCAACCATGGCAAGTTACATCCAAGATGATGACCGATTCAACTGAAAAAATAACCCCAAACCTAATTATATGCTGTTATAATACATTATATGCTAGATGACACATCTACCAGTACTATGGCAGTTCTGATCAAAACTATATAAAGAGAAAAAAGAGGTGGAATAGAGATTCTGAGAAAAGCCTGCCTCTTTCCAGGAATGCTTTTGCATAATCTTCCCGTTATCCAGACCGCATAAAACTCTACCTCAATTGCACCCTTGTTGAGAAGCTGATTTGTGAACTTACTTTCCATTTCTTTATTCTTGGCCATTGAGTAAAGCTTGTGCTGTCAAAAGCTCAGCTTCTGTTTCATATTTTACCTGAGATACCATATGGTGAAGACTTTCAAGGAGAGGCAGTGGGCTTCTCCAGGGATCCCAAGCCCTTTTTGGGGAAAGGGAAATCAGATGGTAACACAAAAACAAACTGGGAGAGGGCAGGTGGCCATTTTGCCTACTCCCTTTCTGCTGATCCAATGTGCATAGCCATGAAGAAGGGGATGCTCCTGTGCTTAACTCGTGTTTCTTTGTTTGCTATGATATTGTGGGACTCATGAATGCAACTCCTATTGGCTATCAGAGCCTGGGGATCCAGTGACTTGTCCCTCAGGTGGAAGCCACAAAAACTAGGACATCTGATATGTATGTAACTCCTTCCAGTGAGATATTGTTGATTTAGTTTTATGATTGGAGCAGGCTGGAGGGAGAACATGGAAGAGGGATCCACTGGCTTTCTCAGTCTCTGGGGAAGACTGCAGCCAGCCCCTACTGCCTGCTGAATTAGAAAGGTGGCCCTCAGGCAGTAGTTTTTAAAGTATACAGATGAACCCTTTCCGGGCAAAGCCTGGGAGATGGGCAATTTTGCCGGCTCCCTCTGCTGTAAACCCTGTGGAATAGCCTCTTTAAAATTTTTTTTGTTTGCAGTCACGTGGGACTCGGGAATGATGGCCCTTGGCTATCAGAGCCAGGCTATTTGAGGACACATTCTTTGGGCAGAAGCTGTAAAAACCAGAGAGTACACATGTGTGCAAGCTCCTTGCAGTCAGATACTGGTAAGTTGCAATGATCTGGAGTGAGAAGGAGAGATAGGTGACTGCCACCTTCCCTGGGCTTTGGGAATGAGCGCAGCCAGACCTTAGTACCCACTAAATTGGAATCCTGGCCCTCAGGCAGTAGCTATTAAAGCATGAAGACAACCTTCCTTCTGGGAAAGACGGAGAAATGGGCAATTACACCTGCTCCTTTTGTGCTCAGCTCCGGGGTGAGTGTTTGCATACCTGTTAAGAATTGAACTAGGGGTGGTAGAAGGGGAGGAGGGCGGGGGGTGGGAGTGAATGGGTGACGGGCAATGGGGGTTATTCTGTATGTTAGTAAATTGAACACCAATAAAAAATAAATTAAAAAAAAAAAGAATTGCTTTTTGTTTGCTATAGTCTTATGGGTCCCCTGGACACAAGACTCGTCGTCGGGTTTCAGAGCTAAAATTTTGGGAGTCTGTCCTTCTGGTGGGAGTACTAAAGGTTGGGACCCAAACTTTTGCAGGGTCTAAATCCTTTGCTTTTTAAGGACAAGCTGGAAGTTGAGGGTTCCCTTCCAACTGTAAGACACTGTGCCAGGGGTGGGGTTTATGGTGAGAGTGTGTCTCAGCCTTTCCCATCCATTATGATGTGGGTATTTTCTTGTTGTAGATGTATAGGAATCACTCATCTTGCTTCTGTATCCTTTTCTCAGGGAACTTTTCTGTGTGTAGTTGTGCATTTAGTGTATCTGTGGGGAGAGGGAAGCTCAGGAGCCTCTTATGTCACCATTAGTGGTGGACTCCCACTCTAGAATTTCTTTTAATGAGGTTTTTTTTAAAAAATGTTTTATTTATTTATTCATGAGAAACATAGAGAGAGACAGAGAGACAGAGAGAGAGGCAGAGACACAGGCAGAGGGAGAAGCAGGCTCCATGCTGGGAGCCCGATGTGGGACTCGATCCTGGGTCTCCAGGATCACGCCCTGGGCTGAAGGTGGCATTAAACCACTGAACCACTGGGGCTGGTGATAAGTGCTCCTCTTATCTTTGTCTCAAACTGCCTTTATTTCACTTCTTTTTTAAAATTACAAACATTATTTTTTTGGATTTTAGATTCATAGCAAAATTGAGAAGAAGGTACAGAGAGTTCCCATATACCCTGTGTCCCCATCCACACATATCCTCTCTTGCTATTGAGATTTTTCACTACAGTGATATTTGATGAACCTACACTGACAACATCATAATTACCCAAAGTCCATAGCTGACAAGAGTTCACTTGGTGTTGTGCATTTTATGCGTTTTGACAAATGTATAATTTACCATCACAATATCATACAGAATAGTTTTACTGTCCTAAAACTAGCCTGAGCTCTATTTATTCCTTCTTCCTTCCTAACTCCCAGAAATCACTGATCTTTTTACCATGCCCATAGTTTTACTTTTTCCAGAATGTCATAACATTATATAGCTGGAATCATACAGTATATATCCTTTTTTGGATTGGCTACTTTTATTTAGTCATATGCATTTAAGTTTTGTCCATGTCTTTTCATGGTTTAATGGCTTACTTCTTTTTAGAACTGAATAATATTCTATTGTTTGGATATATGGTAGTTTGTTCACTCACCTATTGAAAGACATCTTGGTTGCTTCCAACTTTTGGCAATTCTGAGTAAAGTTGCTATAAACATTTATGTGCAGATTTTTAAGTGAACATTGTAGGTTTCAACTCCTCTGGATCAATACTAAAGAGCATGATTGCTGGATCATATGGTAAGAGTATGTTTAGTTTTACAAGAAATTGCCAGTTGTCTTCCAAAATTGTTATAATATTTTGCACTCCTATCAGTAATAAATGAGACTCCTTATTGTCCCACATTTTAAAAAAGAGTTTATTTATTTATTCATGAGAGACAGAGAGGCAGAAACATAGGCAGAGGGAGAAGCAGGCTCCCTGTAGGGAGCCTGATGCAGATCACACCCTGAGCCAAAGGCAGACGCTCAACCTCTGAGTCACCCAGGTGCCCCTTGTTCCACTTTTTCATCAGCATTTGGTGTTAGCAGGTATTTTGGATTTTGACCATTCTATAGATGTGTGGTAGTATCTTATTGTTGTTGGGTGTTTTTTAAAAGATATATTTATTTATTTACTTGAGAGGGGAGGCAGAGAGAAGGAAAGAAAGCGAATCCTCAAGCAGACTCCTTGCTGAGCTCAGAGCCTGAAGATGTGAGGCTCAATCCCAGGACCCTGAGATCATGACCTGAGCTGAAATCAGGAGTTGGCCAATTAACTACTTAACCAACTGAGCCACCCTGGTGCCCTTTATTGTTGTTTTAATTTGCAATTTCCTGATGTTGAAAATCTTTTCATATGCTTATTTGCCATCTGTATGCATTCTCCTCCTTCCCCTCCTCCTCCTCCTCCTCCCTCCTCCTCCTCCTCCTCCTCCTCCTCCTTCTTCTTCTTCTTCCTCTTCTTCTTCTTTGCCACCTGTGTGTCTTCTTTAGTGAGATGTCTGCTCGGATCTTTTGCCCATTTTTAGATCAGGTTCTCATTTTCATATTGCTGAGTTTTAAGAGATTTTAAAAATATTTTGTATAATAATCCTTTGTCAGATGTATCTTTGCAAATATTTTCTTCTAGTCTGTGGCTTGTTTTCTTATTCTTTTGGTCACTTTCAACTGGGTGACAGGCCTTAAGGAAGGTATATGATGTGATGAGCACTGGGTATTATGTGATGAATTATTGAAAACTACATCTGAAACTAATAATGTACTATACAAATGTACTACAAATTGAATTTAAATAAAAAGATAAAAGACATAGAATTCATTTTTCATTTGACATAGAATTTTGTCTAGGAGTTCTCTTCAGATTTTTTTTTAAGGTTTCATTATTTATTCATGAGAGACACAGAGTGAAAGGCAGAGACACAGGCAGAGGGAAAAGCAGGTTCCCTGTGGGAAGCCTGATATGGGACTCGATCCCAGGACCTTGAGATCACCACCTGAACTGAAGGCAGATGCTCAACCACTGAGTGCCTAGGCATCCTATTTTCTTTACTATTACTTTTACTATTTTTGCTGTTATCTCCTACAATTTTGATTAAACATTTGCTAAATCTTTTTTTGCTGAATCCTTCATATTAAAAATATCTTTTATATGTCTAGCTTTGATAGAGACTACAATGCAATTTCTGAATAATCAATCCTATTCTATTTTCTAGTTCACCTGTTTTCCAGTCTATTGTATCCAGTCTGCTATAATCAATCTGCTTCAAAGTAAATCCACTGAGATTTACACTTTATTTATTGTATTTTTAACTTAAAAAGTTATACTCCTCCTGTTTCATATATTCTGTTATATTTTCCCATATTCTGTAGGCATTTTAAAGTTTATAATTTATGTTTTGAATGTGGTAAGCAGTTATTTTAAAATCTGTAACTGGTAACTTCAATATCTGAAATTTGTGCTATTTATTGTTTTTGCTGTTTCTCACTCATATTGCCATGTTTATTGTGTGTCTTTTTATCTTTGGCTAATAACGGGTAAATAACCTTGAAAAAATTAGCTTTGAGATATCCTTAAGATCTGAGATATAAGTTCCGTCCACTTTGCTTTATTACTTACTATCTCCTGGTCCTTGTAGTTATCACTAGTCAGGAACCACCCCAAAGTAGCTCTACAGCCTGGATCTAAGCTATGGTTCACTCAGGTGTAAACTTGAGTGAGGCCCAACTGTGGGCCCTACTTCTTATGCCCAATTTTGTTTACCTAATTCTTGTACTCTGCTTTTGCCATAGAAAAAGTTTAATAAATTACCTTTCTGTTGTAGTTTTGTTAGAATTTTTTATTAGAAGTGTGTTTTGTTCTTTGGTGTTTTTTTTTTTTATGTGAGATGATGGATGTGTCAATTTTTTTGATCTTAGTAACTATTCCATAATATATATGTATATCAAATTATAATGTACACCTCAAATATATACAATTATATCTGCCAACTATTCTCCAATAAAAGGTATCAGTAGGAATTTTACCAGTAGCAATTTAGATAATTTCACTGCTTAATTTTTATTAGGAGTATTTTTTAATTTTTTCAAATACTTTTTTTACTTTGAAATAACTATATATTTTCTTTTTTAATTTCTTTTTTAAATATGAAGTAAATTATATTTATTGATTTTCTAAATGACATGCATTTATTTAATTCCTGAGATAAAATTATTTGAGCACAAAATATCTTTTCTATATGTTGCTGGATTGTTAGTATTTTGTTTAGGATTTTTGCATCTATGTTCATGAATAAGATTGAGCTCTAATTTTTCTCTCTCATATTGTTCCTGTCAAGTATATGTATCAAAGTAATTCTACTCTCTTATTTTCATTGCCCCTTAGCCAATCTAATTTTTTTCACAGCACATGTCACTTCATAATATGCTATGGAGCTTAATTGTATACTACATCTATTTTTAATGTTAACCTCTTTCCAGAAAAATGTAAGCTATTTGAATGCAGGGATTTTTTTAAGGATTTTATTTATTTATTCATGAGACACACACAGAGAGAGGTAGAGACATAGGCAGAGAGAGAAGCAGGCTTGCAGGAAGCCTGATGTGGGATTTGATCCTGGAGTCCCGAGATCATGCCCTGGGCTGGAAGCAGGCACTCAACCTCTGAGCTACCCAAGTGTCCCTGAATGCAGGAATTTTTGTTACATGCATATATCTCAAGCACCCAAGTTCCTAGCATATCATATGCTTTCAATAATATTTTATGTGGTGATCATTTCACAATATATACATATATCAAACCAGTACTTTGTATACCTTAAACTTGTATAATATCATATGTCAATATAGCTCAATAAAATTGGAAAAATATCTTAAATAAATGATATTATTTGGTCAATTTTCACAAGTGTCCCATGACCACTTGAAATGTGTGTGTGTGTGTGTGTGTGTGTGTGTGTGTGTGTGTATGTATCAATTTGTTGTAACATATTTTCACTTTCACAATCTGGTTAAACAATCTCTGAAAGGATGTTTCCTTCTCATCTGATGTTAGAGCTTGAAGTCTGCAGGGCAGACAGTTGGGAAGGAAAGATGGAAGTAAAGTGGGAGGTAGCAGGGACAAGCTAAACATGAGCTGGAACTTACATGGACAGACTGGAACCCATGTCAGTTCTCACTACTCCAGGCATAATACTGTAGTGTCCTGTAGGAAAAACTAGTGCTGTTTGTTCTGAAGCTTAACATTTACCTGGCTCAAGAGTTGAAGAAGCTGAAGGAGGATCCAGTGGAAGGTGAGAGCTGCTGGACTGGCTGCTGTCAATACCAATAATGAGGTGAACTAGCAAATGTGTAACATTTGGTGAGTCTGCTCTGAACTTTTCAGTGCAAAAACAATATGACTGATGCTTCTCCATCATCTTCCAAACCTCATGCAAAAATGTGTCTTGTGGGGACATGTGGGTGGCTTAGTGGTTGAGCATCTGCCTTTGGCTCAGGTCATGATTCAGGGGTCCTGGGATCCAGTCCTGCATTGGGCTCCCCACAGGGAGCCTGCTTCTCCCTCTGCCTATGTCTCTGCCTCTCTCTTTGTGTGTCTCATGAATAAATAAATAAATCTTTAAAAAAAATTTCTCTTGTGTCCCACTCTAACCAGAAACACACAGGACCAGAACTGTAGGATGTAGTTTAGCTTAGACTGTTTTGAACACAATTTTAGCAGGATTATACAAATTCAAAGTTTTATATTTTCATGTGTTGAAAGTTTTATCATTATAAAGTGACTGTCTTCATTTCTATAAATGGCTGTTTGCCTTGAGGTGTATTTAATCTAGTCTGACCAGCTTTCTCTTGCTTAGTGCTTACCAGATACAAGATCAAGAATAAAAGATTGCTGCCATCCCAGGAACCCCTGTGTATTCCTTCACAATCAAAACTGGCTCCCTTCTTCCACAGGCATCCACTACCTTGACTTTATAAGAGTAATTTTTTCCTTTCGTTTTCTCTTAAATCTTATAATGTGTTGACTTTCGTTGATTTTTAATGTTAAACAATCCATATTCCTATGATAAATTCATTTTGGTTATGATATATTTTCATTTTTTCAGTATTCAATTATCTACTTGCTTCCTTAATAATACTTTATGAAGAATCATAGCACTATGTTTTTTTTTAATCACACCTTTTAAAAAATGTTATATTAATTTCTGGTGTAAACCATAGTGATTTGGCAATTCTATGAATCACAAAAGCTCACCGCAATAAGTGTGGTTACCATCTGTCATTATGCAATGTTATTACAATGAACGAATAAAGAAGATATGGTATATACCTACACTGGAATATTACTCAACCATAAAAAAATAATGAGATCTTGCCACTTGCAACAACATGGTTGGATCTAGAGAGTATGATGCTAAGCAAATTAAGTCAGAGAAAAAAATACCAGTATGATTTCAGTCATATGTGGAATTTAAGAAACAAAACAAAGGAACAAAGAAAAAAAAGAGGTAAACCAAAAAACAGACTGTTAATTATAGGGAACAAACTAATGGTTACCAGAGGAGCAGTGGGTGGGGAAATGTATTAAACAGGGGATGGAGATTAAGAAGGGCACTTGTGATGAGCGCTGGGTATTGTATGGAATTATTGAATCACTATATTGCACACCTGAAAATAATATTATGCTATGTTAACTAATTGGAATTTAAATAAAAACTTTTAAAAATGGGTAAGTCACAAGGATCAAAAGTATAGCATGGGGAATATAGTCAATAATATTATAATAACATATACGTTCATTTTTATATACTTCTCAATTTTGTCATCTTTTATAGGATTTTTGTATCTATTTTTGTAAGATTGACCTAAAGTTTTCTTCTGTTAACTTTTCTTTGTTCAGTTTTAGTATCAAATTTATGCTAATCTCACAATTGAGTTGTCCTATTTTATCTTCTATTGTTTATTTTATTTAGATTTTTATTTATTTATTTATTCATTAGAGACCCACAGAAAGAGGCAGAGACCTAGGCAGAGGGAGAAGCAGGCTAGGGAGAAGCAGGATCCACAGGCATCCACTACCTTGGAGCTCGATGTGGGACTCGATTCTGGACTCAGGATCACACTGTGAGCCAAAGGGATATGCTTTACCGCTAAGCTACCCAGGTGTCCCTCCTCTACTATTCTTTAGAAGAATTTGTATAAAATTGGAATAATTTCTTCCTTGAATGTTTGGTGAAACTTAACAGGGAAGTCATTTTTGCCTGATTTGTTCAAGATAGATTTTTGAGCACTGACTCAATTATAAGTGAATTTATAAATTATAAGATTATATGTGTCTGGGTTTTCAAATGCTTTTTGAAAAGATTTTATTTCTTTATTCATGAGAGACACAGAGAGAAAGGCAGAGACACAGGCAAAGGGAGAAGCAGGCTCCATGCAGAGAGCCTGGTGGGGGACTCGATCCCGGGACTGCAGGATCACGCCCTGGGCTGAAGGCAAATGCTCAACCACTGAGCCACCAGGTGTCCCTCTTGAATACATTTTTTAAAAAAATGTATTAATTAATCTTACCTAGATATTCAGACTAATTGGTATAATTTGGTCATAACATTTTTCTATAGTAGTCATTAGAGTTGTTTGCCAAATTTATCTTCTTTAATCTGCTTGACACATGGTACAATTGTATTTCCTGACTCTTTTGTGGTTGGATGGGGCCATGTGACTAGTTTAATTCAATGAGTTATGAGTTAAAGTGATATCTATTGATTATAGGCTAGAGCATATAATTACTGCAAGAGCCTTCAGAGCTCCCCCTTTTCTCTGGAACTATGTTTTCTATTAGCCAGCGTATCTGAGTGACTTCATTGAGGAAAGGCCCTCTCCCAATAATAGACATGTAACAAAAGTAAAAATATACCTTTGTTGTTTTCTGTTACTGCATCATTTTCTAGGTTACTCTGATAGATTATGCTCTTATTATCTGTTTAATGTCATTGTAGCATCTGCAATGATGTCCCTGTTTCAATTCCTTCACTCTCCCACCCTTCTACCTCCTAGTCTCACCGCCAGAGGCTTGTCAATTTTAGAGAGGTAAACACCCACTGCTTGTCACAGTAGACCTGATATTATCATGGGTTCATTCAGAAAGTGTGCATTTTGCTTCTGCCAAAGCCTGAAATAACTTCTTGTTTGGGACTACTTAAAGCTAAATTTTAGTTTGAGAGTTTGCTGATGACTCAGACAGTATAAATTTGTACTTTACATCAACATAATGACCAAATTATGGATTCAAGGACATTGCCTTCCTCAGCTAAATTGCCAAGTTGCAGACAGATTTTCATGTAATCTTTGGTGAAAGTGAATGGAATTTCTAATTTACTCTTCTACTAAGGTATAGCACTTTGGTGCCTCTGACTTCAAAGAGGTAAGATCTCTGTTTAGACTCTCTGCCTTAGGCCTTGAAATTTGCTATGTATCCCATGTGCCATGAAAACTGAAATTCAAGTTCACCTACTTTGGCAAATGCACTCAAATTCCTCTTGCCTCTCTGGTTCCCATCATCACAAAGTCTCTGGCTTGAGTATTCCTTGTTTTCATTCCAGTTCAACAACGTTCTTAATAAAATGTTTTAAAACTTTTATCTAGCACTTTTAGTTGTCTATAGTGAAAGTTTAGTCTGATAATACTGTCTATCTTATCAGAATTAGAAATTTCCTTTTTCTGTCTGAGTCAATTTGGATGGTTCCTATTATTTTAGAAAAATGTTTATAGCAACTACATTTTCTTTTCAAAGTGATTGACCTAGAGTTATTTTTATCATATAAGTTTCATGGATCTTAAAATCTGAACTGTATTGTGGCCATGGCACAATCTTTATAGTTATTTTTTTTTAACATCAGTATTGTTTTTAATGAGTTTTAGTCCAGAATACAAAGGAAGGCACTAGTTGTTGCCCCAGCTTGTTAGTACAAGGATAAACAATCGCTTTTTGTTCCCCCACAAGGGCAAGTTACAGAAGAATACCAGATGGACAAGATAAGACATTTGAATCTAGTTTTGAAAAATCAGCCTGAAACCCAGCAGTAGTACCGTTGCAGGGTAAAAGGCTCTCCCCATACTCTTTGCCCCGCACCCACCCCCATTTACCAATTCAAAATCTGGGACTTTCTTGATCAAGAGATTCTATGAGTGAATTTCTCTCTTGAGACTTTTCGTGTGCAAGCGTCATTTTTCTTGGTTTTGCTGCTGATGTCCTTGACCTCAGTCGCTGGATGAGTGAGGGAGCTGGTGGAGTTCTTTAGGAGTTCTTCTGAGGCACTTTGATCATGACAGTTTTCACTTCTGTGTATGCCTGCAACCATACTCTCCCAGCTCCTGGCCACTCCCAGACATCTTGTAGCCACCGAATGGTGACTGGGCCCCAAATACATCATAGCAGTTGATCCACACAGTGCCAGCCTGGAGGGCTTGGGACAGATAATTGGCTTTGTCCAAGTCCTTGGTGAAGACAGCTGCAGCCAGCCCATACTTGGAATTATTGGCTCTCCCAATAACTTACTCTATGGTCTTGAACTTCAGGATCTGCATCACTGGCCCAAAGATCTCCTCCTTGGCGATAGTCACGCTGTCTTGCACATCTCCAAACACGGTGGTCTGGATAAAGTAGCCTCCGTCAGCAGCTGCCCCTCCACCACACAATAGTTTCGCCCCCTCCTCCTTCCCAGATTTGATATAACCAAGGATCTTCTTAAACTGAGTTTCATCCACCTGCGGCCCCTGCTCAGTCTGGTTGTCAAAGGGGTTCCCAACTACATGCGACTTGGCCCTGGCAACACTCGGCTCCACAAGCTCAGCGTAAACATCTTCTTGCACAAAGGCCCGGGAACTGTCACAGCAGCACTGGCCCTGGTTGAAGAACAGGGCAAAGTGGGCCTGCTCCACTGCCCAGTTCATGTCTGTATCTGACATGATGATATTGGGCGCTCTTTCCTCCCAGCTCCAGGGTCACTCTCTTGAGGTTACTGTTCCCTGCAGCAACCTGGACTAGGTGGCCAACCTCGATGGAGTCTGTGAAGGCCACTTTGTCCACATCCTCATGGGAGGCGATGGCAGCCCAAGCTGTGGGGCCAAATGCAGGAATGCTATTGACCACGCCAGGAGGAAAGCCAGCCTCCTTAATCACGTTGGCCACATAGAGGGCGGTGAGTGGAGTCTGCTCAGCTACCTTCATCACAATCACATTTCTGTCGCCAGGGTTGGGCCCAGTTTCCAGGCTTTCATCAGGAGGGGGAAGTTCCATGGAATGATCTGCCCGCACACCCTGACAGGTTTGTGGCGGGTATAACTGGAAAAGTGCCCATCGATAGGAATGGTTTTCCCATGGTACTTATCAGCCCAGCCAGCATAGTGACGAGGCATCTGAGGACGGTGTCCAGATCCACCAGGTAGGAGGTGACAGGGCTGGCCGTTACCCAGGGTCTCCGAGGCTGCCAGGTAGGTCCAGTCTTGCTCAGTCAGATCCGCCAGGCGGTTCAGATGCGTCCATGCGACGCCGGGTGACCCCACAGGAAGGCAGCCCGGGCAGCCTCTACTGCCTTGTCCACATCTTCCTTGTATCCTTCAGCTACCTGACAGAGGACTTCTCCAGTGGATGGATTGATGGTGGGGAATGTTTTCTTGCTGACAGCATCGTGCCACTCATTGTCTATGAAGATCTGGTTGTAGAAGACTTCAGGCTGCTGGTTGGGGCCCAGGCGGGGCAAGCCTGCAGGATGAAGCACCAAAGCCATGTGCTGGGCCTATTGTTATTTTTTACCTTTTTTTTTGTTTGTTTTTCTAACTTGATCAGGCCAATGAGTAATAGAGACAAATAAATAGCAATTAAAATAAAGTGTAATAAGACCTGTAAAAGTTTCTATGAGTGTATTATGGAGGTACTCACAAAAGACATTTTGTCAAGATTTAAATGGGGAGATGTGTGTAAAGTTCTTAGCACACTATCTCATACTTGTAAAGACTTCAATAGATGTTAAACTTAGTAGTACTAAGGAAACCTTCCTTACGGCAAAGGTAAGAATTATCAGACAAAGGGATCATTCGATGAATGGGAAAAATAAGTTCATATAGATAAAGCTTAGAGCAACTAAATAAACTTAAATAAAACTGAGGGATAGAATAAAAGAATAGGAACAGCAAAAGGTGAAGCTGGAGAGCTAAGAGTGGGACATATCTTGTAGGTCCTGAGAGACATAATAAGGAATCTGAATTTTATCCGAAGAGAAATACAGTGTCGAAAGATTTCAAGCAGGAAAATATTTATATTTATGTTTTAGAAATATTATTTTGGCTGCTATATGGAGAATGTCTTAGATGGGGCCAGTGATGGATACTAGGAGAACAGATAGTGGATTATTGAAGGAATACAGGCAAGAAATGAAATGGGAAGAATGGGTGAATTTAACATCTGGTATGTGAATCCTTAGAACTTTATAACTGACTGGATGTTGGGAGTGAAGGACAGACTAGAGTTAAGGACAAAGCTCAGGCTTCTGGCTGGGACACCTGGGTGGGTGGTAGGATCATCTACTGATATGAGGATCAAAGAAAAGGAACAGGTTTGGAAGATACAATAAGTTTTTTTGTTGTTGTTGTTCACGTTGAATGTGGGATACTTTTGATACTTATATGCAAAAAATATATATATATCCTCTGTTCCTTGTTTCCCTCAGGAAAGTGCAAAATATGTAGGTTTCCCTATAACTACCACTAAAATGACCGATTTTCCTTAAAGTGAGGTGGGAGATCCTACACAAAATTTCAAGAACAAAATCCAATTCTTCTGTCCTTTTCTCTGCCTTCTCTACATTTGGTTCTGTATTAGATATGTTCTGATTTTATCCCTTATAACATATGGTTATCAGATGATGTAATTTAGCTTATAGACAATCCAATTAAGCTTTCCGTGGCCCAAAAGACATGTGGTTGGCAACCTCTAAGATTGGTCCCCAATGATATTCACTCCCTGGTATTCACACACAGTATAGTCCTTTGTCCTCGATTGTGGGTTGAACTTTTTGACTTCCTTCTAGGGAACACAATATGGCAGAATTGATGAGATGGCACTTCTGAGTTGGATTATAAAAGGATTGTGGCTTGTTTGGGGTGCTGTGTTTCATGTTCTCTCTTGGGTGTTTTGTAATGGGCGAAAACAACTGATATCATAATAGGGCAGCCCTGTGGAAAGTTGCATGTGGCAAAGAACTGAGGCCTACCAAGAGCTATGTGAAAGATCTTTAAAGTAGATCCTTTTCCAGTTGAGTCTTCAGATAAATGCAGCCCTGTCTGACATATTGATTGTTGTCATATGAGAGACTATGAACCAGAATCACTCAGCTAAGCTGCTCCCAGATTCATCACTCAGAGAAAATATGAGATAATAAATGTATGTTCTTAGCCACTAAGTTTTGGAATTATTTGTTATGCAACAATGTATAATTAATATACCTGCCTTGCTGGCAGGGCAACCAGTTTGAGTCACAGACAATATATTTGAGATATAGAAATGAAAATGTAATGACTAAGATCATAAACTATTTTATTTATTGAAGAATTAAAATAGTACATTAACAAACCTTATTTGATAGAGAAATAATACCAGAATTCTTATAAATGTGATTATCAGCTAAACCACCAGAAATACTGGTTTTGCTGAGTTCTTCCATAGCTATAAAACTCAAAGGCTAAGAAATTGGCTGAAGGCAGGATATGAATCACTGGACAGTTTCTTCTGGAAAGACAGAATGAATCAATAAGGCCCTTTAATAAGGAAGTTGCAAGAAACTTTACCGTTTGGAGAAAGAGTACTCTGTCATTCCTGTACCTAAGGCCTAGGCCCAGCCAAAAGGAAGCAGAGGGTTGTGACTGTGATCCAATGAGTCTGGCTCCAGAGCTCCCTTCAGCTTGTCTTTTGCTTGGTGGTGGAGAGTGTACTGGGCATGATTTAAACTAGAGCCTTATTTGACAACAAGAAGATGCAAAAATTAAAGTCCCAGACCCATCCTTTGATCTTGACTCATTAGTGCCACAGGTTCTCTTGGCCTCTCATGTCCAAAACTGCTCAGGTATTAGTGTCACCACCTTGAGGGACACAGTTGCCCCCAAGAGTGGGTAGATGGTTGTTCTGGTGCCTGAGATGAGAAATGCCTGGCCAACACCCTCTTCTCTGGTTCTATGAGACAGGGACCAAAACAGGGAAAAGATGAGAGGGGGACAAAGACACTAGGCCAGGAGGTGATCATTTAGGGCTTTGTGCTATAAGTGATTTTGCATTTCCCGAGATGAAATAAGCCTCTCCAGCACAAGGCAGTAGGATGTCACAGCCCTAAGGTCTGGCTGGTTTTATCTATCTGGCAGTTCAAGGTCAGCGCAAAGGACATCCCCAACACCTGAGAAAAGAGATGGGAAAATGTGAGGTCTTCATAGGAGGAGGCATCTTTTCCACAACCGCTGAGATTAGCCCCAGACAAAAAGAAAGTGTCTATCACACTAGAACCACCCTTCCTGCCATTACTTCCAATTCCTTCTCTGTTCTCTCCTTTAGCTTTAGAATGGTAGTGGGGGTGATGGTGTCAGGAGGGTAGAGGATAGAGTGTTGGGACATCTATGTATCATTAAGAAGTCACTTGTATAGTCAAGTTCTGCACAAGTCAACACTCTGTGCAATGAATCATCTCTACCCATGCCTTGAGAATGACTGGTTTCTAAGCAGAGATAAATTATTTCCTTCTGAGCTTCTTGATTAAATCTTAGCTATTCTGTGATATACCCAAAACACTTGGGTGTAAAAATAGTAGAGATGTCACCTAAGAAAAAAGAACACAAAGCTATCCCAAATTCACCCCTGACTAACCATACTAAGCAAAGAAACAAGGAGGAAATTGATTATAATTTTTATCAACAGCTCCTGCTTGGCGTACAAGGCCAATTATTCACATAGAGTGTTTATCCTCACAAGCTTTTCTTTACCAGCTGAGTGAATGACCAAAGTAGGGGTCTGCTTGATGACTACTAATCTGACTATGAAGCACTCATATATCTTAGGGATAAGTTGACCGTGTAGATCTTGCAGCATATTTTCTGTATGCCTTAAATTGGTAATGTCATCATTTGCTACATGACTAGGGAAGCTCATATTATTGAGCATGTACTATGTAACTGGTACTGTTCTAAAACTTTATGTGACTTAACTAATTTAATCTTCACAAAAGTCCCATGATTAAGTTCTTACCTGGATCACACATACACAGATAGTGATGATCCCAATATGAAGGAAATTGGAGTGAAACCACAGTTTTACTTTTGCATAGCAACCCTAAAAAAAATTACAAGTACAAATGATACCACTGTATTATTCAACTTTATCAGGAAGATAATTTCAGAAGATAGTTTATATTTTGCCTTATGCCAAGAGTCTTAGGCCATTTTTATTTTCTTCCTATGGATGAAGAAATAGGCTTAAAGTAGAGAATATTAAACCAGAGACTTTTCTGGTGTTGTTATTATCACAGTGGCACCTAATGCAAAAAAGTCCGATATTTCTACAAACTGAGTTAAACTAGCTCCTCAGAGGCCTTTCAGCAATAGATATCCTTATCTTTGAATATCCTCTGCTGACTTGGGACAAATAAATGGGGATATGGCCTATGCAATTCTAGGATTGGCTGCATTTCAGCTTCTGCTAAAACCTAAACCTATCATGGCCCTTCCAAACTCCAGGGCAGTGCTAGTTAGTGGGTGTCTTAGTTTTTCTTCATAGAACTAAAAATTTTTGGAGATTTTCAAACAATCCCAAGGTGGATAACATGGGGTAACAGGAATTTAGGAACTTAATGTTGTTGAAATATAATCTTGGCTTCTTCTCTGGGCCTAGTCTGAAGGTCTGAATTAAGTGGGCAGATTGTTTCAACAGTTCTACCAACTGTCTCTCCCCTAACTCCAGTCTCCTTCACTTATGGTTCATTTCACCAAGGTGCTGGATGCTGCCATTTCAAGGAAGAAAAGCAGAGAAACAGAAAGAAGGGAAGCTTTTCTACCACAACTTTATAACTTTTACTTTCAATCATAAGGCCAACTTCTTTTTTTTAAAGGTTTTATTTATTTATTCATGAGAGAGAGAGAGAGAGAGAGAGGCAGAGACACAGGCAGAGGGAGAAGCAGGCTCCATGCAGGGAGCCTGAAGTGGGACTTGATCCCGGGTCTCCAGGATCAGGCCCTGGGCTGAAGGCGACACTAAACCACTGAGCCACCCAGGCTGCCCCAAGACCAACTTCTTGCTCAAGAAAAATATTGATATAATTCTCTGTCACTATCACATAAACTTTCTACTCTAATGTAATAGTTTAGGGTAACAAGATTTGTGATGCCATCTCTAGTCTAAATGAGCTTGTTCCTTTTTTAAATTTTATCTAGTGGTCTGGACAACTTTTGTCTAATTTGTCTAGTTACCTAGGTTGTCCTCCTGGCTTCTATTTTGTCCAATGTTCCTTGTTTTTGTTGGGAGGACTAAGTCCTATATGACTGGAGTTTCTAAGATAATTGAAAGTTTAACCAAAGAGATTAATAACAGAAAAGTTGACAAAAAATTACCTGAACTTGTGGATCTGAGGGGCAAGATTTTGGTGGGTGACCATTCCAATCACTTGTGCCATTTACACCGCAACATTGCAGCTAAAAGCCAAATCCCCCCAAAATTTGATGGTTAGAAAGTCAACAGAAAGAAAACTGGAACTTGGCAAAAAGGTGGTCCCTTCAGATCTGACTCTAGCAGAAAATACAGAATTGGCTTGACTACTATGGCCCCTTAGAACAAAATACTTTCAAATCTATTATACCATTTCATTCACATAAGACTCCTTGAGGTAGAAAGGGCGGCTTTAACTTATTTGCATTTTACAGCATTCAGGGGATTCAGTCTGACATGTTTGGGTCTTCCTTAGATCTAAGTAGGGCTTAGATAATGAGCCTATCTGGAAATAAGAGAAGGGTAAGAGAGTGTAGACAACTTTGTACCAATCAGATTGATCCCTGTGCTTTCCCCTTTGTGACTGCTAAACATTATTTTGGACCTAAGAGTTGTAGACCTTAGATTCTAAACATTTCAAGAAAGTAAGTTCCATTAACCCCCAGGCACTGAGGTTGGAAAATTAAGTCTGGGCTGAGCTGAGGAGGAGTCCAGCTGTACTCACAACTGACTGGATAGAATCCCACGTTGCTCTGGTGCTGTTGTCCAAGTGGTATTGCTTGATGCTGTCAGTCAGGCTCTCAGACACATAATCATTCAGCTAGGTAGGGCATATGCCAGCAGAGAAGACATTATAAAAAGCAGGTAAGTTCAAGGAATAAGCAATTTCTAATATAGATTGGTGGTTCCATTTGCTCCTCCCTTTCAAATGATCTCCTCAGAGCTAAGGACGTGCAGAGAGGGAGTTTATATTCAGGGAGTAGTGCTGAGACTGAGATGGCATTGTAGGAAGGAGTACATAGTAGTCTCTCATCCTTCCAGAACTCTGTTTTTTCACAAGAGGACAGATAATCAAAACATGGGCTCCTTAAGGCATGGAAGCAGACATTTTCTACTTCCAAACACATGGAGAAAAAGAAGTCGGAGGAAAATAAGCTTGTTTTTACCTCTCTTCCTATTTTTCCTTCAAAGCATGACTCAATTACAATTTCTTTGATGATATTTTTTTCCTCTCTCCATTTACAATTAATTTTTCTTCCATCCTTCCAGTTTGCCTGTATCTCTATTACAGGACTTATTTTGTGCCAGCTTCTCCATAGTCAGAAATACAACAATGAATTGTGTTCTTTATAGCTTACCTTCTGTTCATACACGAAGAGCAGGATAGCCAAGGTCACCTCAGCAAGGAGGATAATCAGCAGCAGGATAAAGAACTGAGGCAAAGCAGAGACATGCTCACAGCACTGATTCTAGTTCTTCCCTCATTCCCACTCCACCCTGGCAGTATCCAGGTGTGTCTCTGCACATGTGCAGAGGTTCCTACTCCTGCTTGCCCAGATCTTCATAAGCCTCTTGTTTTGTGAGGAATATATGTGATGTTTTTCTACAACTGCATTCCAAATCTCTAGAGGGCAGATCAGCTGTCTTCTAACTTTGTGTTTCCCTTCCCATTGTGCCTATCCAGCTCTATGCACATAATGAGTATGCAACATTATTTGTTAAATCAGTGAAGCAATTTTGGCATCAGCTTTTTGAAACAGTTGAGCAAAAGAGCATTAAACTAAACTATGTGTCTTTAGAGTTTGGGGCCTGGTTGTTTCAGCAAGATCAAGGCTAGTTTGGGGTGGGGGACAGGTGATGGTGGAAGTTGAAAGGAGCTCTTTATAGATGGGGAGAAGAGGTATTCTAATCACAGTCCTAACTTTTATTTATCTCCACCTGTAGATGCTTACTCCCTTTATGCTAATCACATGCTACAGAAAACACATTTTCACTGATTCCCTCTCCTTCATTTTTTTTATCCCAACACTAATTTTGACTGCTTAAATCTGTTTAACACTTTCCCTATGTCTAACATCCCCCATATTTTGCCATTAATCCAGGAACTGAGAATGGGAATGTTTTTGCTCTATCTCTTGGCTCCAGTTTAAGGGTTTAAGGGTTGATCCATAAGGGAAAGAAGATTAATTAAATGACTTAAGGAAGAACCAAAGCAACTGGGAACCCTTATTTATGGATGGGTGACACTGTTATATCAAGCAGTGTTCTGGGTACACTTAGAGATACAAGGAGCTCTCCTTTCATAGAGTTTACAGGCAAAACCTAAGCCTAAATGTGTTCTTCAGGACACTTAACTGACAGGGAACAACTGAAAAGCTCTAGCATCTCTCATGTTACATAATAGCTGCCACCTAAGACCTCGCTTAAGTTGAGTCATCATTCTGTCATGTATCTTGTGCAGATTTGAGATAGATAAATATCTTCTACCATTTTAGAAGGGTCACAGTACAAAGAAGAATCTAGAGACTAGATTTTCCATCAGTTGGTGATTCTGACACAGATCCTAAAAATACATACTAATGTGAAAAGCATTTAGGCAGATGAATGACATTTGATTTCAACCAAATTTGAAGAAATGAAATGCCATAAAGGGAAATTATGACAAGGGTCATTATTAACACTGTAAAATGAATCTCAAGGAAGATAGCAATGTCCTCTTCTACCTATCCTGTGACCCAAGTCAGAAACAAAATACTATTGATCTAGATAGACTTGGCTGGCCTGAGGTGTCAAACCTATGATCCTATGATTTCCTTGTGCCCATAGGTTAGCCACCAAGAAACATCTTGCCTGGGGTTTCAGGCATCATGTCCCTCTACTTAGGGTACCACAACTGCTGCAAGAGACTCACCGACATAAGCAGGCACTTATTCTCCTTGATGGAGCCCATACAACCCAGGAATGCAACCACCATGATAATGGAGCCCACGATGACAAGCACATTGCCCAGTGTGAGGGAGAGGAGCAGCCTGAAGTTGTTGTGGATCAGGAAATAGATCCCAAAGCCCAAAATGCAGCAGCCACAGAACTGAAAGAAAGAATCCCACAATACTCTTGAATATCTGTTCACATTCTCACTTGAAAATAGAATCACAGCTTTCCTTAGCTCTATCAAGACTGTCATGATGTCCCACTCATGCTTCGTCCTACCCATATCAGATACCAGAGGAAGCTCACTGTGAGTGATATAGTATCTTCATGCTTCAGATCCCATTCTCCTTGTTCCCACAATAGCTTACAAATGGTCTTCCCTTTGGAAACCACAATCATGTACAGGGGATGATGCCCTGTTTGAGAAGTTGATCCTGCTAGGAAGAAAACTAGAGAAGCCAAACTTTTAAGGATCTTCTCATAGACACATGAGTACAAACATCCTATATTTGAAATTCAGTTGCTGAATTTGGCATAGTGAAACCTTCCCAGAAAAGGTGACTTCCCTTTCTTTTTTTTTTTTAATTTATTTTTTATTGGTGTTCAATTTACTAACATACAGAATAACCCCCATTGCCCGTCACCCATTCACTCCCACCCCCCGTCCTCCTCCCCTTCTACCACCCCTAGTTCGTTTCCCAGAGTTAGCAGTCTTTACGTTCTGTCTCCCTTTTTGATATTTCCCACACATTTCTTCTCCAATCAGCTATTCATCCAACGGATTCGGAGAAGGAGGGAAGTAAGAAAGTGTCATTTATGCACAGAATTTAGAGTCTCAGGTTTCTCACCTATAGATGTCAGCAGTGAGCCTAGTAGCCTAAAGTTCCCAGAGAGAGAAATAGCATGCCTATAAATAACTGCACTAGTACTTTTCAATTTTACAGGCTTATACTATGGTGGGATGAGAAGAGGGGAGGAAATTATTATTCTCTTGTAAGTGGGGTATGCCATTCAGACATGCATGGGTTGCTCTCCATAGCAGGCTCTTCAGCAGAGGAGAGAGAAATAGAGTGTAGCTTGGATTTGATGAGCTCAGCCATGTTCAGAAGAGGCACACTTACCCAAAAAAGCAAGTTGAAGAAAAACAGAACGTACTTCAGCAACTTCAAGCCACTCATGCCCATGCTGGGAAATCCTTGCTCTAAAAAGTAAAAGGAAGAAAAGAGTAAGTAAGTGACCTGGCTCTGCAAGGTGGCACCAGTGAAGGGAGGACAGATATATTCAGGGGTTCAAGAGCTCCAGCACCACCTCAGGTTTGAGCTGTGACTCTCTAGGAAATTTCTCCAAACTCCCTGTTCTCTCAGTTTCTGAACTAAGGTATCAGTTGGTTTATCTTGGACACTCACTTTCATTCCAATTCAGCAAGCCAAGAATGCTTATCACTGAATTAAGCACTGTAGAGGAGAATGAATCACAGTCTCTATCACATTTGGTCTCTAGGCCAATGCTCAGAGACTAATGCTTGGGCACTTATTCAAGAAGGCAGCCCAGGGGTCAGGAATTCATCAGTTGTGGAGAACTCAGTGACTTGATCAGCCAATTCCTGATCATGTACATACTACATTTGGTCTATAAATCTCTCCAGATGAAAATGGGGGAGCATACCTATGTATGATTCATTCTTTTACTGAAGAAACATTTATGATGTTTTCTGTGGAAGATATAACTGTGACTAAGCAGTAGCTATCTTCCAGAAGATATCAATCTGATAGCAGAGATAAAACTAGCTATCTAATATTCAATGGAGAAAGAAAAGAGATAGCAATGGAATTTTGATATATATATAATTATATATATTATATATAATTTTATATATATATATCATTTCATTTTCTCAGCAAGGACACTAGAAATTGAGGCTTTTCCTCAATTCTAGAGATCTGGATACAAATTTTGAATTTTCTCTCAGACACAATTAGGTTCTATAGAGTCACTCATTTTAAAATTGCACATAAGACTGCTATATAAAGCAGGGATCCCTGGGTGGCGCAGCGGTTTGGCGCCTGTCTTTGGCCCAGGGCGTGATCCTGGAGACTCGGGATCGAATCCCACATCAGGCTCCCGGTGCATGGAGCCTGCTTCTCCCTCTGCCTGTGTCTCTGCCTCTCTCTCTCTGTGACTATCATAAATAAATAAAAACTTAAAAAAAAATTTTTTTTAAATTAAAAAAAAAAGACTGCTATATAAAGCAGAACGTCAATTTATTGTTTTTTTTCCCTATTAGAACTATGCCTTTTCTAGTGTATAGATTGCTTACACAATCCATCGCCTGTACCCTCTTAACAGTATCAAGATATCCAGAAATCAGATGGTCTTGAGGGATAGGTTATGTAGGCTGTTGTAAGTGTGATGAGCTATTTGTGTTCCACAATACAATAATCTCTGTTGAATAGACCAAATACGTATATTTATCTCATACTATTTTCCTTTTCCTTTACTATGTCCTTCTCTATCCCTTTCTCCTTCTTGTTTTGACCCTCAGGATTATTCTTAATTCTTCATCAATATTTTAGCTAAGTTAAAATAAAATTCATTTGATTATAAGTGTGTGTATATACTTGGGAAGTTAAAAAACAGTATGATGGGGCACCTGGGTGACTCAGTGGTTAAGCATCTGCCTTTGGCTCTGGTCATGGTCCCAGGGTCCTGGGATTGAGTCCCTCCTCAGATCCCCACGGGAAGCCTGTGTCTCGCTCTGCCTATGTCTCTGCCTCTCTCTCTCTCTATGTGTCTCATAAATAAATAAATAAATAAATAAATAAATAAATAAATAAATAAATAAAAGTTTTGAAAAATATGATGATTTACTACATAGGCTTTGAAGTCAAACTTGAATTCAACTCTCTCATATGCCATTAAACAGCTACACTAGATTTGGAAGCTTACTTAACATTTCTAGTCACAATTTATTCCTATGTAAAATGGGAGTAATACTTATATCTCCTAGGATGGATGTGAAGATTAAATGATCTTACAATAGAGATATAGCTATCGATGGTGTACTACTCAGGAATAAAAGGAAGTGAACTGTTGCTACACAACACAGCATAGATGAATCTCAAAATAATTATGGTGGATACACAAAGCTAGACCAAAAATATTAGTACATAGTGTATGATTCCAGTTATATAAAATTTTAGAAATGAAAACTAACATATAGCAACGGAAAGCAGATCAATGATTAGAGATAGAGGTAGAGGAAAGTGGTCGTGGTGGCGGGGGGTTAGATAAAGAAAAGGAGAGTAGGGAGAGGTGGGAGAAAGGGATGATGAAAGACCATGAATAATCTTTTGGAAGTGATGAATGTGTATTATCTTGACTGTAGTGATGGTTTTATATATGTATGTGTATGTCATAAAGCCCTTCCTAATTTGCCCTGTCTATCTCTCCAAATTCATGGCAACATCCTGTGTCTTATATTTTATTTTTTTAATTTTTATTTATTTATTTAATTTATAAAAGTGCTTTATTTTAGATATTCATGACATGTAAAAATGATGTACATACCAACATACACAGTTTGATGAGTTTGGGGTAAGTGTACAGTTATGAAACCATCACCACCATCAAGACCATAGACATATCCATCATTTCCTGAAGGTTCCTCCCATCCCCATTCTTATTATTTTTATTTTTTGTGATAGTAACACTTAATATAGGATCCACCCTCTTAGGAAGTTCTGAATGTACAATATTATATTGTTAGCTATAGTCACTATGCTGTATAGTAGATTTCCAGAATTTATTTATTTTGCACAACTGAAACTTTGTATCCTTTGACCAGTATCTCCCTACTTACCTTTCTTCTAAGCCAGTAGCAACCACCATTTGACCCTATGCTTCCATGAGTTTGACTATCTTAGATTCCACATATAAGTCATACAATACAATATTTGTCTTTCTCTGCTGTGCTTATTTCACTTAGCATAATGTCCTCCAGGTTAATCCATGTTGTCACAAATGGCAAGATTTCCTTCTTTTCTTTTTCTTTTTTTTCCTTGTTTTTAAAGGTCAAATAATATTCCATTGTGCGTATGTACCACATTTCCTTCATTCATTCATGCATTGATAAACATTTAGATTGGTTTCATATCTTGGCTATTGTGAATAATGCTACAATAAACATGGAATAAAGGTATCTCTTTGAAATCCTGATTTCAATTCACTCCAGTTTATTCCAGAAGTGAGATTTCTGGATCATATGGTAGTTCTATATTGAACTTTTTGAGTGTTTTCCATAAGGGCTGTACCAACTTATATTTCTACCAACAGTGCACCAAGCTTCATTTTCTCCACATCCTTGCCAACACTTTTTTTCCCAAATATTCATTTATTTTTTTTTATGGTAGAAGAAGAACAATATTAATTTCTGTTTGTTTCAAGCTTTTATTCAAATTCTAGTTAGTTAACATATGTATAATATTGGTTTCAGGAGTAGAGCTCAGTGATTCATCACTTATATAGAACACCCAGGGCTCATCACAGGTGCCTCCTTGATAGCCATCACCCATCTATCCCATGCCTCACACACCTCCCCTCCATCAACCTTCAGTTTGTTCTCTGTCATTAAGAATCTCTTATCGTTTGCCTCCCTTTTTTTTCCTTCTTTCCTCTGTTTATCTTTTTTTGTTTCTTAAATTCCATGTGAGTGAAATCATATATTCTAGCTCCATCCAAGTCATTGCAAATGGCAAGATCTCATTCTTTTTGATGCCTGAGTAATATTCTGTTGATATATATACCACATCTTCTTTATCCATTTGTCAGTTGATGGACAGTTGGGTTCTTTCTATAAGTTGGCTATTGTTGATAATGCTGCTATTTTAAAATCTAGGAAGCAACACTGACCACTTGTCTCAGTGCCTCCTTTTTTTTACCTGTGGTTATAGGATTCTTTGTTGGAATTTACCATTTTTCTACCCTTCTGACACCTTAATTTGGTTAGCCACTATTTATCCTGACACTCAGCTCCAGTGTCACTCTTCCAGTAAGCCCTCATTGATTGAGTCTATTTCTCCACACCCAACCCCACTCCCTACAAGGAGTACCCGTAATACCTGCACATCTCTGTTATTGCACTAGCCTCTTTATTTTGTAATTATCTCTTTTGTCTCTAGAATGTGAACTCCTTGAGGGTAGGAATTAGTTTATTCATCTTTGAATCCTCGAGATCCAACACAGTCCCTTGATTACACTAAAAAAGTAAGATTATTCAATAAGCTTTTGTCAATTAATTCTACATAATCTGGTATAGTGGAATGAACATTACACTGTGTTGGGCTTGAGTTTATCCTGCCAATAAACTAATCTTTTGGATGTGGACAGATAACTTACACAGAAGACTGGACCAGATGCCTTCTAGGGTCACCTCAGCCCCCAAATCCTAGGATCCTATGATCACTGCTTTAGGCTCCTGTAATCAAATGGTCCACAGAACACCAACTAATGAAGTGCCCACAGACATGTGGATATCCTTATTGAGTTTTTTCCTTTCACAGATGGGAAGAAGAGCCTCTTCTTTCTCCTTCATTGACTTTTCATTTGCTCAGACTCCCCCAAATCCCCAGGTTTTTGAAGGAGAAAATCTGCCCATTTGGTAAAGATTGTCACTACACGTGTATGTTTTTTATTGCCATGTGTATGTCCCAGTTTTCCTATTAACCAGACTGAATGGCACTGTTTCCTCTTCCTTTCTTCGTTTTAACTTCATCAGTTATTGGGCTCCTGCCCCTTTAAACCCCCCTGGTCTGGAAGAAATGACACCTCTTTGCAGTCAAAATCTGCTGCATGGTTCATGGCTCTGTGAAGAAAGTCCCTGACGTCAGCTTCCAGGAAACCTCTGTGACCAAACTCCAGTTAGCTGTGGCCACCTCCCACAGCTCCTCGTGCAGGCCAGGGATAAAGTTCACTTTTCAGTTCCTTCCGAGCAAAGATCTTGGGCTAATAAATTGTCTTGTGGATTTCTAGTTCAATCTTTCCTTTTTATTTGACCTGTTCTTTCAGAGCCATCAAATCTAGTCTTGAATGCAATCGAGTTTAGAAGTAGCTAAAGTTGGGATAGAAGCTTCAAGAAGCTACCAATTCAATCCAGCCTTATGTGATCCCAATCTTGGTGCCACAGCAAGACAGCTTTGGTGTTACATATACTATTATATTTATGAGATATTAATCTGTGTTCCCCAAACAAAAACAAGCAACGAAACAGAACCATAGGGAATGAAAGGAATCCATGATCAAATAATTTTGGAAGTAAATAGGATTAAATAAAAATAAAAGAAAAAGCAATAAACAGTTCTTTTGATGAATGACTTCTGAGAAGCTCATTATATACTAATGTACATTGTCACTATAAACCTGTTTTTATATTGAAGGCTAAACAGCTCAGAGAACACATTGTTCTACAAAACCCAATTTGATAAACACTAGTAATGGAATCAGACAGATCTAGTTTTGAATTCAAACCATGCCACATGCCAGAAATGTGGCCTTGGGCAATTTGTGTAACCTCTCTTTCACAATTTCCCTCATCTTTAAAATGATGATATTTACATGCAGTTCACATGTTGTTCAGGGCGTTAAGCGAGATGACATTTCCTGGGTCGCTCAGGATGAGTGCCTGGCTCAATGAACACTGACTAAAAGATCATGTTTGGTGGGGGATCCCTGGGTGGCTCGGCGGTTTAGCGCCTGCCTTTGGCCCAGGGCGCGATCCTGGAGTCCCGGGATCAAGTCCGGCATCGGGCTCCCGGCATGGAGCCTGCTTGTCCCTCCTCCGGTGTTTCTGACCCTCTCTCTCTCTCTCTATGTCTATCATAAATAAATAAATCTTTAAAAAAAAAAAAAAGATCATGTTAGAGCTTTACTACCAGTCCATTCATACGGGCAACCCTGGGCTTTCTGCTAGATTTTCAGGAATAAAATACATCAGGGGCCAGAAGGCCTATTAATAATTTTTTGCTTGTTTCATTTTTTGGTAAATACTTAAAAAAAGTTTTATGCAAAAAAAAAAAAAAAAGTTTTATGCACTGTTTATAAAAAATTCAAACAATAAAGAAAATACAAAGTCAAAAGCATAAAATCTTCTGAAATCCACTTCCCAGAAATAATCACCATTGACATTTTTGGTGAACACCTTTCTAGACATTTCTATATATATGGATCTATTTGCCAACTTACACAGATGAACGAAGTATTCAGTAAGGTGACTATGGGCTTCCTATCCACTTCTACAGAGCCTGTGAAGGTGTTTGGTTCGTCAGTGAAGAACAGTGGGACCTTGATTTACAAAAGATTTCTTTTTTTAAGATTTTATTTATTTATTCATGAGAGACACAGAGAGGGGCAGAGACACAGACAGAGGGAGAAGCAGGTTCCTTGAAGGGAGCCCAAAGCAGGACTCCATCCCAGGACCTCAGGATCATATCCTGAGCCAAAGGCAGGCATTCAACCACTGAGTCATGCAAGCGTCCCACAAAAGATTTTTCTAAAATAGGAAAGAAAATCTGTTCTCTACAAGGGTCCCCTATATAAGGGCAAAATAAATTTAAACAGATGATAGAGTTCATTGAACCCTGCAAAATACTGAATTCTTCATGAATGTGTCTTATTTATAATCCTCTCATCAACTCTGTAGCTTAGATGTCAACAGCCTCGGTTTGCAAACAGGAAATCCAAGGCTCAAACAGCCTGTGTAACTGGCACTGTTCACCCAGCTAATGAACAGCAAAGCACACGGCACAAGGCAAAGTCTCTCAGCTTCCCAGCCGACCATTCTTCCGCTTCCCTGGGCTCCATTTTGTGCCTCCCGCTTCCCAACCCAACGCACCCCCTGCAGTGTGAGCCGTAGGAGGATTCCATCCAGTTTTCAGTGTGAATCCCTGTGAACGGTAGCTGAGGAGAAATGGGGGTTATGCAAATACGTCTCTCTCAGAGGGAGTAATAATCACCAGGGAAAGGTGGCACAAAAATAAAACAAAACCAAACTGTCAACATTTATGCATTAATTTTGTCTCTCTCTCTCTCCATCACTTTGTCAAAGTAACGTGTTTGTCATCTTAGTCCTCCCTGAAATTGTGGTCTGGTGAAAACTTTTTCCTTTTCAAAGCTGCCATCAGGGAGAGAAATTGGTGATTTGTAGAAGAGAGAAAGGAAGAAGTGAAGAGGAGAGGAAAAAATGAAGAAAGACGAATCCAGATAATCTTGGAGGCTCATTTTCTAGAGGTTCTCTTTCCTTACTCCCAAAATATGTAGAATTTGGGGTATATGGGTGTCTCAGCTGGTTAAGTATCTATCTTCGATTCAGGTCATGATCTCAGGGTCCTGGGATCGAGCCCTGCATCCAGCTCCCTGCTCAGTGGTGAGTCTGCCCTTTGCTGCCCTGGCTCGTGCTCTCTCTCTCTCTCTTAAATAAATAAATGAAAGCTTTAAGAAAATCTTTAAAAAAAAATACATAGAATTTTGCTGTGGATGGTCCCTGTCCTGGAGACCCATCTATGGTGCATTCAAGCAAGCTATATCTAGCATGAGCAAGGCTCTGTGTGGGCTAATCAAAGCCATTTCTGTGGCATTCCCATCAAAAGTCTGAATAATCTGAATCTAGTCATGAAGAAATATGAGACAAAACAAATTGAGAGACATTCTAGAAAATAGCTTGTCTGTATGCTTCAAGGATATCAATATCATGAAACACAAGAAAAGATTCAGGAACTGCTCCAGGTAGAAGGTGACTAAAGAAATAAGACAGTTAAAAGCAAGGTGTGGTCAGAGATTTCCAGTCACTATGAGGATATTAATCAGCAACCGATGGGATCTGAATAAAATCTATAGATTGATAACAGTATTGTAATTGAGTCAATTTCCTGATGTTGATTATTATACAGTGGTATGTAAGAGAACGTTTGTGTTCTTAGAAAATACGTAGTAGGGGCACCTAGGTGGCTCAGTGGTTGAGCGTCTGCCTTCGGCTCAGGTCGCAATCCCAGGGTCCTGGGATCAAGTCCCGCATCAGGGTCCCCGCAGGGAGCCTGCTTCTCCCTCTGCCTATGTCTCTGCCTCTCTCTCTCTGTGTCTCTCATGGATAAATAAATAAAATCTTTAAAAAGAAAAGAAAATACGTAGTAAACCACTCTGTGGAAAAGGATATCATACCAGCAATTACTCCCAAATGAGAAAGCCAAGGAAGGATAAAGAAAATGTGACAAAAATGGTCATATTTGGGACATCTAGGTGAAGAGGGTTCAGAAATTCTTGGTACTAGTTTTGCAAGTTTTCTGTAAGTCTGAATTTAAAGAGAGACAGAGAGAGAACATTGAATATGAGTAAATGATCTTAGGAATTCTGATCTTTAAGTCATTACATCATAATTCCCTGATGGCATAAATTCTGAGATTCCACAAGAGCTGTTTTTAGAAGAGCCATGGGATAATTCCTTAAGGCCTCTAGTTGTTCCTAATAGAGTGAGTATTAACCCATGAGTTCAAATTTAAAAGATGTAAGGTATCAAAATATCCTATGCCTCAATCTAGTTCTCCTGAAATATAAAATGTCAAATGAAAGTGTGACAAATTAAATATATTTCAAATATTTCATTTGCTATCATATTGACTTCTGATCAATTAGATTTATGACTAAGTTGCATTTTTAAATGTTTGCATATGTTAAAATGCACTGAAAATTTATGGACAAAGAACAGTCTGATGATGCTCTTTTAATAGGAAGTTTATACGAAAAGAGAGTATAGTATAATGGAGAGAAAAGAGCATTCCATAGGGAATCAGGAATTACTATTTAACTAGTTTTATGACTTTGGACAAGTTTCACCTTACCTGGAAATAAGCAGTTTGGAATATTCTATGAAGAGCTGATATTTTCTGGGCTCTCACTACAAGTTGAACATTTTATTTGAACCTAAATAATCCCAAATTCTATTTAAGTAACAACATTCTAACACTTGGAAAATAGTGCTCTTATTTTAAATGATTGTAGAAATGTGTCCTTGTGGCACTTTTTCCTTTACAACAGTTCATGGCTGAAGCTATGATGTATTGAGGTTCCTGCTTGGGCAGGAAGAGTCTTGTGTGCTGGTGATGTGGGGAATGAATAGAGGACTTGCCTCTGTATCCCAACACAGAGATCCATGGTCTCTACTCTGAGTGCTCACCCAATGCCTTTGGAAATGGCTTCCTTCTTCCCAAAGCCTATGTCCAGACAGCCTTCCCACACTCACACTCTAGCTGCAATCCTTGCCTCCTCTAGTCCAACAGCCACCCTGGGAGGCCTGCTCTGTGTAGTGGTCTTGTTTCTCTGTTAATTTGCTTCAGTGCTCTGTACCTGCAGTAGCAGCTCAGTCCCAGAGCTTCCTGAAGGAAGATACCCAGTCTGTGGGCCCAGGGTGATCTGCACACACTGGATGCTCATTCAGTACAGGAGGTACTGGGGGAGGACTAATGTAGGAACACAAACCAAACCACTGTAACTAAATCAATACAGCGTTTCCTGGAACAGAAGCTGAGAGACAGTGATCATAACCTCACAGAGAGCTCCAATCTTTACCCTAATCTGGGGGAAATTGAGATTAAGGAGTAAGAAATCGGCCCCTTCACTCTCATTTCAAGCCACACCCCATCAGTTCTGATGTCTCAGGCATAGCCACAGCCAGGGCTAGATCTTGGACCCGCCAGGTTGTTTGATCTTTCCTCTCACTTTCAGGTGCTGGTTCTAGAACCAAGAAGGAGATAGAGATTTCTGCCTCCTGTGCTCCTGCAGCCAAAGCCTGTACTATGGTCTTGCTTGCTTATTCTCATTTCAAAGGAGTCTAGGGGGCAACTCACACTCTTTGAATGTGTATGTACAGTGCCCCATCTGGAATGCTGTTACTTCCAGTCTCTATAGCAAACTTGTACTTTGTAAATGAATGAAAGCAGTCACTTCCTCTCCAAGGCACACTCCTACACATCTCCGACATTTTGTGCACATCCTACCTCCATTATAGAAAAGATCACATTGTGCTGTATTTGTGTGTTGTGTCTGTACTCCACACCAGAATCTACAAATGCTTTGAGATTGATAAGCCCATCAGTTATCCCTGTTTCTCTGGGACACAGCACAATGCCTACCTGTTCAAATGCTGTGGGTTGGGACTGAGGAAGGGCTTCAGATTTGGAGTCTGAAGCCCTCTGGGTGGTCACAAGTCAACCTGAGGACACCAGAAACCAAAGACCATTGGAGTTTCACTTTGCTGGTTTATGCTGGAAAATTATCAAAGGTGAAGTGGCTTATGCAGCACTAGCTGTGACAGAATGGGCTTTGAATCATTCCCTGTGGGTATAAAGGTGTCCAATCCTTTCATTTATAAGCTAAGTACTCTTTCTGTGGCCCACACAGAAAACACAGGAAATCAATCTTCAGTTCAGTCTCTGTTCCAAACCAACCACAATTTCAAAACAGTGCAGATTCCGGTGGAGATGAGAAAGCAAAACTTTTGTTCAGCCAGCAGCTAAGAATGCTTTTGCTCAATCCTCTTCCAAAACTCCAACACCTCTTATCTTTCACAGGAGTTCCTTAAGGGCAGGACTATTTTCAGGACAAATCTCTACCTTGCTCTTTTGTCTCTCCACCAGAATCTTCCAAAGCACAGTGCCTGGCCCCAGGAGGCACTTAACATAGGATTAGTAAATGAATTCATTAAAAAGTCTGGTCTTTGGGTGCCTGTCTGGTTCAGCTGGTTGAGCATAGGACTCTTGATCCGGAGGTTGTAAATTTGAACCCCCATTGGGTGTAGAGATTACTTAAAAATATAATCTTAAGGGGCACCTGGGTGGCTCAGTTGGTTAAGCATCTGACTCTTGGTTTCAGCTCAGGTCATGATCTTGGGGTTTTGAGATAGAGCCCCACATCCGGCTCTGTGCTCAACCCCTGCTTAAAATTCTCTCTATCTGCTCCTTCCCCCTCCCCGTGCTCCTTCTTGCTCTCTCAAATAAATTTTAAAAAATCTTTTCAAAGATCTTTTAAAAATAAAATAAAAAATCTGGTCTTTATTTTTAAATTTATGGCTCAATGGCCCCTGAGATACTTTGGGAATCTAGAACCCCCAGTGGCATTGCCATCCTCCATTGTTAGGTGTGTAAGTATTTTTCTGGAAGATTTTCCTCTCCCCCAGGGCATAATCAGTTGAGATGCTTGCAAGTCTTGGAAGGAGAAAGCTCTGATTTAGTGTTTCCCATGGTCTCCTGACCTCCAGTAATGACTATGGTGGTCACAGAAAGTCAAGACCAAAAGCTTGACTATGACCTTCTGAGTCCATAAGACCCCAGTCACTAGTTACAGGGCATGAATTAGAACTCATTACAATATCAAATTTTGTTGGTTGGTGCATGTCATAATACATTTATCAATATTTATGTTTTGTATACCAAGAACAAGCTTATTCAGCAGAACCATTAGGACCACAACGTTCTTTCTGTCTGAAAACAATCTACGCATCTCTTTAGGGGTGTTCAGCTTTTACTTCTTGATATACAGGCAGTGGGCATGCCCTATGTTCCTGACTCTGAACTCGGTGTTGTCATTTGCAGCTGTCCTATTTTAGTGGCTCTGAGGAATCACAGTGAGGAATTCAACATGAAAACTTGTTGAATTAAGAACTGCCATCTCCCAGCTGCCTTTCTAAATGGCTCTGGCTGTTGGTTCTCTCCTCACTTTAAAATCACAAAATCAGGCTTCTAAGAGACCTGAGCATGTATGAAATCTCCCCAATATCATATCACACAGAAGGCTCCAGGCATCAAAAATGACAACTCACAGAAATTCAAGTTCTGAGGCAATTAAGCAATTAGGTTCTAAAGCACGAATGCCTTGGCCCAGCGAGGTATCAGACAATAGGAACCTGGTTAATGAAAGTCTTTATGGCTTGCTTGTCTTTTGAAGGGTTCTAGGATCTTATCTTTTTATTTTCCTGCATTAAATATTTGAAAAATAGAAGTTGCAGGAGATTTTAGGCCTACTAAGAGGTATGCAGACAATCCTAAAATACTCTATCTTACATAATATGGTTCAGGTCTTTGCTCTCAAGCCAGATTAAAATGTCACCAATCTTACCTTTTGCAGGCACTTTTCTTCAGTTCCTTAGGCAGGCTTGGTGATTATTCTTGAGGAGGTCACAATAAGGCTGGTAACACGGATGTCAGGGGCTATTTGTGTAAAAGGAGAAGTGAAGGGAAAATAAATGTGCTCACACTGACAACAGGAAGCCCAGTTGAAGAGAGGGAGGAAGTGAGGCTTGGCCTGCCCTCTTTAGCCTTAGAGGTGCAATCCTTCCCCTGTGGCTTTTTAAACATCTACTCCCACGACCCACCCAAATACATAAACTTGCTTCTATGAAACATAGGAAAAGTCAAAGACCAAAGTGGTTCAGGTACTAATCAGTGAGCACTGGTAGGTTCTGGGGTGATTTTAGCCTTGATTTCTGTCTAGAAAAAGGCAGTGCTTCTCAATCAAAGTTGTGCCTCAGAATTACCCGTGAGTCTTTTCAAGAATAAGTATGCCTGGCCCCCCATTTGGTAGCTGGAAACTGGAGTAGAACCCCAAAATAATTATTTTTAAAGGTTTTCTAGGACTAAGACAGGAATGTCTTTTAAGCCTCATTTGACCTTCTCCCCACCCTCCCTCCAGCTGCCTTCCAGAAGATCTCTAGTTTCCTGTTGGATTGGGATACCATTTTCAGACTTCTGTCTCCAAAGCTGGATTTTACTTATGTAAGGATATTGTCAAGGATAAACCCCAAGGTACAATCCAAGGGACACTGGTAAAAATGATTTGTTTAGTAAAGAGAGCCCCAAAGTTCTGAGTTTCAATCCCAGCTTCATCTCTGTTAGCTGTGTGATACTGAGCAAATCTCAACCTCTCAGCTTCAGTTTATTAATAGTAACATCTAATAATAATCCTGCTAGTTACTGTTATATCCCCATTAATAGATGAGAAAACAGAGCTCAAATAGGTTAGATATTTAGCCCAAGATTATACAGCTAAGAGATAGCAGTTGGGGGTGCCTGGGTGGCTCCATCAGTTGAGCAACCCACTCTTGATTTTGACTCAGTTCATGATCTTAGCATCATGGGATGGAGTGCATGTCAGCTCCATGCTCAGTGCAGAGTCTGCTTATCCCTCTCCCTCTGCTCCTCCCCCACTTGTGAGTTCTCTCTCTCTCTAAATAAATAAATAAAATATTTTTAAAAGTTTAAATAAATAAACAAATAAATGAAAAAAAAAAACAGCAGTTTTTCAAATTCAAATTCAAAGTCACAGAGACTCAAATTCAAAGTCACAGAGAATGGGGCAGCCCAGTTGGCTCAGCGGTTTAGTGCCGCCTTCAGCCCAGGGCGTGATCCTGGAGACCAAGGATCGAGTCCCACGTCGGGTTTCCTGTATGGAGACTGCTTCTCCCTCTGCCTGTGTCTCTGCCTCTCTCTTTCTGTTTCTCTCATGAATAAATAAATAAAATCTTAAAAAAAAAGTCATAGAAATTGCTATTTAAAAAAAAAACTATGACCAGTAGATTTTGAAAATTATATATCCAGTTTTCTCTCTGCTGTGCCTACTGGGATTTTCTTAGATTGAAATGGTAAAGGGCTAAGTGATAACCCCAACAAATCCCTAGCCAGCTGTGAGCTGTGGAACCTACCACTGAGTCACAATTTTTTTATCTGATAAATGAAGAACTAGACATTCTCCCCAATCCTCAACTTAGAAACATGCCTCTGGCGGAGGGGGGTGCTTGGGTGGCTCAGTCAGTTAAGTGGCTGCCTTTGACTCGGGGCACAATCCCAGGGTCCTGAGATGGAGCCCCACGTCAGGCTCCCGGCTCAGTGAGGGGTCTGCTTCTCCCTCTCCCTCTTCCCCTCCTCACCTCTCATGTGCTCTCTCTCTGCTCTTTCTCAAACAAATAAAATCTTTAAAAAAAAGAAAAAGAAAGAAAGAAAGAAAGAAAGAAAGAAAGAAAGAAAAAGAAAGAAAGAAAGAAAGAAAGAAAGAAAGAAAGAAAGAAAGAAAGAAAGAAAGAAAGAAGACAACGGTGAAAAGAAACATGTATCTGGAAAAGCTAGCTTTCTCTGTCTTCCTTCAACCTGACACACTCAGATTCTGGAATCACCTGTGACCAGGGCTGGCTTATGGAAAATGCTAAATTAAAGAGGAAATGGATCTTTACTGCAGAACTTGTCAGTCATTAATATTCTCTAAGTGCACAGATTTTTCCAAATTTATTTGATCATTGTACAACATGTGTGTGTTTGGGTGTATGATTTTTTTTCGGGGAACAGTTTTTCAGCCTAACTGCACCTTAGGCAATGCTGTTGTAAATTCTCCTATCTTCGTGTGGCATCAGTTTGAGGAGTCAGGGCCCCTCACTCAGGCTGTTATCACCATGACAGGTCCCTGATATAGAGGAACTGAGGAAAGACTTCTTGCTTGGCTCACATTTTCTGTGGCTTCCATTAGTATCTGCCAAAGATTCACAAATCTATATACATAATTCGAGTTCTCATTGAGTTCCATGCAGTTACCTTAAATCCGGTACACAATATTCAACTGAGGAAACTGGGCATTCTTCTGCTGAAACCTGCTCTTCTCCCATATTCACCATCACAGGGAAAGGCCCCACTACTTCCCTGTTGTGTCCTCTTGGGCTACTCTCTTAGGCTACCCACATCATGGAATGTTATCAACCACCAAGTCCTATAGATTGTAATTTTGCCTAAATATTTCTCAAATCGGGCAACTTCTTTCTAAGTTGAAAGCCACACACTAATCCTTATCTCTCACCTGTTTCACTGCACCCCAGCCTTTTTCAAGATCAGCTTGGATATTTTTTCACTCAGCTCAGACAAGGAAAGCCTTTTAAAAGTGATGATTTAATCATGTCATTCCCCAGCTTACAGCTCTTCAATGGTTTCCCTTTAGGTTTTTGGTTTTGTTTTGTTTTTGTTAAGTAAGCTCTACACCCAGCGAGGTGCTCAAACTCATGATTCTGAGATCAAGAGTCTCATGCTCCACTGACTGAGCCAGCCAGGAGCTGCCTTAGGCTTTAAGCAGCCCCATTAATACCTAGTACTCATAGCTGGCCTCTCCTTGCCCACTCCCAACCCCAAGGCCCTGCCACACTAGATACTGAATTACTTTGAGTTGCTTGAACAAATCAGTATCTCTCTCTCTCTCTCTCTTTCTCTCTGGAATATCTTCTCAACTCTTCAATTGACAAATCCCTCCACATTCTCCACATCTCAGTTCCTTTGGGAAGCCCTCCAAACAGGACTAGATACTCCTACTACATGCTCTCATACCCATATACACCATTTTATCATTCATTGTTTTCCTACTTGTCTCTTTTCCATATTGACACAAAGTTCCAAAGGTAGGTTCTGTGTTGCTCTGTTGCTCTGTGGATGTTGGGTGATGGTGTCTGGTGCATCAGAGGTGCATTATACATATTTGAATAGCTTCTGGTAGTGTAAGGTCTGAAAATTAGGGGAACTGGAGACTTGGATGGGAGGAGAGAGTACCAGAAAGAGAGACGTAGTAGAGTGAACATCTGAGGGAGAAGAGGGCATTTTAGGATTATCAGAAAGAATATCTCAAGATAAGAGTTGCTCACAGAACTGGATGACTGCTTTAATGGAGAAAACTTTTTCCTTTAACGTACTCCTCTCTGCATCCCAATGAAGGGCTGATCCAAGTGCCTGACAACCAGAAGTGGCTGTGCCTGAGTATCAGGTAAGAGTAGAGAATTGCATATCTGCTTAGACCCAAATCTACAAGATTCTATTGGGAACCAACGCTATTTCTGACCATCAGGTGTTTACAATCCATTTGGGGAGACAAGGGGGAAAAAAACAAGAATAAGGTAATGTCAGGGCAGACTGTGTTGTTGAATAGTCCTAAAGAATGCTCCAACACTTTGAAAAATGAAATCAGGAAAGGGATTTGCAGAAGCCTAGACTCATGTTTTGGTCTTCTTGATGCATGGTATATTGGATCAAGTGTCGGAGTAACAGTGGTGCCTGGGAGTTTAGGAGACCTGCATTCAGCCAGCCAATGAGTGGGAATACAAATTATGAATGTTCCATTATCACACAATAGTACCTGCCAAAATGTATGCTGAATCTCATATAGACAGAGAGAAATCACTGGTTCTCTTTTGGGCTTTTTTTTTCTTTCTTAACTTTCTAGTGGAGTAAGTTTGCTATTATTGAGAAAAGTCACTATTAAAATAGAAGAGGAAAACGAAAGTCCTAAATTTTTCTCCTCAAGTTACTCAGATATGCAAGAATATTAGAGTTTGGGAGGGATAGATGCTTGAGAATTATAAGATTAATCCTCCTTCAAATGGAGGATTAAACTAGTGGCACAGTGGATTTTGCTTATGAACTCAGGTTAGAGTTTTGAAGACAGTACAACAGAATATCACTTGTAGAAAGAGAATTCTCCATACAATTTGATTGCTATTATAGCTTAGAAGTGAATATAAACACTCAAAATTCTAACATTTGGCTTCATATATTTTGGACATTTCTGGAGTTTCAAAAAACCATTCATACTGAGAAGCAAATTCAAAATCTGGGTTTCAGCAATTGGATATATATTATCGGTGCCCATATCATTCCTAGGGTTTAAATTAAGTAGCTATATCACAGACATTATGTAACCATTTGGCAGTATGGCTTGTGGGGCAATGATATCAGTGGGGGGCTACCCTGCATGCAAGCTTGCCAATCTATGTGGTATTACATTAAGCTCCAAGAGCAAATCAATATCATGATTGGTATTATAACTATAATAAAATAACATACTGTCTTAGTCCATTCTGGCTGCTATAACAAAAATACCACATAGATTGGGTAGTTTATAAGCAACATAAATATTTTTCTTACAGTTCTGGAGACTGGAAAGTCCAAAATCAAGGCACCAGAAGACTTGGTGTCTGGTGAGAATCTGTTTCCTGTCCCAGTTCTGCCAGTGGGAAAGTTCCTTAGATAGGAACTAAGCAGATATCACAACTGTTGGCTCACTCTGAGGTTGGGCTCCAGGAGGATGCATCAGAAGTGGCACCTTTTGCTGAAGACTCATAATTTCCACATGAAAGGACTCTCTTGCTAAGGTTTATCTTCTTTGAGGTCAAGTGAGTATGGATAAATGAGAACCTACCAAGATTGTATGACACTGTAGCACAGACAAAATGGGCTTTCTTGCCCTCCTGCTTGACCTCAGAGAAAGCAGGGTGACAGGTCTCTCTGAAAACATAGCTACTCTCTGTGTTGTCAGAAGTGGCTATGAATTCCTCTCCTGACCCCTCATCCAACCCTGACTGTACGTCTATATCTCTTCCCATCCATCAGCAAAGGACTGCACTGCCCTAGGCCAAGAATCAGCTCATAGTGCAGCATTCCCTTCCCTTCTCCTCCAAAAGGATCTAAATCAGAGTGACAAGAGACTCCTTTTGCAGGCCAATTCACTCCTGAGGCTAGAAGGACAAATGTGTCAGGGTGTCAGCTTGCTAACTTGGGGTATCCAGGGCCCTACAAGGACAGGCATCCCTTGATAAGCCTGGAGGTGTCACTGGCAAGTGTTGCTTTGAGACCTGACTTGTAGATGACAAGTCAGTTACAGATATTTAGAGGCTTAAAAAATGCAGGGCCAGTAACAATGACACAAAATCATCTATAGAAGTTGGTTACCTCAGAAGCTGTGGCTGTCTCTAAATACTCTCCCCTTATTCTCCTCTCAGGGTACACCAACTGCCCTTGGCTTTACAGGGCATAAATTATTCCAACTGTGAGCTCCTTCTTTTTGTGTATCTTTCCAGTAGGAAAAGTAAGGGAAGCTAAAATGAAAAGATCTAGCCGAAAAAATAGTTGTGTGTATATGTATGTGTATGTAGAGTATACATATATAGCAGCAAAACTCTTTATTCAAATAAAGCTGAAAATGGAACAGCAATAACTCAGAGAGATGAAAGCAGAACTGCATGGAGAACACAGGGGTGGGGCTCATCCTTCTCCCCCTTTGGTGGCTTCTTGGCTTCTTTGACCAACACTAAGGATAGAAAAGCACCGGTCCCCGATTCTCTTGCCAGTGTTGGGGTTTGTTTTCAGTTGTGGGACCAGGGCTGTTGTTCCTGCAGCCCTGCTGAACCTCACTAGCTTGGAGAAAGTTCCATTGCCATGGTTCAATGCAAATAGGAAGCCAGTTCTAACCCTATAGCTCTTCTTCCCCATGGGAAGGCTGGGAGTTGTGGCTGCCTGCAGAGAGGATAATGCGGACATGTTTCTCTCAGCTGACAGCAATTGTACTGGCCACAAACACCCTGAGGCCTCCTCTCCTGATCTGAGGCCATGAACTTGTACCAGACACAAGGTGGGGCTTGGGGCTGGTGTGGGATGTCAACAGCTATGTGCACTGTGATACACCACACTCTCTCCTCGCCAAGTATAGCAAAATGGTATTCCTACAGGCAATTCTGGCATACAGCAGTGGGCTTCTTCTGGTCTAGGGCAAGGAGAAAAGCCAGAGTTGGTAGGTGGTGTGGTACAGGGGAGAGAGGCCTGGACTCAGAAACAGAAGTGCTGGATTCTAGTCTTTGTTCTATAATTACTCAGGGAAAGTCCATTTAATCCCCTAAGGGATCACTTCCCTGTCTGTGAAAGAAAATAGACTAGGTAATCCACACATTCTCTCTGGGCCTTAAAATTTCTGCACATTTATCACTTTATAATATCGAATATGAATACCTAAAATATAGTGGTTTGGTTAGCATTTGGTGCAGAGAGTGGAGCCTAGAAGCAGGGTTAGAAGAGCTACCATTTACGGAGCTGTTCCTGTGGGTCAGACAGTGTGCTCTACATGTTCCTATTTAGCAGTAGCGGGGAATAAACATGGCATTTCCTCCTTTACTAGAGAAAGGTTAGGATCAGTGAGTCCCCCTAACCTGTCCAAAGCACACTGCTATAAAATGGCAAAGCCCGAATGAAAAGCATGCCCATGACACAAAAGCCTGCTCACCTCTCCAGCAACCCAGCTTCTGCCAGAGCTAATCAGTGTAACCCTTGTTGCACCTGTGGATAATTGCAAGCTTACAATGTTTACTTTCACCAGGAACACCTGGTAAGGTGATCTCTCAGTATTTCCCAGGTTTACAAGAGGAGCAAGAAGAGGGCAATTCTCTCTTCATAAAGCAGTTCATAAAGCAAAGCCTGAGGATGTTTTCAGACACCCAGCACAGACTCCTCTGTGCTATTTCCTAGCCAGGGCTTTGACTAAACTCCATGAATGAATAGTGAGCATAATCTCTTTGCTCACGTCAGAAAGAAACCCCAAAATGCTTCAAAAGAAAGATTCAGGCAAGACATATTTGTATCCTCAGCACCAGGGAAGCATAATCTGAGGAGCCAGAGGCAGGCAGCATCTGAGTGTGCTGCTGACTTCAGTTATTCTACTCTGAAGTCAACTCAGCTCTTTAGAGCTGCATAGACCGAAGGACAAACACATGCCCACCACACCCTATGTTCTAAGTACTCAGAGCACATGCCAGCAGAAAGGGGAGTGTGGGCCAGAGCCTGGCAGAGGGCCTGGCAGGGGAGGCGGCACTCAAAGAAAAGCCTCAGCTTTCCCCTAAACCTGCCACTAGAGCGCCACGGGAGACGCTGCGCTGCGGATGGTGCTGCTGTGGATCCTCTGCGTAGCCGCATCTCCCCAAACCTTCACTTCCCACCGTGAAGTTCTAGAGTGCAAGGGATTAGAAAATGATCTGCATCCACCAAATCTACTCCAGAGAAAGAAATTGAAGCTCCACATTCTTGATGAATAATTGATTTCTTATAATTATTGCTATTATTATTTTAAAGTAAGTTGATTTTTGGAGGAGTTTTAGGTTCTCAGCAAAATTGCGCGGAAAGTACAGAGAGCTCTATTTATCTCCTGGCCCCTGTGAAAATTAGGAAAAGGAAACATTGTTTGGAACGGAGTTAGGGACCAGCAGGAGGAGCTCTCACACCCTACCTCTGTCCACTGCCGCCCCCACAGGAAGACTTGGATACTTGCGCTTGGATACTTTACCATTCCAGCAGTAAGAAAAAAGGCTCTCCCCTCGCCTGGCAACAGCCCACCCAATGACAGACTATGCTAAGGCAGCCAATGAAAAGTCACTACACTTCCAACTCCGAGTTTACCCTAAATGAGTCTTTTGTTTAGAAGGGCCTTCCCAACTTCCCACTTTCCTCTATAGAAGAGGCTGCCTCTGCCTTGTTCTCTGGACTTGCCCATGCATGGTTGTGTCGTATCTGGCTCGTAGGGGATGTCAATTCTGCACTAGTCTCAAACCCATGTTTACTGGCAAGATAACTGGAAGTTTTATATTTAAGGTTCACATTACTTGTTGATCTGAAGCAGGATCCAGAGGAGACCCCCAACTCGGAGGCAGTGTGGCAGGATATAAAAATCAATGCTCAGAAATCAGTGGCATTTGTATACACCAACGAGACTGAAGAGAGAAATTAAGGAGTCAATCCCATTTACAATTACACCCAAAAGCATAAGATATCTAGGACTAAACCTAACCAAAGAGGTAAAGGATCTATACCCTAAAAATCACAGAACACTTCTGAAAGTAATTGAGGAAGACATAAAGAGATGGAAAAATATTCCATGCTCATGGATTGGAAGAATTAATATGGTGAAAATGTCTATGCTACCCAGGGCCATGTATACATTGAAGGCAATTCCTATCAAAATACCATGGACTTTCTTCAGAGAGTTGGAACAAATTATCTTAAGGCTTGTGTGGAACCAGGAAAGACCCAGAATAGCCAGGGGAATATTGAAAAAGAAAACCAGAGCTGGGGGCATCACAATGCCAGATGTCAAGTTGTACTACAAAGCTATGATCATCAAGACAGTGTGGTACTGGCACAAAAACAGACACATAGATCCATGGAACAGAATAGAGAACCCAGAAATGTACCCTCAACTCTATGGTCAACTAATATTTGACAAAGCAGGAAAGACTATCCACTGGAGAAAAGACAGTCTCTTCAATAAATGGTGCTGGGAAAATTGGACATCCACATGCAGAAGAATGAAACTAGACCACTCTCTTACACCAGACACAAAGATAAACTCAAAATGGATGAAAGATCTAAATGTGAGACAAGAATCCATCCAAATCCTAGAGGAGAACACAGGCAACACCCTTTTTGAACTTGGCCACAGCAACTTCTTGCAAGATGCATCTGTGAAGGCAAGGGAAACAAAAACAAAAATGAACTATTGGGACTTAATCAAAATAAAAAGCTTCTGCACAACAAAAATAACTGTCAACAAAACTAAAAGACAACCTACAGAATGGGAGAAGATATTTGCAAATGACATCTCAGATAAAGGGCTAGTATCTAAGATCTATAAAGCTTATTAAACTCAACAGCAAAGAAACAATCCAATCCTGAAAAGGGCAAAAGACATGAACAGAAATTTCACAGAGGAAGACATAGACATGGCCAATAAGCACATGAGAAAATGCTCTGCATCACTTGCCATCAGGGAAATACAAATCAAAACCACAATGAGATACCACCTCACACCAGTGAGAATGGGGAAAATTAACAAGATACGAAACCACAAATGTTGGAGAGGACTTGGGGGAAGGGGAACACTCTTGCACTCTTGGAGGGAATGTGAACTGGTGCAGCCACTCTGGAAACTGAGTGGGGGTTCTTCAAAGAGTTAAAAATAGATCTGCCCTAGACCCAGCAATTGCACTGCTGGGGATTTACCCCAAAGATACAGATGCAGTGAAAAGCCAAGACACCTGCACCCCGATGTTTATAGCAGCAATGTCCACAGTAGCCAAACTGGAAGAAGCCTCAGTGTCCACTGAAAGATGAATGGATAAAGAAGATGTGGTCTATGTATACAATGGAATATTCTTCAGCCATTAGAAATAACTAATACCCACCATTTACTTCGACATGGTTGGAACTGGAGGGTATTATGCTGAGTGAAGTAAGTCAGTTGGAGAAGGACAAACATATGTTTTCACTCATACGGGGAAATAGTGAAAGGGATTCAAGGGGAAAGGAGACAAAAATGAGTGGGAAATATCAGAGAGGGTGACAAAGCATGAGAGACTCCTAACTCTGGGAAATGAACAAGTGGTGGTGGAAGGAGAGGTGGGCGGGGGGATGGGGTGACTGGGTGACAGGCACTGAGGGGGGCACTTGACGGGATGAGCACTGGGTGTTATACTATATGTTGGCAAATCGAACTCCAATAAAAAAAAAAACATACAAAAAAAGAATCAAAACTCAAACCCAAAGTCACATTTAATAAGAAGTCAAGTAAAAAAGCCGAACTAAACCTGAACTTAATTATGGTAAGTTATCAACAAAGCAATCAAATCAAATGAGAATCATTATCAAGTACAGGTAGGTAGAAGTCCAAAAATTCATATGAAATCTTCAGCATAGGCTCTTAGTGCATACAGAAAACAATGGCAAGAGTGTGGTTAAAAAATAGGTTTTTTTTTTTTGTAATTTTCCTTTCTTATCCTGAGGGTGCATTCTAATAGCATGTTTAATAATATATGGGATATAAATAATAGCTAAAAGCAATAGAAGGATTTCCTTAATGGATTCCCAAACATGAGCAGAGAAATAATTCCATCTCATATCTAAGTATTTTAGAAGATTCTAGTCGACCATCAGCCAGAACAAATCACATGTTAAAATGACAATTCTAGAAATGAACATTTCTTATGTAAATTTTGTATATCTCTGTTTCCTGCAGCTAGGTTGGTGTTGACGAGTGCCTAGGCCGCATGAGTAGCTTGTGCAGCCCTTTCAAAGTGGGTTAGCTTGCAGGTCAGGTTTCATGGGCCACTTTGAGCCCTTAGAAGCTTTCATCTGAAAGTTTGTTCTGTCAGATTTTACTCAAGGTAGTTCTGTTATTTAATTATGATAGGATGTTGGGAAATCTTTATATGAATATTCTGAGATAAAAGTACCCATCTTGGTAACATTAAATATCACCTTAATAGCATACAATCTATTTATACACTCATGGTGATGGACACTGCATGGTGAGGAACATCCTTCATCCTAATGTGATTAAAGTACATGACCTCTGAGAAGTTCTTAGCATACATTGTCCAGTTAAAATGTCCCATGTCTAAGAAAAACTTTTCCATGGATGTTCTTGTTAAGAATATAGATTAGCATTGATTTCTAATTCATGATGGGCATAATACATGTCATTAGACTGTTGAAATATCATCTCTTTGGGTAGTAAATATCCATCAATTCATAAGGGTGTGTGGGTTGCCCAAATAGCTGTGCTGGTATACTCATCATATGTGTATGTGTCATATGCTAATAGACTTTGACTTCCTCCTAAATCTTAACAATTAAACTCCTGTATTATCACAACCGGATAGTCTGGAGGTGTCTGTCAGAGAGACCAGTCTAAAAAACACATTTTACCTGTCAAAATAATGTTTCTCATATCATTCCGTGTTCTTTCCAGTAGGTTATTGATTTTGTAGCAGTGATTTTTAAATTGTTTTCTTATGTAGAAATTTCTAAGATAGAGTAAATTCTGTTGGAGGGCCTGAACCTTATGGTCAATGTTATAGTTAAACTCCAGTTGGTAGGCATAGTAACCATGCATAGTTGAGACAATGGGATGTAGTTCTCTGAGCGCTGGGGAGATTTTGAAACTCAAATTTCCTACTGCATTAAGTAGAGGGTTCGTATGTTTTCTTAAAAAATGCAAATAGCTCCTTTTTATTTTTATTTCTTAATTTTTTTAGCTCCTTTTTAATAGCACCTTTTTAATGGCCAAAATTTTTGTTTCTTGAGTTTTAGAAATAATTTAGAGATGATGCCTTGTCTTACCAGGATTGTAGGGGTATTCTAAATCTAATCCTGTCAACGGGTGGTAAGTCGGGCAATTCCTGGGTGGCTGTTCCCACCTCTGTTGCACAAATCTTACATTCAGATTGTATATAGAGCAAATTGAATTGTTCCTTTTGGAAGCTTATTTTAACTTTCTGTGGCATAGGTTTGTATGCAGTTCTCCTAGCATTAAGTAATATGGGTTCAAACATATTTGGTTTGAGAATTTTTGGTGTTGGGTTGCTAATGCTATGTGTCCATGGCCATTATGCTTTCCATTGAAAAGTTTTCATACAATGTGTAGTATTCCAACATCCCCTCTCAATAATGCAGGGATGGGCCTGCACCATTGGGTGATACATCACATTGGTCAAAGGTAACTCCTTTCACTATGTAGATTGGTATTGATGAGTCATTTATGGTTATTTCTCATAGATAGGGTGCTGTGCCAGCCATGTGTATTCTACCCATTCTGCATCTGATGGTTGGATCAATGAAAAGTAATACTGTTGTATACCTGGATCAATCTGTGTCATTAGGTCTGCATTAAGATCAGTTCCTAATGTTTCCCACCATGCTTATGATCTTCCATGTATAATTGAGTCTTATTAATCAAGGGATAATAAAAAATATATTGAATCTAATTGTTCTAATGGACATAAAAATATGATGACTTCCTTTCTTATATAGGTTGACTTTAGATTTTGATATTAAGATAGCATTATAGTGTTGGCAGTTGAGCTGTATCTTATACTACATAGGTGTGAAAGGACCTAAGATGACTGGACTCATAGGTACAAGGTTATTAAAATTATCTAGCCTGTGATCACAGGTGAAAACTGTATTACCCCATTTACCTTTCTTGTACTGAAACTTATTTAGGTATGAATGTATAGGTGTCATAGACTGTTTGGGGAACTGTTTTGCCTTAATTACAGGGTGACCAGATTTCCAACAATTAGTTATATCAACTGGTAGTTTGTAAGTTGTGATATTAGCTTGTAGTAGGGGTCTCCATTACAAGTAATCCCTAAAGCCATAAACATTATCTCTAGAAATATTCCACTATGTAATACTGCATTCAATTTTTGATAAGTTTTTTTTTATAAGTTTGGATCATATCTAGAAGTGTTATCATTGGAAGAGATGTCAACTCCATGAGAGTGTGGTATAATAATGATATATCCTGTGAGGATGTCTTCAAGGATTGAGGTGTTGGGGCACCTCAGTGGTCCAGTCAGTTAAGTGTCTGCCTTCAGCTAGGATTGTGATTCCAGGCCCTGGTATCTAGCCCTGCGTTAGGCTCCCTGCTCAGTGGAGAGCCTGCTTCTCTCTCTCTCTCTCTCTCTCTCTCCTACTCCCCCTGCTTATGTGTTGTTGCTCTCTCTCTTTAATAATTTAATTTAATTTAAAAAAGGATTGAGGTGTCATTTGGTATCCATGTATAACCTTTGTTTGTGTCATCATGCTATTGTGTACTATATTCCATGTTAATGAAATGTAACTTAAATTCAGCTATCCCATTAAGCAGAAGTTGATCAATCATGGTATTGCTCAAGAGTTTTGATTCTGTCCCATTATGATTTGATATGCAGAAAGTTTCAAAGACTGACTTTGAGGTTATCTTTCTTACTTTAGGGCAGTTTATCTTTCAGGGTAATATCCATGCCCTGTAAACCAATGTTTTAAAGTGTGAATTGTTCCAAATGGTTAGCTTAGGTGCTGGTTCTGAATATTCTGCATAAAAATGTTCCATCATGTGTCCTGTTGTGAGGTTCAATAGAAAGCATACACAAATTGGTTTTTTAAAAGCATTGGTCTTGTAGCATTGTCCCTGTGTAAGTGGGTGGTAAAATTACCTTTAAAGCCACTTAGGCAATGCCAATTGTGGCATAATGGCTTCATCTAATAATGTGTGTTTTTTGGTACATGTAAATCAGGTCTAGCTTGATGTATGAAGTGGTGATCCGGCTGTGTAAGCAAGGTTGGTCCTATTTTTAATTTCCAATCTAATTCTGTAGGTACAAATGTTCCATTTCCTCTTTTCTAAAATTCTTCAGATGTTAAGTAGGTTGATGAAGCCTTGGGGTATCAAGTGCCATGTGTGTTGTTTCATTGTGTATCTTTATGTCTCACACAAAAGTTGCCAAAAGATAGAAAACCTGGAAAATGTGTTAAATAATAATCATAATATGTAATGTTTTCATTTGTGGATATGATGTTGTAATCCTTGGGTTTCCAGTTGGCATTGGAACCTTGTCTAGAGGTGGGTTAAAGTATGGTAAATGATATAATGAGGGTTTGGTAGTAATAGTACTTTCAAGATATTCATATTTATCATATTCATTAATACTAGGAGTATTTTCAGGATATTTATATTCATCATATATATCCTTTGTCCCATACCTGGTTAGTACCCAAATTCATACCATGTGTTGATGAAGATTTGTACAAGTGTATTATAAAGTTAATGCATGTGATGTCTAGACATCCTGCAGTGTGTATAGCTCTATGTTGGGTACATATGCTTGTGTGGTGAAATTATGTAGGATGGTACTGTTTTAAATTTTTTCTGATTCTGAAAATTTTATTTTTTTCAAAGATAGATTATATATTCTCAAAATTATTTTTTGAAAGACAGTATTTCCATCCCTTTTTGTTTCCAGTAAGAATTTTCTTTTTTTTTTTAAGGTTTATTTAAATACCAATTAGTTAACATAGTATAATATTAGTTTCAGGTGTACAACTTAGTGATTCAGCACTTTAATATAATATGCAGTGCTCATCACAAGTGCACCCTTTAATCCCTATCACCTATTTAACCCAGTCCCCATCCACCTCCCCTCTGGTAGCCATCAGTTTGTTAAGAGTCTGTTTCTTGATTTGCCTCTCTCTCTTTTTTTTTTCCTTTGCTCATTTGTTTTGTTTCTTAAATTCCACATATGAATGAAATCATATGATATTTGTCTTTCTCTGACTGGCTTATTTCACTTAGCATAATACTCTGTAGCTCCATCCATGTCCTTGCAAAAGGCAAGGTTTCATTCTTTTTTATGACTGAGTAGTCTATATACCAGTAATGAAGTGGCAGGAAGAGAAATTAAGGAATCAGTCCCATTTATAGTCACATCAAAAACCATAAGATAGCTAGGAATAAACCTAACCAAAGAGGTGAAAGACCTGTACTCTTAAAACTATAAAACACTATGAAAGACAATAAACACAACACAAAGAAATAGAAAGACATTCCATGTTCATGGATTGGAAGAATATTGTTAAAATGTATATACTACTCAAAGCCATCTACACATTTAATTCAATCCCTATCAAAATACCACCAATATTTTTTACAGAGCTAGGACAAATAATCCTACAGTTTCTATGGAACCATGAAAGACCCCAAATAGCCAAAGCAAACTTGAAAAAGAAAAGCATAGGGACGTTTGGGTGGCTCAGCAGTTTAGCGCCTGCCTTCGGCCCAGGGCATGATCCTAAAGTCCTGGGATCGAGTCCCACATCGGGCTCCCTGCATGGAGCCTGCTTCTCCCTCTGCCTATGTCTCTGCCTTTCTCTCTCTCCCTGTGTGGATAAATAAATGAATAAATAAAACTTTTAAAAAAGAAGCACAGATGGAAGCATCAGAATTCCAGGCTTCAAGTTGTATTACAAAGCTGTAGTAATCAGAACAGTATGCTACTGGCACAAAACAGACACATAAATCAATGTAATGCCTTTTTAAAGGTAGCCTTGAGATTTCTGTGAACCACCATATATAAGGCATATATTTCCATGAGATCTTTCTGTGTATGCATTACCACAATGATTTGTGGAGTTAATTGTACTTGTTTCCTTATTTATGTGATATTGGTCTCTTTTTTTTCTAGTTTTTTTTTAACCTTTCACTTTTTTTAAATTTAGATTTTGTGTATTTATTCATAAGAGACACACAGAGAGAGGCAGAGACATAGGCAGAGGGAGAAGCAGGCTCCCTGCGGGGAGCCTGATGGGACTCCATCCCAGGACCCCAGGTCAGGACCTGAGCCGAAGGCAGATGCTCAACCACTGAGCCACACAGGTATCCCTCTTTCTAGTTTTAATAGTGATACTCTAGGTACTTCCCATTTTCCATCTTTATGCCCTTTCATAAAATTATAATTTAAATTCCAGTTAGTTAACTTACAGTATATTAGTTTCAGGGGTACAATATTGTGATTCAACACCTCCATGCAACATCCAATGCTCATCATAACAAGCACACCCCTTAATTCCCATCACCTATTTGACCCATTCATCCACTCACCTCCCCTCTGGTAACCACAAGTTTGTTCTCTATAGTTAAGAGTCTGTTTCTTGGTTTGCCTCTCTCTTTTTTTCCCCCTTTGCTCATTTGTTTTGTTTCTTAAACTCCACATAATGAAATCATATGGTATTTGTCTTCCTCTGACTGATTTATCTTGCTTAGCATAATACTCTCTGGCTCCATCCATGTTGTTATAAATGGCAAGATTTCATTCTTTTTTCTGGCCAAATAATATCCCATTGTATGTATATACTACATCTTGTTTATCCAAAGAATACAAAAATACTAATTCAGAGGGATACATGCACCCCAAAGTTTATAGCAGCATTGTCTACAATAACCAAAGTATAGAGATAGCCCAATTGTCCATCAACTGATGAATGCATCCATGTCCCTTTTTAAGGTTATTGGTGGCAGTGTGTCTCCATTCTTTTTTATCCTTTTTAAACTTTAATTTTAATCCTCTTTGTTTCTGTCGCCTTAGTGATTCCTGTCAATGCATCAACCTCATTGTTATATTTCATTACCTCTGTATTGTCTTTTTTGATGTGCTGATACACATGTGACATGTATTTTAATATTCTCTGAGGCTTTATATAGTTCTTTCCAATATTTTCTTGACCATGAGTCTTTGCCATTTATTTTAAAGTCATTTCTTTTCCATTTTCCTGACCATGGGGGCTATTCCATTTGCTACTGCATATGAGTCAATATACATGGTACTTTTATTTTCCTCTTGGATTTTCTTTCAGCCAATATTACAGCAATTAATTCCACATGTGGTGCCAAGCATGTCTTTCCTTTCTTTTAAGGATCAGATTGTCCAAGGGTGTCAATGCCATGCCTGTCCATTCTGTTTTTCCAGAGACTAAGGAGGTTGATCTGTTAACCAGGTATTTGAAAAATCTTTATACCAGGATAGGCCCCATTTGCCTAAGTTCTGAGTATGGATTTGCCCTTCCCTCAGAATAAATTCTGGTTAAGTCCACTTCTATCGTATGTATTCCCTTGGTGACAAGTCCTGGTTGTCCCTGGAAAGAGGTATCTCTCCCTTGGATATACCGTTTCCAAGCAGGCAATTTGGGATCATGTTCAGGTAGCTGTTTGTTCTTCTGGGCTCAACTTTATCCAATAGGACAAAGGTTTATGACTCCATACTATTTTTTGGGTTCCCACTAGGGGTTCTGTATTCTTTAAAGCCTCATATATCAATCATATTTACTTCTCAAATATTAAATATTTATGTTCTGAATATGGGAATTTTATAACCAAAAACCCACTGTTGGAAAACTAGGCTTGTGTTCTTTTTTTGTCTAAAGGGACAATGAGGAGGAGCAAGATGGCGGAAGAGTAGGGTCCCCAAATCACCTGTCTCCACCAAACTACCTAGAAAACCTTCAAATTATCCTGAAAATCTATGAATTCGGCCTGAGATTTAAAGAGAGACCAGCTGGAATGCAACAGTGAGAAGAGTTCGCGCTTCTATCAAGGTAGGAAGACGGGGAAAAAGAAATAAAGGAACAAAGTCCTCCAAGGGGGAGGGGCCCCGCGAGGAGCCGGGCTGAGGCCGGGGCGAGTGTCCCCAGGACAGGAGAGCCCCGTCCCAGAGACGCAGGAGCTGCACCGACCTTCCCGGGGGAAAGGGGCTCGCGGGGAGTTGGAGCAGGACCCAGGAGAGCGAGGATGCCCTCGGGCTCCCGGGGACAGTAACAGCAACTGCACGCCCAGGAGAGTGCGCCGAGCTCCCTAAGGGCTGCAGCGCGCACGGCGGGACCCGGCGGGACACGGAGCAGCTGAAGGGGCTCGGGCGGCGGCTCCGCGGAGGGGGCTGCACGGCCCCGGGAGCAGCTCGGTCGGGCTCGGGCAGAGGAAGAGGCTCCGTGCGGAGGGGGCTGCCCGGTTCCAGGAGCAGCTCGGAGGGGCTCGGGCGGCAGCTCCGCGGAGGTGGCTGCGCGGCCCGGGAGCGCGAATCCAACAGCGCAGGCTCCGGAGCACAGGGCGCCGGGACACAGCCCAGGATCCGGCCTCCCCCGGGACAGGCAGAGGCCGGGAGGGCCCAGGACAGCAAGGACGCTCCTGCCCCAGCTGAGCACATCAGCGGCCCCGCCCCGGAGCCTCCAGGCCCTGCAGACGGAGTTCCCGCCGGAGCTGAATCCACGTTTCCAGAGCTGCCCCGCCACTGGGGCTGTTCCTCCTGCGGCCTCACGGGGTAAACAACCCCCACTGAGCCCTGCACTAGGCAGGGGCACAGCAGCTCCCCCAACTGCTAACACCTGAAAATCAGCACAACAGGCCCCTCCCCCAGAACACCAGCTAGACTGACAACTTCCAGGAGAAGCCAAGGGACTTAAAGTACACAGAATCAGAAGATACTCCCCGGTGGTTCTTTTTTTTGTTTGTTTTTGTTTTTGTTTTTGTTTTGTTTTGCTTTTTGATTTGTTTCCTTCCCCCACCCCCTTTTTTTCTCCTTTCTTTTTCTTTCTCTTTTTCTTCTTTTTTTTTTTTTCGTTTTTTTTTTTCTTTTTCTTCCTTTTTTTTTTTCTCTTTCTCTTTTCTTTCCTTCTTTCTCTCCTCTTTTTCTCTTTTTCCCAATACAACTTGCTTTTGGCCACTCTGCACTGAGCAAAATGACTAGAAGGAAAACCTCACCTCAAAAGAAAGAATCAGAAACAGTCCTCTCTCCCACAGAGTTACAAAATCTGGATTACAATTCAATGTCAGAAAGCCAATTCAGAAGCACTATTATACACCTACTGGTGGCTCTAGAAAAAAGTATAAAGGACTCAAGAGACTTCATGACTGCAGAATTTAGAGCTAATCAGGCAGAAATTAAAAATCAATTGAATGAGATGCAATCCAAACTAGAAGTCCTAACGACGAGGGTTAACGAGGTGGAAGAACGAGTGAGTGACCTAGAAGACAAGTTGATAGCAAAGAGGGAAACTGAGGAAAAAAGAGACAAACAATTAAAAGACCATGAAGATAGATTAAGGGAAATAAACGACAGCCTGAGGAAGAAAAACCTACGTTTAATTGGGGTTCCCGAGGGCGCCAAAAGGGACAGAGGGCCAGAATATGTATTTGAACAAATTCTAGCTGAAAACTTTCCTAATCTGGGAAGGGAAACAGGCATTCAGATCCAGGAAATAGAGAGATCCCCCCCTAAAATCAATAAAAACCGTTCAACACCTCGACATTTAATTGTGAAGCTTGCAAATTCCAAAGATAAAGAGAAGATCCTTAAAGCAGCAAGAGACAAGAAATCCCTGACTTTTATGGGGAGGAGTATTAGGGTAACAGCAGACCTCTCCACAGAGACCTGGCAGGCCAGAAAGGGCTGGCAGGATATATTCAGGGTCCTAAATGAGAAGAACATGCAACCAAGAATACTTTATCCAGCAAGGCTCTCATTCAAAATGGAAGGAGAGATAAAGAGCTTCCAAGACAGGCAGCAACTAAAAGAATATGTGACCTCCAAACCAGCTCTGCAAGAAATTTTAAGGGGGCCTCTTAAAATTCCCCTTTAAGAAGAAGTTCAGTGGAACAGTCCACAAAAACAAAGACTGAATAGATATCATGATGACACTAAACTCATATCTCTCAATAGTAACTCTGAATGTGAACGGGCTTAATGACCCCATCAAAAGGCGCAGGGTTTCAGACTGGATAAAAAAGCAGGACCCATCTATTTGCTGTCTACAAGAGACTCATTTTAGACAGAAGGACACCTACAGCCTGAAAATAAAAGGTTGGAGAACCATTTACCATTCGAATGGTCCTCAAAAGAAAGCAGGGGTAGCCATCCTTATATCAGATAAACTAAAATTTACCCCAAAGACTGTAGTGAGAGATGAAGAGGGACACTATATCATACTTAAAGGATCTATTCAACAAGAGGACTTAACAATCCTCAATATATATGCTCCGAATGTGGGAGCTGCCAAATATATAAATCAATTATTAACCAAAGTGAAGAAATAACTTAGATAATAATACACTTATACTTGGTGACTTCAATCTAGCTCTTTCTATACTCGATAGGTCTTCTAAGCAAAACATCTCCAAAGAAACGAGAGCTTTAAATGATACACTGGACCAGATGGATTTCACAGAAATCTACAGAACTTTACATCCAAACTCAACTGAATACACATTCTTCTCAAGCGCACATGGAACTTTCTCCAGAATAGACCACATATTGGGTCACAAATCGGGTCTGAACCGATACCAAAAGATTGGGATTGTCCCCTGCATATTCTCGGACCATAATGCCTTGAAATTAGAACTAAATCACAACAAGAAGTTTGGAAGGACCTCAAACACATGGAGGTTAAGGACCATCCTGCTAAAAGATAAAAGGGTCAACCAGGAAATTAAGGAAGAATTAAAAAGATTCATGGAAACTAATGAGAATGAAGATACAACCGTTCAAAATCTTTGGGATGCAGCAAAAGCAGTCCTAAGGGGGAAATACATTGCAATACAAGCATCCATTCAAAAACTGGAAAGAACTCAAATACAAAAGCTAACCTTACACATAAAGGAGCTAGAGAAAAAACAGCAAATAGATCCTACACCCAAGAGAAGAAGGGAGCTAATAAAGATTCAAGCAGAACTCAACGAAATCGAGACCAGAAGAACTGTGGAACAGATCAACAGAACCAGGAGTTGGTTCTTTGAAAGAATTAATAAGATAGATAAACCATTAGCCAGCCTTATTAAAAAGAAGAGAGAGAAGACTCAAATTAATAAAATCATGAATGAGAAAGGAGAGATCACTACCAACACCAAGGAAATACAAACGATTTTAAAAACATATTATGAACAGCTATACGCCAATAAATTAGGCAATCTAGAAGAAATGGACGTATTCCTGGAAAGCCACAAACTACCAAAACTGGAACAGGAAGAAATAGAAAACCTGAACAGGCCAATAACCAGGGAGGAAATTGAAGCAGTCATCAAAAACCTCCCAAGACACAAGAGTCCAGGGCCAGATGGCTTCCCAGGAGAATTTTATCAAACGTTTAAAGAAGAAATCATACCTATTCTCCTAAAGCTGTTTGGAAAGATAGAAAGAGATGGAGTACTTCCAAATTCGTTCTATGAAGCCAGCATCACCTTAATTCCAAAGCCAGACAAAGACCCCGCCAAAAAGGAGAATTACAGACCAATATCCCTGATGAACATGGATGCAAAAATTCTCAACAAGATACTGGCCAATAGGATCCAACAGTACATTAAGAAAATTATTCACCATGACCAAGTAGGATTTATCCCTGGGACACAAGGCTGGTTCAACACCCGTAAAACAATCAATGTGATTCATCATATCAGCAAGAGAAAAACCAAGAACCATATGATCCTCTCATTGGATGCAGAGAAAGCATTTGACAAAATAGAGCATCCATTCCTGATCAAAACTCTTCAGAGTGTAGGGATAGAGGGAACATTCCTCGACATCTTAAAAGCCATCTATGAAAAGCCCACAGCAACTATCATTCTCAATGGGGAAGCACTGGGAGCCTTTCCCCTAAGATCAGGAACAAGACAGGGATGTCCACTCTCACCACTGCTATTCAACATAGTACTGGAAGTCCTAGCCTCAGCAATCAGACAACAAAAAGACATTAAAGGCATTCAAATTGGCAAAGAAGAAGTCAAACTCTCCCTCTTCGCCGATGACATGATACTCTACATAGAAAACCCAAAAGTCTCCACCCCAAGATTGCTAGAACTCATACGACAATTCGGTAGCGTGGCAGGATACAAAATCAATGCCCAGAAGTCAGTGGCATTTCTATACACTAACAATGAGACTGAAGAAAGAGAAATTAAGGAGTCAATCCCATTTACAATTGCACCCAAAAGCATAAGATACCTAGGAATAAACCTCACCAAAGATGTAAAGGATCTATACCCTCAAAACTATAGAACACTTCTGAAAGAAATTGAGGAAGACACAAAGAGATGGAAAAATATTCCATGCTCATGGATTGGCAGAATTAATATTGTGAAAATGTCAATGTTACCCAGGGCAATATACATGTTTAATGCAATCCCTATCAAAATACCATGGACTTTCTTCAGAGAGTTAGAACAAATAATTTTAAGATTTGTGTGGAATCAGAAAAGACCCCGAATAGCCAGGGGAATTTTAAAAAAGAAAACCATATCTGGGGGCATCACAATGCCAGATTTCAGGTTGTACTACAAAGCTGTGGTCATCAAGACAGTGTGGTACTGGCACAAAAACAGACACATAGATCAGTGGAACAGAATAGAGAATCCAGAAGTGGACCCTGAACTTTATGGGCAACTAATATTCGATAAAGGAGGAAAGACTATCCATTGGAAGAAAGACAGTCTCTTCAATAAATGGTGCTGGGAAAATTGGACATCCACATGCAGAAGAATGAAACTAGACCACTCTCTTTCACCATACACAAAGATAAACTCAAAATGGATGAAAGATCTAAATGTGAGATAAGATTCCATCAAAATCCTAGAGAAGAACACAGGCAACACCCTTTTTGAACTCGGCCATAGTAACTTCTTGCAAGATACATCCACGAAGGCAAAAGAAACAAAAGCAAAAATGAACTATTGGGACTTCATCAAGATAAGAAGCTTTTGCACAGCAAAGGATACAGTCAACAAAACTCAAAGACAACCTACAGAATGGGAGAAGATATTTGCAAATGACGTATCAGATAAAGGGCTAGTTTCCAAGATCTATAAAGAACTTATTCAACTCAACACCAAAGAAACAAACAATCCAATCATGAAATGGGCAAAAGACATGAACAGAAATCTCACAGAGGAAGACATAGACATGGCCAACATGCATATGAGAAAATGCTCTGCATCACTTGCCATCAGGGAAATACAAATCAAAACTACAATGAGATACCACCTCACACCAGTGAGAATGGGGAAAATTAACAAGGCAGGAAACAACAAATGTTGGAGAGGATGCGGAGAAAAGGGAACCCTCTTACACTGTTGGTGGGAATGTGAACTGGTGCAGCCACTCTGGAAAACTGTGTGGAGGTTCCTCAAACAGTTAAAAATATACCTGCCCTACGACCCAGCAATTGCACTGTTGGGGATTTACCCCAAAGATACAAATGCAATGAAACGCCGGGACACCTGCACCCCGATGTTTCTAGCAGCAATGGCCACGATAGCCAAACTGTGGAAGGAGCCTCGGTGTCCAACGAAAGATGAATGGATAAAGAAGATGTGGTTTATGTATACAATGGAATATTACTCAGCTATTAGAAATGACAAATACCCACCATTTGCTTCAACGTGGATGGAACTGGAGGGTATTATGCTGAGTGAAGTAAGTCAGTCGGAGAAGGACAAACATTATATGTTCTCATTCATTTGGGGAATATAAATAATAGTGAAAGGGAAAATAAGGGAAGGGAGAAGAAATGTGTGGGAAATATCAGAAAGGGAGACAGAACGTAAAGACTGCTAACTCTGGGAAACGAACTAGGGGTGGTAGAAGGGGAGGAGGGCGGGGGGTGGGAGTGAATGGGTGACGGGCACTGGGTGTTATTCTGTATGTTAGTAAATTGAACACAAATAAAAAAAAATAAAAAAAATAAAGGGACAATGAGCCATATTCTCTACTTATTAGTATTTATATCTGTAATGGCTCTCTTGGCACTGGATAGTGTATTATTTGGAATGTTTTGATGAAATAATTTAATGTATCTAATGGCTTTTGTTTGTTCTATCCATTCAAAATCTTGTGCTTTCCTACTTATTTTGTATATGGGTTTTAGAATTATATTTAAGTATTGTATATGTTGCCTCCAATATCCAAATAAGCCTTATAAATCCTTCTGTCTGACTTCTAGATGATCCTATTGCTAGTATTTTATCTATTACCTTATCTGGCACTTTCCTTTCTTCAGAAGACCATTGGATTCCTAGAAACTTGCAATGAGTGTCTGAATCTGATGTTTTTTCATTATTAATGGTCCATCCCTATTCCCTTAAATAGATTACCAGTCTTTACTCTTCCTGTTATAATTGCTCCTTATTATTACCATTATTATATTATCAGTATAAGATATCACTAGAGAATTGTACTGTGACTCATCTATATGGGTGGATAATAGAGTATATGCTGTTATTGGACTATTTAAATAACCCTGAGGCAGCCTCACGGATTGGTATTTTTTGCCTTCCCATGGAAATATAATATATTCCTGGCTTTCTTCTGTAATAGGTATTGCAAAGAACGTATCTGACGTATCTATGGTCACATGATATTTTCCATTATTACTAGTTATCTTGTTCATCTCTTCTTTTTTTTAATATTTTATTTATTTATTCATGAGAGACACAGAGAGAGAGGCAGAGACACAGGCAGAGGGAGAAGCAGGCTCCGTTCAGAGAGCCCGATGCGGGACTCGATCCCGGGACCCCAGGATCATGCCGTGGGCTGAAGGCAGGCACTAAACCGCTGAGCCACCCAGGGATCCCCTTGTTCATCTCTTCTTATGTGACAAGTAATGTACCCATTAATTTTGGTGTTGCTTTATTTATAATTTTATAATCTACCATTACCCTTTACTTTATTGTCTATTAGGTTTTTGTAAAAATGTTTTATTTAAATTCAATTTAGTTAACATATAGTATATTATTGGTTTCAGGGATAGAATTTAGTGATTCATCAGTTGCGTATAACACCCAGAGCTCATTACATCAAATGCTGTCCTAACTGACCATCACCACCTCTACCCACCTCCCCTCCACCAACCTTGTTTGTTTTTTATAGTTAAGTGTCTCTTATGGTTTGCCTCACTCTTTTCGTCTTATTTTATTTTTCCTTCACTTCCCCTGTGTTCATTTGTTTTGTTTCTTATATTTCACATATGAGATCATATGGTATTTGTCTTTCTCTGACTATTTTGCTCAGCATAATATATTCCAGTTCCATCCACATCATTGCAAATGGCAAGATTTTCTTTTTTTGATGGTTGAATAATTATTATTATTCCATTTGTGTTTGTGTGTGTGTGTGTGTGTATAATCACCTCTTCTTTATGCATTCATCAGTTGATGGACATCTGGTTTTTTTTCCATATTATGGCTATTATGGACATTACTGCTATAAATATTGGAGTGCACGTGCCCCTTCGAATCACTGTGTTTGTATCATTTGCATAAATACCTAGTAGTGCAGTTGCTAGGTTGTAGGGTAGTTATATTTTTAACTTTTTGAGGAACCCCCATATTGTTTTCCAGAGTGGCTGTACCAGTTTGCTTTCCTACCAACAGTGTAAGACGGTTCCCCTTTCTCTGCATCCTCACCAACATCTGTTGTTTCCTGACTTGTTAATGTTAGCCATTCTGACTGGTGTGAGGTGATATTTCATTGTGGTTTTGATTTATATTTCCCTAATGATGAATGATATTGAACATTTTTTCATGTGTCTATTGGCCATTTGTATGTCTTCCTTGGAGAAATGTCTATGTCTTCTGCTCATTTTTTACTGGATTTCTTGTTTTGGGGGTAATGAATTTCTTTAGAGATTTTGGATACTAGCCCCCACCCTTTTTAAAGATTTTATTTATTTATTCATGAGTGACATAGAGAGAGAGAGACAGACAGAGAGAGAAAGAGAGAGGCAGAGACACAGGCAGAGGAAGAAGCAGGCTCCATGCAGGGAGCCCGACGTGGAACTTGATCCTAGGTCTCCAGGATCAAGCCCTGGGCCCAAGGCGGTGCTAAACCGCTAGGCCACCTGGGCTGCCTAGATACTAGCCCTTTATCTGATACATCATTTGTGAGTATCTTCTTCTTTTTAGTCTTTTTTCCATTGCTTTGCAAAAGTTTTTTTATCCTGAGAAAGTCTCAATAGTTCATTTTTGCTTTTGTCTCCCTTGCCTCTAGAGATATGTCTAGCAAGAAGTTGCTTTGGCTAAGGTCAAAGAGGTTGGTGCCTGTGTTCTCCTCTAGGATTCTGATGGATTCTTCTCTTACATGTAGGTCTGTCATCCATTTTAAACTTATTTTTGTGTATGGTGTAAGAAATTGGTTCAGTTTCATTCTTCTGCATGTGGCTGTCCAGTTTTCCCAACACCATTTGTTGAAGAGACTATCTTTTTCCCATTGGATATTCTTTCATGCTTTGTCCAAGATTAGTTGACCATAGAGTGGAGATTCCATTTCTGGGTTCTTTATTCTGTTTCATTGATTTATGTGTCTGTTTTGTGCCAGGACCATCCAGTCTTGATGATCACAGCTTTGTAATACAGCTTGAAGTCTGGAATTGTGATGCCTACAGCTTTGGTTTTCACTTTCAACATTACTCTGGCTATTTGGGGTCTTTTCTGGTTCCATACAAATTTTAGGATTGTTTGTTCCAGCTCTGTGAAACATGCCGGTGGCATTTTGATAGGGATTGCATTGAATGTGTAGATTGCTTTGAGTAGCATATGTCCATTAGATTTTAATACTAGTCTTATGGACTATTAAAACTATCCCTGAAATGATTATTTCCTTTTTTAATAATTCCGTTATCTTTTCTGTTATTTCCTTATTGTTTAATGGGTATTGTTTAGTAAATGATCTCTTCTTAGGTCTTGAGAGTTCTTTGGGATCTATTTTCACTTGTGCTAAGCATGCCTTCTTATTTTTAATTTATTTTCAATGGTGCACATTCTTCATATAACTTTGGGATCAGATTCCTTCCTATAATGCTTTCCAGTAGCAGCACATTCACAAAGATGTGTTTTATGGCTTCCACATCATACATTAGCACTTCTCTTTCTACGGGTATTCCTTTGGTTATTTTTCCTCCTAATTCTCCAGTGTTAATAGTTTTTCCTTTATTGGGTCTTTCTTTCCTTAATAATGTTTGATATTTGAGATCTTGTATCTACTGAAAATGTATCTGTTCTTTTCCTAATCTCAATGCTAATTGTAAGCATGGCCTATTATCTCTGATTTTGGTGGCCTGCTGTGCCACCCTGGAACATCCTCTAGTGTTTGTTTTTACAAAAAAAAAAAGGTTTTGGGAAAATTCTTCTTGTTCCTTTTGTCAGTAATTCTCCTCCTCTCTTGGTGGTTTAGATGAGACATTTCTTTTCTCTCTCTTCTGTCTTGATTTCTGCATGCATTTCTGGTAACTTTCTCATTTCTTTGTTTCCTGTTTCTATATTGATTTCTATTTCCTGTGCTTCTTTGTTGATTTCTCCCTGGATATCTTTGGTTATACTCTCTATTCCCTCTTCCTTGATTATTTTGATAGTTCTGTGTTCTATATCTATCAAATGGTCTATTTGTTTTGTTCCCATAAACTTGCAAGTAGTGTTAAATGTAACTCTTCTGGTGTGGTCTTTCTCAGTGGATGATTGAGTATATGTTCATTTGTATGAGCAAGGCATGTAAGTATCAGTGACAGTCTGTATATGTTCTCATATCTCTTACAGTCCTCATCTGGTGGATTTGGGGTTTTCTGGGCCATAATGCTATCTTGAATGTGCCTGATAGCTCAGCTGACAATCTAAATGCATCTATTACATCTTGCATGTTATGGCATCCTGTGGCATCTTGCATAAATGCATGTTATACATTCATAATTGAAATGTTTAATTCCCAAGGGCTCCTAACAGAAGAGCTCTTTTGATCTCATCAGTAACCGGCACCTCAAATAGTGTCATCATCTTTCCTGAGTGTTCTGTATCTTTGCCAGAATAGCCAATTTCAGCAGTGTAACCAGGTCTGTTCTAGATGGTCCAATTTAATTTAGTTTATCTCCAGATTTGGTGGAATATAGATAGGAGTTCACCCTTTCTATGCCAAGGCAATCCAGTCCCAAAGAGATAGAATCTTTGTGATGTATTTCACTGTTATTTCCAGAACTGCATGGTTTAATGAGGGAGTTTCCACTAAAGAAGATACCTGATGCATTTCTTCTGTCCCTGATGGTGTTATAATTGCCACACACACTCAGGATTATCATCAGTCTCCTGGGTCCTCAGGATGGGGATCCTGTGATCCCTAGGGTGGTTTGTCCTTTAAACTGAAATTATTCACTGATTTGGCCTTCCTTATCACTCTGTTAGCTAGCTCTTTGCTCCTTTTTTGGTCCTAGTCTTGCTGCAAGATTTTCATCAGTAAGATGGGAACCTGTGAAGGGGGCACTCAGAACACTGAGTTTTAGATTTATGATTCCATCTCCTAGGGGTCCTATTTGTGAGCTTCTTTCTTTTTTTTTTTTTTTTTTTATTGGTGTTCAATTTACTAACATACAGAATAACACCCAGTGCCCGTCACCCATTCACTCCCACCCCCCGCCCTCCTCCCCTTCTACCACCCCTAGTTCGTTTCCCAGAGTTAGCAGTCTTTACGTTCTGTCTCCCTTTCTGATATTTCCCACACATTTCTTCTCCCTTCCCTTATTTTCCCTTTCACTATTATTTATATTCCCCAAATGAATGAGAACATATAATGTTTGTCCTTCTCCGACTGACTTACTTCACTCAGCATAATACCCTCCAGTTCCATCCACGTTGAAGCAAATGGTGGGTATTTGTCATTTCTAATAGCTGAGTAATATTCCATTGTATACATAAACCACATCTTCTTTATCCATTCATCTTTCGTTGGACACCGAGGCTCCTTCCACAGTTTGGCTATCGTGGCCATTGCTGCTAGAAACATCGGGGTGCAGGTGTCCCGGCGTTTCATTGCATTTGTATCTTTGGGGTAAATCCCCAACAGTGCAATTGCTGGGTCGTAGGGCAGGTATATTTTTAACTGTTTGAGGAACCTCCACACAGTTTTCCAGAGTGGCTGCACCAGTTCACATTCCCACCAACAGTGTAAGAGGGTTCCCTTTTCTCCGCATCCTCTCCAACATTTGTTGTTTCCTGCCTTGTTAATTTTCCCCATTCTCACTGGTGTGAGGTGGTATCTCATTGTAGTTTTGATTTGTATTTCCCTGATGGCAAGTGATGCAGAGCATTTTCTCATATGCATGTTGGCCATGTCTATGTCTTCCTCTGTGAGATTTCTGTTCATGTCTTTTGCCCATTTCATGATTGGATTGTTTGTTTCTTTGGTGTTGAGTTGAATAAGTTCTTTATAGATCTTGGAAACTAGCCCTTAGAACTCATACAGCAATTCGGTAGCGTGGCAGGATACAAAATCAATGCCCAGAAGTCAGTGGCATTTCTATACACTAACAATGAGACTGAAGAAAGAGAAATTAAGGAGTCAATCCCATTTACAATTGCACCCAAAAGCATAAGATACCTAGGAATAAACCTCACCAAAGATGTAAAGGATCTATACCCTCAAAACTATAGAACACTTCTGAAAGAAATTGAGGAAGACACAAAGAGATGGAAAAATATTCCATGCTCATGGATTGGCAGAATTAATATTGTGAAAATGTCAATGTTACCCAGGGCAATATACACGTTTAATGCAATCCCTATCAAAATACCATGGACTTTCTTAAGAGAGTTAGAACAAATTATTTTAATATTTGTGTGGAATCAGAAAAGACCCCGAATAGCCAGGGGAATTTTAAAAAAGAAAACCATATCTGGGGGCATCACAATGCCAGATTTCAGGTTGTACTACAAAGCTGTGGTCATCAAGACAGTGTGGTACTGGCACAAAAACAGACACATAGATCAGTGGAACAGAATAGAGAATCCAGAAGTGGACCCTGAACTTTATGTGAGCTTCTTTCTGACTTCCAACTCCATGGAGTACCCAGGGTCTTCTATACAAAGTAATAGTGTATGACCTCTTTCTACCAGCTTTTTAAAGTCTTTACCTTTTTATTTTTTTATTTTTAAAATTTTTTAATAATAAATTTATTTTTGATTGGTGTTCAATTTACCAACATACAGAATAACACCCAGTGCTCATCCCGTCAAGTGCCCCCCTCAGTGCCCGTCACCCATTCACTCCCAACCCCCGCCCTCCTCCCCTTCCACCACCCCTAGTTCGTTTCCCAGAGTTAGGAGTCTTTCATGTTCTGTCTCCCTTTCTGATATTTCCCACTCATTTTTTCTCCTTTCCTCTTTATTCCCTTTCACTATTCCTCCACCTTTAAAGGGATTTAATCGGTCTTGGGCCTTGGCAGGTTTCTTCTGGTTCTAGTGATTATCACTCTCAGGTCTTCTAGGCTCTCTTGGCTTTGCTGGTTATCATTAGGTCTGGATGCTGCCATACAGTGTGGGGTCAGTGATATCTGACCAGCCAAAGCTGCAACATGTTTGGCTGCTTGTGTTACTGCTTGACAAGAGTAACTGCTTGACAAGGGTGACTCCATCTTGCTCTGTGTAAAACCTTATTTGGGATCTGTTTTAAGGCTTTGCTTTTTGGGGTGTGTGTGTGTGTGTGTGTGTGTGTATACATTTTCTCTGAGAATACTCACTTGACCTTTAGGATGACTTCTTTACGAATCAGACTGTTCCTAATGGGAACTGTGCTGATGGTTGGTCTGATTTCTTCTAGGACCAGGTTGTACCTGTTGAAACTGTGCTGTTTAGGAATGTCTCTTTACTCTAGAGAAAAACCTCTGACAAATAGCATCCCACTGTATGTCTTGAGGGCATTCGCCCCCTTGGGCACTGGCTGGTTTTATGTTTAAAAACTATGGTCCCCTGGGATGCCTGGATGGCTCAGCAGTTGAGCATCATCTGCCTTTGGCTCAAGTTGTGATCCTGGGGTCCTAGGATCGAGTCCCACATCGGGCTCCCCACAGAGAGCCTGCTTCTCCCTCTTCCTGTGTCTCTCCCTGTCTCTCTGTGTGTCTCTCATAAGTAAAATATTTTAAAACAACAAAAAACAAAAAACTATGGTCCCTCCTCCTGCACATTTATGGCTTAAGTGGATTGACTTAACCAAAATAATTTAGAACTTCAATGGCCATTATGGAAAATTGCAGTCTCCTCAAACTTGTTTTACTCAAAATTACATTGAAAAGCTGTGGTTTCGGAACAATCAAGCAAACAGAAAACTGAATGGAGTGTCTATTTTAAATGGTGCCTTGAGGCTTTCCAGATGTTTTCAGAATTCTAAGTCTGCCTCCTGCAAAATACTATTTCTAAATTAAGTGAGGCAAACAATTGAAAGACATCAAAATATGACCTCTGAGGCTTCCCCCATTGCTTCCCCCACCACACTATCTTCTTCATCTGCAGGCAGGTAGCAGTTACCTTGCGCTCAGGCCCCGTCCCTGGCACCATCTCTGCCAAACATCTGTTTTCCACTGAATCTTTCTCCGGTCCCTCCTCTTCTGAGCCTATTAAAGTTAAGTCTCCTAAGGATAAACCTCAAGTATTGTACGTTCCCTGGAGTAAGACCAAATTGTGAGTCATAGAGTTTCAAGACCTAAAACTCATTATTCAGACTTAGCAACCTGTTTTCTCAGATTTATATCATTAGGCTCCATGCTTGTTGGTGAGAACCAGGCCAAACATTGGATGAAACTGGCCTGAAGGAAATATCCTGAAGGAGATTTAGAGAAACAAACCCCTAACTTTTGGCAGTATGTTAGAATACTTGCTGGAAAACACTGAGCAATTGCAGGAGCTTTTCCTAAGCCTGTTGATGGAAACAAAATTCAGGTTTACACACACACAAAAGTCTGATGAACCTGTCCATAACTATTAGATCAACTCTAAATTGTCTTTAAAGAAATTTCTTGTCTTCCTTTAGATGTTGAATTCACCCGGGTGGCATTTAACTCTGTGGGGTTTAAAAAATTTTTCTTTTTATCGGAGTTCAATTTGCCAACATATAGCATAATACCCAATGCTCATCCCGCCAAGTGCCCCTCTCAGTGCCCGTCACCTAGTCACCCCAACCTCCCCCCTACCTCCCTATCCACTATCCCTTGTTGTTCTCCAGAGTTAGGTGTCTCTCATGTTTTGTCACCCTCACTGATATTTTCACTCTTTTTCTCTCCTTTCCCCTTTATTCTCTTTCACTAATTTTTCTAAATGAATGAGACCATATAATATTTGTCCTTCTCCGATTGACTTATTTCACTCAGCATAATACCCTGCAATTCCATCCATGTCGAAGCAAACTCTGTGTTCTTTAACGGGCTGAACCAGGTTCATTCTCTTTTAGTTAGAAGGGCCAGGATGGAATGGGAAACTACCCACTCCAGATTAAGTTCATTTGGCAAACTGATTCTCTTATATCCTTGGTGAGTCACCTAAAAGAAAGACTGCAAAAATTCTCAGTTTTCAACTCAGGTAAATGAAGGCCCCCAGACAAAAGCCAAGGCATTAGAAAAAAGATTATTATGAGTTTAAGTGCTCAAGGCACCATCCACCTGCTAGTTAGCCTTTTTGGTGGCCTCGCAATTCTCAGTGATGGGGCTACAGGGGCTCTTCCCAATCCTCCTTCTCAATCAGCTCAGAGAAGTCACTCTCTGGATTTGAAATTAGTTTCTATCCCTATTGACATGGAAACTACATCTTGGTGCTTAACCCCATTGCTATAAATTAGCCCCTGCCTCAAAGTATTAGGAGTTCAAATTGTGGGGTTCGGGGATCCCTGGTGGCTCAGCGGTTTAGCGCCTGCCTTCGGCCCAGGGCGTGATCCTGGAGTCCCGGATCGAGTCCCACATCGGGCTCCCTGCATGGAGCCTGCATCTCCCTCTGCCTCTCTCTATCTCTCATGAATAAATAAAATCAATCTTAAAAAAAAAAAACACAAAAAAACAAACAAAACAAAACAAAACAAAACAAAAAACAAATTGTGGGGTTCTCCAATAAACTTCAACAAGTTCCTGTCTCTGAAACGATTCCCTTTTGTGTAGACTCTTTGAGAGATACATCCCCCTTTCTCCTTAGTTGCTCTACCTCCTTCCAGTATTGGGCTGAAATTTCTCAGGAAAATATCATGCCACAATTTCTTTCTCCCAGAAAGAGGAAGGAATTCTAGATTTGACAGTAGTCATCAAAATAGCCAATGAGGGGAATTAAATAATCCTTTGACATCTTTTATTTGTTATGTCTCTGATGACATTATAGCTGAGTCTAGGGACACTGATTTTTTATTCCTGTTGAATTAGATACCATTTTCTTTATGGGCAAAGTACTTAACTGATATTGGCAAAACTCACGGCACACCTGCCATCAAGATTCAAATAGATCCCTCAAAACTTCTTCCCATAATTGATCACTACCCTATAAATAAAGAAGCTCTTCAAGGCATCGAACCTATAATAGAAGATTATAAGTCTCAGACCCTCATTATCCCCTGCACTAGTAATAGCCCTGTTTTGCCTGTGAAATAACCCAGTGGCAGAAGATGGAAGTTTTTCCAGGACCGCTGAGCAATAAATACTGCTGTTATCCATTGGCACTCTTTTTCCTAACTACTCTATGCTACAAATATTCTTCCACTAAGAGCAAATTTTTCACTGTAATTGATCTATGTGGTACATTTTTAGTATTCCAGTTGATATAGATATCCAATATCTTTTTGCTTTCACTTGGGAAGAATGGAAATAAGCCTGGACAGTAGTGCCTCAGGGTTTGACCAAGAATCCTCCTCATTTTTCATAAACCTTAGGAGCTGATTTGGATGATAGAAAGTTTTCTGCAGGCTGTACTTGGTTATAATACTACATGATTTGCTTCTCTGCTCCCCTTCTCAAACCTGTGCACAGTTAAGATAGCTTCCATCTGCTAAAACCTTTGGCCTTTCTTTTCCAAAGAAAAATTATAGTTTGTTCAACCTCAGGTTTGATTCCTATGACACCTCAGAATAAGGACTGCATTTGGATTCAGATGGAAATCCCTTACGACTGCTTAATGCTGACAGATTACCTTTTGAATCCTTGTGATAATTTATAGGAAACTCCTCTAACCAATGCAAATTTTTCATAGTTTACTGGTAGTTCTTATTTAAAGAATAAAAATCTTAAACAATAGTTTAGGTATGCTGTTTTAGCTCCTTTTAAAGTCGTTGAAACAGCACCTCTTTATATTTGGCTACTTCACTTCCACCCAGCACACTGAGTTATATAAGCCCTTACTTAATGTAGTATATTAGCCAAGGGTAAACTGCATTTATATCAATAGTTGGTATGCCTATGATGTAGCTCATGACTTTGGAATATTATGGAACCAACAAAGTGTCCTTAACTTCAGTGTGAATACATTTAAAATGGCTCATATGTCCAAAATGTATTATATGCCATACTGTTGACAGCTGCTTTGGCAATTACAGTTCCTAGGCATTCCAGATTCAACTCCCAGGAGGTCAAAGTAATTTATCTCACTGATATTTCCACCAAAATGACTACTCTCAAGGAAATCAACAGCCAAATCTCTGTCATGGTCAAAAGTGATATCCTCCCAAATGATAAATTTTGGAAAAGTTCACAAAAGATACCCAACAGTTGGCCCCAGAGAGAAAAAACAACATTGGAAACTTAGTAATTGTTGGCTTGATTTAAGAAAAAAAAAAAAAAAGGCTTTCTCTATAGACATGACAATGCTGCTTCTGTTAGAGAAGATTATCCTTACCTGAGGAAACTCTCTCAGAACTCATAGTGATCACAGAAGCCATTTGACTAGTCAGGTGCTTTGACAGTTCTGTGCTCTTTGGCTGGTTTTACACTTTTGTTGTGCATATCATCCTCAATCCTCAGAATTATTCATATATGCACTAAGTTATGTGCTAGGATTCAACTGGTGAAATTTGTAGAGACCCTCCAAATACCTGGGCTGCAAGCATTGCCATTGGATCTTTTAAATCTCAGATTTATCCCCTTGGGAACTTATAGTCTCCTATTTTGAGAGAGTCACAAAGTGTCCAATGCACTTGTCTCTGCCTCCTTCAACCCACAGTTGATAAAAAGAAGATAGGAATATACTTCAACAATGTAAGGGCCTAATTGGTTCTATTAAAAATAGTTATGTTTGGTGGGTTCCTGAGTGGCTCAGTCAGTTGAGCATCCAATTCCTGAGCTTAGGTCCGGTCTTGATCTCAGGGTCATGATTTCAAGCCCCGAATTGGGCTCCATCCTGGGTATGGAGCCTACTTAAAAAAAAAAAAAAAAGCCATGCTTGGTGGAGCAGTCTATTCATACTGGACTCCTAGAAGACAATGAACTTAAACACCTTGCAACCTGGAGATTTCATCTGTTGGAAAAGATACCTCCAGAAAGATTCTTCAACTTCACTGGACGTGGTCCTTACCAGGAACTGCTAACCAACCCTTGTGCCACCAAACTCCAAGAAATAGAATCATGGATCACTGTGATGCATATAAAGAAAGCACCAAAGCCTGACTGGAACTTCATGCCATCTGGTGATCTGGAAGTAAAGATTCCTAGGAATTGAAGCAGGCATCTGATGAGAGCTTTTCCAAGGTGTCCAGACCAGGCTTGTATACCTTTTCTTCCTATGCTTCCTCTCTCTTCTTTATGAGAAGACAGTGCCCTGTCTGCATTTCCCAAGCCCTTGCAAAGGGGGGAAACCTTTTATTTTGATTATAGCCTTTTGGAAATAGCCTCATGATCCTGGGACTAATTAACCTTTCACTTGCTTTCTCTGAAGGGTTAGCAAGTTAACAGTTCACAAAAGTTTTCTTTCATCTGAACTATTAACTGACTTAAAAGTCTTTTCCATACTCATGGTCTCTGGATTTTCAACTTTACTGACTGTATTTATTGATAATATATTTGGTCCTAAACAGTTCTTTTGAGATAACATCATTCTTTAAAATGTCTTTGAAGTTTTCAAAAAGGCTCATCAGCTGCTGCTTTACACCTATACTGTGTCTTCCCAAATGCCCTTGGTTAATTCTTTCAGTGTGTTTTCACAATACTTACTATTCTGCTTTTGTGACTTTCAGGATGCATACTATGGGAATTTGCCTTTATAAGGAGAACCTTTTCTCCCATAAGTCAGAATAAGTGCCAATAAATATTTCAGTTGGCTACTTTTCAAATTTAGACTCCTGGTTTAGAACCATCACACAGTTTGGAATTGTTACGTTATGTCTCTTATTTTTCATAATTATTTTACATTTTATATTTTTTTGCCGTCAAACTCTCTAAAAAATGATGTACCCAATAAGCTATCTCAGAGCTCTGAGATGATCTCCAAAACATATGACCTTGACAAGATACAGGCTTTAAGTTGGAGTACCTGAGTTCTTCCCTCCTAATTTTCCTTGTTACTCAAATGTGGCCTTATGTGGTTTCCAACTGCTGTGCACTTTTCCTCTGATGTAGGACGTGACAACCAGGAAAGGTCATTCCTGACACTGAGGGACAAAACCACTAAATATGGAAAACCTGACTCTTGATCAGCAATGCTTTCAAAGAAAGATCTTGATCAAAAGGGGGAAAGGTGAAAATTAACAAAAGAAAATATGATTTAGAATGGAGTTGGGAAACCAGCAGAGAGAGCACTCATGCCCTACCACTCATCAATTGGTGACCCAACAGGGAGAGATGGATCTTGCATATGGATACTACTTTACTACTTCAGCAGGAGGAAAGAAGCTTCTCTTCCTCTCCTGCAACAGTCCAGCTAATGAAAAGCCTCTATACTTTGAGCTCCCAGTTTACTGTCATGGACATTTTGTTTTTCACAACCTTCCCAACTTCCCCCTTTCCTCTGTAAAAAAGCATTCCTCTCCTGTTCTGCACACTTGCCTACAGTTCTGCCATAGCTTGGTTGATCTAGACTGCAATTCTCTGCTATTCTCAAATAAACCCATTTTTGCTGGTAAGATAACTGGCAGTGTTAGTTTTCAGGTAATACCCCACATTTGCAGTCTCCCCCCATTATCAACATTTCCCACCAGAGTGGCACGTTTGTTACAATCAGTGAACCTACACGGATACATCATTATCACCCAAAGTCCATAATTTACTTTTGAGTGCACTCTTGGTGTTGTATACTCTGTTGGTTCTGCCAAGTGTATAATGACAAGTGTCCACTTTGTAGTATCATACAGAATAGTTTCATTGCCCTAAAGTGCTGTGCTCTCTATTCATCCCTCCCCTGACCCTAACCTCTGACAACTACTGATCTTTTTACTGACTCCATAGTTTTGCCTTTTTTCAAAAATCATATAGTTGCAATCATATGATGTCTATGATTGACTTCTTTCACTTAAAAATGTCTATTTCAGGTTTCCTCCATGTCTTTCAGATCTTGATAGCTCATTACTTTTTAACTTTAAATAATATTCCACTGTCTGAATGTACTACAGTTTATTTTTCCATTCATCCATTGAAGAACATCTCAGCTGCTTCCAAGTTTGGGCAATTATGAATAAAGCTGCTATAAATATCCATGTGAAGTTTTTTGTGTGGACATAACTTTTAAACCCATTTGGGTAAATATCAAGGAGTGTGATAACTGGATTGTACGTTAAAAGTCCATGTAGTTGTAAGAAACTTCCAAACTGTCCTTTAAAAGTGGTTGTACTGTTTTACATTCCTGCCAGCAATGAATGAGAGTTCCTGTGGCTCCATGTCTTCCCCAGTATTTGGTGTTATCAGTGTTCTATATTCTGGCCATTCTTTTAGATAAGTACTAGTCGTCTTATCATTTTTGATTTTGAAACACAAGTGTAGTTTTATATTTTATATGTAGTTTTATGTTAGTTATTTGATTAATGTTTGTCATCCCCCTATAGACTGTGGGTTCAGTGAAAGCAGGGACTCTGTTTTTTGTCTGTTTTATCAGCTATCTATAGTACAGTGCCTTGGACATAGTAGACCTTGATGAATATTTGAGTAAATGAGCAACCAGCCTTAGCAGCTCATTTTGCAGGTGAGCTTTTACACAAGGATCCAGATCTACTAAAGATTATGGATCAGACTTTGACCCACTGAGGCCATTCCTGGGATGCTAGTTCACCCAAGGCTGTCAGAACTCGGCAGCATTCACAGCCATGCTCAAAGACATCTGGTGATCTGGCTTTAAAATAACTCCTGATGACAGGTAGTACTTTCGCACAGAATCTAAATTACTCAATCCAGTTCGTCATCCTTGAACAAATATCGAACTTTTCCTTTTTGTATCATCTAAGGAGGAATCCTGGCTTCTTACTCAAGCACATCTTCAGGGCTTCATGGATGTCTCTGTTTCTTAGGCTGTAGATGATGGGGTTGAACATGGGTGTCAGGATGGTATAGAGAAGAGAGAATCCTTTGCGCAAGAGTTGTGAAGAATTGGCTGAAGGCACAAGATACGTGGCAATCAGTGTCCCATAAAACACTGTGACCACGGTGAGGTGGGAGGAGCAGGTGGAGAAGGCCTTTCTCCGACCTGTGCCAGGTGGAATTCTTAGGATAGCAATAAGAATGCAGGAGTAGGAGGCTGCGATGAGGAGAAACGGAACCAGAGTTACTGCCGAAGAGGTGGCAAAGGCGATGGTCTCCGTCAGTGAGGTGTCTGTGCAGGAGAGGTGGACGAGAGGGGTGAAGTCACAGAAGAAGTGATCAATTTCATTAGGTCCACAGAAGGTCAATCTAGATAGTAAGACCATAGTGATTGCTGTAAGAAGGAAGCAGCAGAGCCAAGAGCTGGCAGCTAGCCTAATGCAAAGGGGGCCAGTCATGAGGATGGGATAGTGGAGAGGTTGGCAGATGGCCAGGTATCGGTCATAGGACATCACAGCCAGCAGAAGACACTCTGTTGCAGCCAGAGATCCAAAGAAGTAGAACTGTGCCATGCACCCAGCAACAGAGATAGTCCTCTGTTCAGCTATGGTGATCAGTAACATCTTGGGGACAATATTGGAGGTATAGCAGATCTCTAGAAAGGACAAGTTCACCAGGAAGAAGTACATGGGGGTGTGGAGGTGATGGATGAACAAAACTAGCAGAACAATGAGGATGTTGCCAGAAATGACTAAGACATAGAAAACTAAAAACATTATAAAGAGAAAGATATTTAGCTGTCGGATAGAGGAGAATCCTTGAAGCATAAATTCCACTATGGTTGTTTGGTTTTCCCAGGGCAGGATCACCATGCCTTGGCTTCCTTAGGACACCCAGTGATCAGAAGTGCTAAATGCAGAAAGTCCTAGCTTACCCATCAATGGGCAGCTGACAGTGGGTGATTTTCATTCCCAACTCATGTTTTTGGAAGGTTTTTTTATTTGGGTAGAGGAGTATCATCTTTTCTTCCAAAGCCTGAAATGGGAAAGAAAAGAATTTGCGGTAAGAACTTGTGACCATCCCAATCCTCCTTCTCCTTCCTGTATTTTCATCTTATCAGGAGCAGTGTCAGGCTTTGGGGAAAGCAGGAAATTGAAGAAAGAGGAAAAAGAATACAAACTGGGAGGAAGGACAAAGGAAAAGGAAAGGGAAGGAGAATCATCTGCTCTGTGCTCATCCTGTGGTAGCTTGAGGACTTACAGAATGAAAAGAAGATCTGAAAGGGAGATAGGCACATTCCAAAGAGTATGAACTCTTAGAACCTAGACCATCAAGGGCCAAGACAAAGAACCCTCCCCTCCCTCCTTAAACACTGGTTACGTGCAGGGATATGGTCCCTATCATATCTACTATGAATTTTTCTCCTTTCAGCTTCTCAGTGATTTGAGAAGTGAGTTTCTTACTTCTGTTACAGTTTCCAGAACAATAGCAAGAGAAAATCATGTGAGTGCTCATGCTGGTGTAATTCAGAGGTAGGAGTGCATTCTCACAATCTTAAAAATCAGGTCATCAGGCTTGGGTGGCTCAGCAGTTAGTTGAGTGTCTGCCTTCAGCTCAGGTCATGATCCCAGGATCCAGGATCCAGTCCTTCATCGGGTTCTCTGCATAGAGCCTGCTTCTCCCTCTACCTATGTCTCTGCCTATCTCTGTGTGTCTCTCATAAATAAATAAATAAAATATTTTTAAAAAATCAGGTCATTAAAAAAATTTTATGTTGAGGGGCACCTGGGTGGCTCAGTTGGTTATAAGCATCTGCCTTCAGCTCAGATCATGATCCCAGGGTCCTAGGATGGTGCCCCTAGTGGGACTCCCTGCTCAGCTGGGAGTCTGCTGCTTCTTCTGCCCCTCCTCCTGCTTGTGCTCATATTCAAGCTCTTTATCTCTCTCTCAAATAAATAAATAAAATCTTTTTTAAAAAACTATTTAATGTTAGGCAGCAGTAAATGGAAGAAGATTCAGACCCAAGTGGCCTAAGGCACTGTGTGCAACCAGCCAACTGAGTATAAGGTAGCTTCAGATTCTTTTGAATGAAATAAGAAGACCCAGGCCTCCTCCTCAGTTCCATCCAAGGTCCAAGCCATAGGCCTACCCTGAAATTCAGGACAGATAGAGAACCTGCCCAAAAAATACTGCTATCCTCCGACAGGGCAGAGGCTGAAACCATTTGACTATTCTCAACCACCTTGTACTGGATCCATTCATTACCTTCTTAGATAGTTGTGGAGGGAGCATACTGCTGCAGGTGGAGATGGGAAACCCCAGGTGCAGGTACAGAAAGCACCGGGCCAGGGTAATAATGAGGTAGTTAGCAGGGCATAGCCAGAGAGCCCTATACAAAGCCTAGGGTGTGGCCTTATAAGGGTCAGACTTTGAACAAGTTGTTTAACATCTTTGAGACACAGTTTCTCATCCATAAAATAGGATACCAGGAGGGAGAAGAATTTAACATGTGCCTAGATTATGCAAAAACATAAACACAAAGATCGTGAGATGGCTGGCTTTCCCAGGCTGCCGACGTTATGTAAATTTACCAAGAAATTGCCTTTCCTTTGAAGGGGGCGTTGGCAATGAGTCCCCCAGTTCGTTTTGCCACATCCTGCCAGTGTTTGTGGATGTAACTGTGTGAGTCATTAAGCTCTTCCACCGATCTCTTTTTTTTTTAATTTTATTTATTTATTCATGAGAGACACAGAGAAAGAGAGAGAGAGAGGCAGAGACACAGGTAGAGGGAGAAGCAGGCTCCATGCAGGCAGCTGTTGGACTCGATTCCAGGTCTCCAGGATCACACCCTGGGCTGAAAGCGGCGCTAAACCGCTGAGCAACCCGGGCTGCCCTCCACGGATCTCTTAATCATACTAAGAGCTTTTGGCAGTACATTAATCCCATTTTCAAACGGACTCAGTGTCCTGGGTATCATTCTGTGGGGCCCTAGTTCTGGCTTTCCAAGTGGTTTTCAGAGAACTAACCTGGAATTTGTGCTGAGAGTCCTGGTGCCCAGGGAACACTTGGCAACTGGTGATTTCAGATTCTGAGCCCATGGAGTAGAGCATGGAGAGAACTTCTCTCCATCCCTGAAAAACACAAATGAGGATCTGAGATCTCAGAGGGATGGCTTTGGTTCTGACAGATCACAGCCAGACTCCTGGTTCCTGCCGCTATTCCTGCCAGTGATGAGGATATTATTTGATCCCAGGCATGTCGTAAGTGCTGAAAAAAATGTCACTCCATCGTCACAACAACCCTCTGGTAGGTTAGTACCCTTACTTCTTATCCTTCCTTCCCAAATGAAGTCACAGAGAAGTTAAATGACTTACCCATGGTCATCATCTAGAAAGTGGCAGAGATGAGATTCAGATTTGCCCTCAATCCTTCACTCCTAAGCATGGACACTGCTTTTCATGGGCCCTGAGTACATAAGCTAGTTTGCATAGTCTCACAGAGGCTGGAAGAGGAAAGCTTCTACAACGCAGCCTATCATGAGAGAGGTCTATCTACATTGTTGGCTGTTGAAGGAGCCATCCCTTACAGGGATAGAATAATCTTCTCTACCTGTCACCTGGACTTGCTTTCACACTACTACTTTTGTTTTTTCTTTATAATCTTAAAATATATATATATCAGGTCAGCCTATTGCCTCAAGAAAACAATCCAAGAACACTTTTGAACGTGTGCACTGGGAATTACCACTTCCCTTCTACCACGCCATTACATTTCTGCCGCCAGGATGCTGCACCAGTCGATGCAGTGCAGAGACATGAGGAAGAATGGAAAGCCAGACAAGGGGATGCCTGGGTGGCTCAGTAGTTGAGCATCTGCCTTGGGCTCAGGGCATGATCCTGGAGTCCTGGCATCTAGTCCTGCATCTGGCACCCCACAGGGATCCTGCTTCTCCTTCTGCCTGTGTCTCTGCCTCTCCCTCTGTCTCTCATGAATAAGTAAATAAAATCCTGAAAGAAAGAAAGAAAGAAAGAAAGAAAGAAAGAAAGAAAGAAAGAAAGAAAGAAAGAAAACTAGGCAAAGGTAGGACAGAACTAGCTAGTGATGTCTTACTAAACTCACAGGCTCTAACACTAAACAGGCCTGGATTCCAATCCCTGCCAACCACAGAGACATCTAAGCAAAGGCATTTTATAACCTTTAAGGGAAGAGAAACTCTTCTCTTATGCTCCTCAGGGGGTGCAAATGAGGATTCATAGGGCAGCAGAGAGGTCTGTGATCCTGGCCTCCCCACCCTAGCATGCGGCCAATATCTCTTGCTCTGTCTCCTTAGCAGAAGTGAGGAAATCATGCTCCTCTGTTAACTCTGCTCCTATATACTGATTGACTCTAGAGCCACAAGCCCAAACAACACAATATACCTGTAATTCATTTTGGCATAGGGCTGGGGTTGGAGTCAATGCTCAGTAAGTGGTAGAGCTTTCTCCCTCCCGCCTTCCCTTCCCTCCTCTTCCTCTCTTTCTCTGCTCTTCCCTCTTTTCTCCCCAGTTATGTAAGCACAATTAGTGCTATCTAAATGTAGATTAACTCTTTTAGGAAGATATCTGCTTCCCTTCACTGGAGATGTTCAAGTTATGAAGACAATTAAACAAGACTTAAGGAGACTTATTGTGATTTGATGATTTTTCCGTCCCTTCCAGAGTTGAGGTCCCCCCCACACAACTGGGAAACATTCCATTCCCCCAAGATACACACAAAGCAAATTTGTAGGAAAGCGGGTTCTCATAAAGCAAAAACACTCAGTAAGGAATCTACAAACAAAAAAGCAAGGGGAACAGGAAATGACTCAGATGCTATCTGAATGGGATCCTTTCTCTTAGCTGAATTAAGTGCAACTAACCAATCAATTCAGCCAACATTTGGCTTTTTGATAAGGGTGTTGACTATTGCCAGCTGCTGGTGAATTCAGGAGATCAGTTGGTCAACCAGACAGACAGTTTGATTTTGTTACTAAACTGATAATGGATTTAGTGTGCTAGGGGATTGTACCCCTGGCCTCATATAGCAAAGAAGAGACCAAAACAGGAAACACGGAAGTGTATACCAGCAGAATAGATGAGCTTTACCTGTGCCTCAGAGGGGTCCACTCCTACTTTGGGGAGCCAGGCCACAGAGACAATGGCATACCCACCTCCCCTGGATTCAGAGAATTGGGCTACACAACTGAAATCTTTCTTTTATCCAGAGAGCTACCTCCCTTGACAAAAACTAAATTGGGGCTGTCTTTCCACATGAACCTAGGAGGCCGCTTAAATTTTGCTCCCATCTCAACATTTCTCTGTGTAAACTTGAGTTCCTCTGTGGGCAAAGCCATCACCTCCCCTGATATTGGTGCTCATGGGCATTTCCCAAATGACTCTAGTGGGGAATTGCTGTTTACTTTGCAAATTGTGTGAAACCAGTTTACCTTTACCTTAAAGGAAATCTTTTTTCCTTTGCTTTAAGCTTCTATTTTAATAATGACTATTTGTATTAATATTAGTTGTATAAAGAGCTTTAATTTAGTGATTAAAATGCATAATTATGCTTTGGAGAATGGGTTAAAACAATATTTTGAAAGAAGTATTTAATTTTTTTCTATCCTCTGGAAAAAATTGCTGGGCATGTCCTCATTATGTAGATTTGGTAGAGAACTGAGACATACCTACGATAGCAAACATTTATTGTCAAAACCAGTAATTATGATTCTAAAGAACTTGTGTCATCTTGGATACTTGTTATTTATTAAAAGTTGTAACTAAGGTTAGCCTTGTTCTGGGAAATGTAAGTTTGTGATTGACAACCTTATGGAATTAAAATTATCATCTACTGACAGGCATCACAAACTGAAGAGAGATTTGCTCCAGCTAACAAATTAATACAGCTATCTGATAAGTATAACAAATGAAATGATAAAACAATCAATGAATTGAAATGATCTCATTTGTTCTTTAGAACTGAAGTATTTTTTCTATGGACTACTACCCAGATTTCCTGAAACCTTGGCATTTGCCACTATTTGAACTCATGAATGAACACATATTTGATTATATGAGGCTTTTGGCTAGGATGTCCTCATAGAAATCTACTGCCTAGAAATCTATAGCCTACCAATATATGCCAGGTTTTCAGCTAAGCCTGTACTCCCTATAATCCTTACAACCTTTGTGTTTATTACCCATCTTACAAATGAGGAAATCCAGGCTTTGAGAGATGAAATTACTTGTTCAAAATTACCCAAGCAGAAGAATATGAGGAGGCTGTGATTGGACTGAACGCTCCATGAAAGCAGTGGAGTCTTCACTTTTCTATATACCTCAGAACCTAACATATACTAAGATTTATAAAAACTATATTAATATTTATAAATTTTAATATAAAATATAGATAATATTTATAAACAAACTGAATAAATATGTGAGCAAATGTCTGCCTTCAAATGTAATGTTCTTTCTATTTTAGGAAGCCCCTTCCTCCAGACTGTGCAATGGTGCTGTTACTCCCTCAAGTTTAAAAGGGCAGTCTCTCCCTTGCTGTCCTTCCCGCTGCCCCCTGGTGGTGTATTCGATAAATTTTTATCTTAAAGAAAGGATGGGGATGGAGGGTGCTCTAGTACCTGAATTGAGACTGTGAATAGGTTATGGAAGTAGTTCTTGATGCTAAAAATGTGTGTGGGGGGGGGGTGGTATTTTTTTTTTATTGGAGTTTGATTGTTTTTAAATGGCAAATTATACCTAAAAAAGTAAAAGGCCACTGATTAAAAACAGCAAAGATAACTTTATTTAGAATGAGGTCATTTAGAAGAAGCTTGCTTCAGTATTTAAGCCAATTAGTTATATTGCAGGAAGCCAGGAAGCCTACTTTACAGTTTCTAAGAGGTTTTTTTCCCAAAGATTATTTATTTAGTTTTTTATTTGAGAGGGGGGGGAGAGAGAGAGAGAGAGAGAGAGAGAGAGAACGAGCAGGGGGGAAGGGTAGAGAGGAAGGGAGAAGCAGGCTCCTCTCCGCTAAGCAGGGAGCCCCTGGTAGTGCTCCAGTCCAGGACTCTGGGATCATGACCTGAGTCTTAACCGACTGAGCCTCCCAGTCATCCCTAAGGGATTTTTTAATTCCCTAATGGGATTTTGAACCCATTTTCTACTCTTGAAAAGATACTTATTTTTTGGCAATCAAGCCACTGATCCAAAAATATTCAAGAATACAAGCTTTATAATAAATTATTTCAGTAAAGTTGCAGGACACAAAATTAATACACAGAAATTAGTTGTGTTTTTATACATTAATAGTGAAGTAAAAAAAGGTGAACATTAACAAGACAGGAAACAACGAATGTTGGAGAGAATGTGGAGGAAGGGGAACCCTCTTGCACTGTTGGTGAGAATGTGAACTGGTACAACCACTCTGGAAAACTGTGTGGGGGTTCCTCAAAGAGTTAAAAATAGAACTACCCTATGACCCAGCAATTGCACTGCTGTGGATTTGCCCCAAAGATACAGATGCAGTGAAATGCCGGGACACCTACACCCCAATGTTTATAGCAGCAATGTCAATGTCCACAATAACCAAACTGTGGAAGTAGCCTTGGTGTCCATCGAAAGATGAATGGATAAAGAAGATGTGGTCAATATATACAATGGAATATTACTCAACCATTAGAAACGACGAATACCCACCATTTGCTTCGATGTGGATGGAATGGAGGGTATTATGCTGAGTGAAGTAGGTCAATTGGAGAAGGACAAACATTATATGGTTTCACTCATACAGGGAATATAAAAAATAATGAAAGGGATTATAGGGGAAGGAAGGGAAAATGAGTGGGAAAAATCAGAAAGGGAAACAAAACATAAGACTCCTAACTGTGGGAAATGAGCAATGGGTAGTGGAAGGGGAGGTGGGCAGGGGATGGGGTGACTGGGTGACAGGCACTGAGGGGGGCACTTGAAGGGATGAGCACTGGATGTTATAATATATGTTGGCAAATTGAACCTCAATAAAAAAATACCTCAATTGAGGTATTTTATTGAACATAAATAAATAAATAAATAAATAAATAAATTAATAAATGCAAAAGAGAAATTAAGAAAACAATTCCATTTACAATTGTACCAAAAAGAATAAAATACTTAGGAATAGAAATAAACGTAACCCAAGAGGGTGAAAGATCTATAATCTAAACATTGGATTATAGAAAGATCTATAATCTTAACACCAATAATATAAACATTGGTGAAAGAAATTGAGGATGACACAAAAAATGGAAATAAAAAAACATTGAAATAAAGCATTCTTGAGCCTACTGTATTCACTTTACTTATATAATCAACATATTTGGGAATGTAACTTTTGGCTATAATATAAAATTACCTGCATGTTTGGCTGCCTTTTATTTTTTACTTTTTCTGCTTTGTCCCCATCCTTAGGAACCCCATGCCCCATTCTATCTCAGAGGCTTTGTAATTATTAACTCTGCCTAGAGTCTACACTGTTTTTATGTCGATGTGTTGTGTATCTTTATTTGAATTCAATTTATTTGCTTACTTCTTTATTGACCGTCTCCCCCACAGAACTGTAGGAAACTCTTTCTTGTTTGCAGCTGGATCCAAGTGCAGATGACTGTGTATATCTCCATTAAGTAGATAATAACTAGCACATAGTAAATAATAACTATTTACAGTATAAAGAAAAAAAAAACAGACCCTGAATGGAGTCACTTGTGCTAAGCCCTACCAAGACCTATTATCTAACTCAATTTCAGTTTCAGCTTCTCCCAGGAGTGGAATTTTAAACCAATCATCCTGAATTTCCTTATCAGCACTATTAGATCATCTGTATAATGAGACTCCCTGCTTTTTCCCTACAGAAAGATGACCTTGCCTGAAACAATTCTTTATTTTGCTAATAACCTCCTTGCCCTGCCCAGTTTCTGCTTATAAAATCCTTCCATTTTATACAGCTCATCAAAGGTGCCTTTTATTTGCTAGATGGGATTCCACCTGACTCAGGAATTGTTGAATAAAACGAACTAGATGTTTAAATTTACTTACTTGAAATTTTGTTGTTTAACAATTGGTAGCAGTGAGAGGCGGGGCAAGATGGCGGAAGAGTAGGGTCCCCAAGTCACGTGTCCCCACCAAATTACCTAGATAACTTGAAATCATCCTGAAAACCTATGAATTCAGCTTGAGATTTAAAGAGAGAACAGCTGGAATGCTACAGTGAAAAGAGTTCACACTTATATCAAGGTAGGAAGACGGGGAAAAAGAAACAAAAAGCATCCAAGGGGGAGGAGCCCCCGAGGAGCTGGGCTAAGGCCGTGGCGAATATCCCCAGGACAGGAGAGCCCCGCCTGGAGAAGCAGGAGCTTCACCAACCTTTCCGGACGGAAAGGCGCTCGCAGGGAGGTGGAGCAGGACCCCAGGAGGGCAGGGATGCCCTCAGGCTCCCTGGGACGCTAACAGACATCTGCGCCCCATGGCGAGTGTGCCACACCCCACAGCCGAACTCCCTAAAGGGCTGCAGCCCATGCCCGGCTGGACCCGGGAGCAGCTCGGAGGCGGCTCCAAGTGGAGGGAGCTGCGCGGGCCTGGGAGCAGCTGCGTCTGGCTCCGGCAGAGGCTCTAGGCAGAGACGCCGGGCAGAGACTCCGGCAGAGGGAGCTGCGGGCCATGAGTGTGATTCCAACAGCACAGGCCCGGGAGCACAGGGCACCGGAGACACACAGCCCAGGATCCCTCGTTTCTCCAAGGACGGGCAGAAGCCAGGAGGGCCCAGGACAGCAAGAACGCTCCAGCCTCCGGGCAGCCCGGAGCTGAGCAGATCAGCAGCCCCGCCCCGGAGCATCCAGGCCCCTGCAAACTGAGAGCTCTGTAGTTACTGCAGGAGCTGACTCTAGAGCTGGAGAGCTGGCCACCTCTACTGTTGTTGTTTGTCCTGGGGCCTCACAGGATAAAAAAAACCCCACTGAGCTACACAGTGGCCTCACCAGATAAACAGGTTAAACAACTTTCACCGAGCCCTGCACCAGGCAGGGGGCTGAGCAGCTCCCCCAAGTGCTAACACCTGAAAATCACCACAGCAGGCCCCTCCCCCAGAAGACCAGCTAGACGGATAGGGGAAAAACAAATTATTGACCTTGATTGAGGAAAATGTCACCTCAAAAGAAAGAACCAGAAACAGTCCTCTCTCCCACAGAGTTACAAAATTTAGATTACAATTCAATGTCAGAAAGCCAATTCAGAAGCACTATTATAAAGCTACTGATGGCTCTAGAAAAAAGCATAAAAGACTCAAAAGACTTCATGACAGAAGAATTTAGATCTAATCAGGCAGAAATTAAAAATCAATTAAATGAGATTCAATCCAAACTAGAGGTCCTAACGACGAGGGTTAACGAGGTAGAAGAACGAGTGAGTGACATAGAAGACAAGTTGATGGCAAAGAGGGAAACTGAGGAAAAAAGAGACAAACAATTAAAGGATCATGAGGATAGATTAAGGGAAATAAGTGAGAGCCAGAGGAAGAAAAATCTATGTTTAATTGGGGTTCCCGAAGGCACCAAAAGGGACAGAGGGCCAGAATATGTATTTGAACAAATCATAGCTGAAAACTTTCCTAATCTGGGAAGGGAAACAGGCATTCAGATCCAGGAAATAGAGAGATCCCCCCCTAAAACCAATAAAAACCATTCAACACCTCGACATTTAATAGTGAAGCTTGCAAATTTCAAAGATAAAGAGAAGATCCTTAAAGCAGCAAGAGACAAGAAATCCCTAACTTATATGGGGAGAAATATCAGATTAACAGCAGACCTCTCCACAGAGACCTGCAGGCCAGAAAGGGCTGGCAGGATATATTCAGGATCCTAAATGAGAATAACATGCAGCCAAGAATACTTTATCCAGCAAGGCTCTCATTCAGAATAGAGGGACAGATAAAGAGCTTCCCAGATAGGCAGGAACTGAAAGAATATGTGACTACCAAACCAACTCTGTGAGAAAGTTAAGGGGGACTTTTTTTAAAAAAAAGATTTTATTTATTTATTCATAGACACAGAGAGAGAGACAGAAACACTGGCAGAGGGAGAGGGAGACACAGGCTCCATGCAGGGAGCCCGATGTGGGACTTGATCCTGCGTCTCCAGGATCACACCCCAGGCTGCAGGCGGCGCCAAACCACTAGGCCACCGGGGCTGCCCAAGGGGGACTCTTAAAATTCCTCTTTAATAGGAAGTCCAATGGAAAAATCCACAAAAACAGGGACTGAATAGGTATCATGATGACACTAAACTCATATCTTTTAATAGTAACTCTGAATGTGAATGGGCTTAATGACCCCATCAAAAGGTGCAGGGTTTCAGACTGGATAAAAAAGCAGGACCCACTTATTTGCTGTCTACAAGAGACTCATTTTAGACATAAAGACACCTACAGCCTGAAAATAAAAGGTTGGAGAACCAACTACCATTCAAATGGTCCTCAAAAGAAAGCAGGGGTAGCCATCCTCATATCAGATAAAGTAAAATTTATCCCGAAGACTGTAGTGAGAGATGAGGAGGGACACGATATCATACTTAAAGGATCTATCCAAGAAGAGGACTTAACAATCATCAATATATATGCCCCGAATGTGGGAGCTGCCAAATATATCAATCAATTAATACCCAAAGTTAAGACATACTTAGATAATAATACACTTATACTTGGTGACTTCAATTTAGTGTTTTCTACACTCGATAGGTCTTCTAAGCACAACATCTCCAAAGAAACAAGAGCTTTAAATGTTACACTGGACCAGGTGGATTTCATAGATATCTACAGAACTTTATGTCCAAACAAAACTGAATACACATTCTTCTCAAGTGCACATGGAACTTTCTCCAGAATAGACCACATACTGGGTCACAAATCGGGTCTGAACCGATACCAAAAGATTGGGATCGTCCCCTGCGTATTCTCAGACCATAATGCCTTGAAATTAGAACTAAATCACAACAAGAAGTTTGGAAGGACTTCAAACATGTGGAGTTAAGGACCATCCTGCTAAAAGATGAAAGGGTCAACCAGGAAATTAAGGAAGAATTATAAAGATTCATGGAGACTAATGAGAATGAAGATATAATCGTTCAAAATCTTTGGGATACAGCACAAGCAGTCCTGAGTGGGAAATACATTGCAATACAAGCATCCATCCAAAAACTGGAAAGAACTCAAATACAAAAGCTAACCTTACACGTAAAGGAGCTAGAGAAAAAACTGCAAATAGATCCTACACCCAGCAGAAGAAGAGAGTTAATAAAGATCCAAGCAGAACTCAACGAAATCGAGACCAGAAGAACTGTGGAGAAGATCAACAAAACCAGGAGTTGGTTCTTTGAAAGAATTAATAAGATAGATAAACCATTAGCCAGCCTTACTAAAAAGAAGAGAGAGAAGACTCAAATTAATAAAATCATGAATGAGAAAGGAGAGATCACTACCAACACCAGGGAAATACAAACTATTTTAAAAACATATTATGAGCAGCTATACGCCAATAAGTTAGGCAATCTAGAAGAAATGGACATATTTCTGGAAAACCATAAACTACCAAAACTGGAACTGGAAGAAATAGAAAACCTGAACAGGCCAAAGAGCAGGGAGGAAATTGAAGCAGTCATCAAAAACCTCCCAAGACACAAAAGTCCAGGGCCAGATGGCTTCCCAGGGGAATTCTATCAAATGTTAAAAGAAGAAACCATACCTATTCTACTAAAGCTGTTCAGAAAGATAGAAAGACATGGAATTCTTCCAAACTCGTTCTATGAGGCCAGCATCACCTTAATTCCAAAACCAGACATAGACCCCACCAAAAAGGAGAATTATAGACCAATATCCCTGATGAACATGGATGCAAAAATTCTCAGCAAGATACTAGCCGATAGGATACAACAATACATTAAGAAGATTATTCACCATGACCAAGTAGGATTTATCCCCAGCAAGGCTGGTTCAACACTCATAAAACAATCAATGTGATTCATCACATCAGCAAGAGAGAAAACAAGAACCATATGATCCTCTCAATAGATGCAGAGAAAGCATTTGACAAAATACAGCATCCACTCCTGATCAAAACTCTTCAGAGTAGGGATAGAGGGAACATTACTCAGCATCTTAAAATCCATCTATGAAAAGCCCACAGCAAATATCATTCTCAATGGGAAGCACTGGGAGCCTTTCCCCTAAGATCAGGAACAAGACAGGGATGTCCACTTTCACCACTGCTATTCAACATAGTACTAGAAGTCCTAGCCTCAACAATCAGACAACAAAAAGACATAAAAGGCAAATTGGCAAAGAAGAACTCAAACTCTCCCTCTTCACCGATGACATGATACTCTACATAGAAAACCCAAAAGACTCCACCCCAAGATTGCTAGAACTCATAGAGCAATTTGGCAGTGTGGCAGGATACAAAATCAATGCCCAGAAGTCAGTGGCATTTCTATAAAGTAACAATGAGACTGAAGAAAGAGAAATTAAGGAGTCAATCCCATTTACAATTGCACCCAAAAGCATAAGATACCTAGGAATAAACCTAACCAAAGAGGTAAAGGATCTATACCCAAAAACTATAGAACACTCTGTAAGAAATTGAGGAATACACGAAGAGATGGAAAAATATTCCATGCTCATGGATTGGCAGAATTAATATTGTGAAAATGTCAATGCTACCCAGGGCAATTTACACATTTAATGCAATCCCTATCAAAATACCATGGACTTTCTTCCGAGGGTTGGAACAAATCATCTTAAGATTTGTGTGGAATCAGGGATCCCTGGGTGGCGCAGCGGTTTAGCGCCTGCCTTTGGCCCAGGGCGCGATCCTGGAGACCCGGGATCGAATCCCACGTCGGGCTCCCGGTGCATGGAGCCTGCTTCTCCCTCTGCCTGTGTCTCTGCCTCTCTCTCTCTCTCTCTGTGACTATCATAAGTAAATAAAATTAAAAAAAAATAGCCCAAAGCTACTGTAATATAAAAAAAAAAAAAGATTTGTGTGGAATCAGAAAAGACCCCGAATAGCCAGGGGAATTTTAAAAAAAGAAAACCATACCTGGGGGCATCACAATGCCAGATTTCAGGTTGTACTACAAAGCTGTGGTCATCAAAACAGTGCGGTACTGGCACAAAAACAGACACATAGATCCATGGAACAAAATAGAGAATCCAGAAGTGGACCCTCAATTTATGGCCAACTAATATTCGACACAGGAGGAAAGACTATCCACTGGAAAAATGACAGTCTCTTCAATAAATGGTGCTGGGAAAATTGGACATCCACATGCAGAAGAATGAAACTAGACCACTCTCTTTCACCATACACAAAGATAAACTCAAAATGGATGAAAGATCTAAAAGTGAGACAAGAATCCATCAAAATCCTATAGGAGAACACAGGCAACACCCTTTTTGGACTTGGCCACAGTAACTTCTTGCAAGAAAGGACTTGGCCACAGTAACTTCTTGCAAGATACATCCATGAAGGCAAGAGAAACAAAAGCAAAAATGAACTATTGGGACTTCATCAAGATAAGAAGCTTCTGCACAGCAAAGGATACAGTCAACAAAACTAAAAGACAACCTACAGAATGGGAGAAGATATTTGCAAATGAAGTATCAGATAAAGGGCCAGTATCCGATCTATAAAGAACTTATTAAACTCAGCAGCAAAGAAACAAACAATCCAATCATGAAATGGGCAAAAGACATGACCAGTAATCTCACAGAAGACATAGATATGGTCAACAAGCACATGAGGAAATCTCTGCATCACTTGCCATCAGGGAAATACAAATCAAAACCCCAATGAGATACACCTCACACCAGTGAGAATGGGGGAAATTAACAAGGCAGGAAACCATAAATGTTGGAGAGAATGTGGAGCAAGGGGAACCCTCCTGCACTGTTGGTGGGAATGTGAACTGGTGTAGCCACTCTGGAAAACTGTGTGGAGGTTCCTCAAAGAGTTAAAAATAGATCTTCTGCACCACCCAGCAATTGCACTGCTGGGGATTTACCCCAAAGATACAGATGCAGTGAAACGCCGGGACATCTGCACCCCGATGTTTGTAGCAGCGATGTCCACAATAGCCAAACTGTGAAGGGAGCCTCAGTGTCCATGAAAAGATGAATGGATAAAGAAGATGTGGTCTATGTATACAATGGAATATTACTCAGCCATTAGAAACGACAAATACGGCTTCCGGCCCGCGAGCAGCATGGCGGCGGCCTCAGGTGCAGAGAAGGAGAAGGAGCGGCCCGGGGTGGGGGGTGGGGGGTGGGGGAGCGGCGCGGGCGCGGCGGGCGGGAACAGCACGCGGGAGCGGCTGCTGTCTGCGCTGGAGGACCTGGAGGTCTTGTCGAGAGAACTTATAGAAATGCTGGCAATTTCAAGAAACCAAAAGTTGTTGCCGCCTGATGAGGAAAACCAGGTCCTGGAGTTGTTAATTCATAGAGATGGGGAATTTCAAGAACTGATGAAGTTGGCACTTAATCAGGGAAAAATCCATCATGAAATGCACGTTTTAGAAAAGGAAGTGGAGAAGAGGGACAGTGATATTCAGCAACTACAGAAACAGCTAAAGGAAGCAGAGCAAATACTGGCAACAGCTGTTTACCAAGCAAAAGAAAAACTCAAATCAATAGAAAAGGCAAGAAAAGGTGCCATCTCCTCTGAAGAAATAATTAAATATGCACATAGAATAAGTGCAAGTAATGCTGTGTGTGCTCCACTGACCTGGGTTCCAGGGGACCCACGGAGACCATACCCAACTGATTTAGAGATGAGAAGTGGATTATTGGGTCAAATGAACAATCCTTCCACGAATGGTGTAAATGGTCATTTACCAGGGGATGCACTTGCAGCAGGCAGATTGCCAGATGTCCTTGCCTCGCAGTACCCATGGCAGTCAAATGACATGTCAATGAATATGTTACCACCAAATCACAGTAATGACTTCTTGTTGGAACCTCCGGGGCATAATAAAGAAAATGAAGATGATGTAGAAGTTATGTCAACAGACTCCTCGAGCAGTAGCAGTGACTCTGATTAAAAACATAAAAGACATAATTCATACAGAATTGAATACCATGGGGAGCACTTGGGTGGCTCGGCTGAGTGTCAGACTCTTGATTTTGGCTCAGGTCTTGATCTCAGGGTTGTGAGGTTGAGCCCCGTATCTGGCTCTGTGCTGGGCATGGAGTCTGCTGAAGATTCTCTGAAGATTCCCCCTGCCTCTCTCCCTCTCTAAAAACCAAACAAAACAGAATTGAATGCTGTGGAATTCTGTTTTCTAAAACTATTGTAAACCTGTAAAAAATAGCCGGGTAATACTGGCTATAGCGGAATGGTGCGGCCCATCAAGAATCACTGGACTTTTCTTTTAAAAGCCAGAAATCATGGTTTCAGTTCTAAACCACTAAATGAATATTTAAAGAATAATCAAAATTTATTGTTGGGAAAAAAATTACTCAGTGCTGTTCTATGCCATTATATTCCAGTTATGTTGGACTTGTACATAGTAGGTCTGGAAATACACGCTGAGGGAAGTGACCGCTGTACATACACTAATCAGCCCCTGGAATTAGTTAGAAAAGCATTTTAAATAAGGGCAGTGGATCACTGAATGTCTTTTGTATCTCAGAATAACAAAACCCTCATTTTAAAGTGAAGGCTGGTAGCTTCGGTCACAGTAACGGGGGAAATTGTCTCAATTTGTACTATCTGTAATTATTGTAAGTTTTGTAAATAAACTCTCTTGTTTGTACTCCGAAAAAAAAAAAAAAAAGAAATGACAAATACCCACCATTTGCTTCGACGTGGATGGAACTGGAGGGTATTATGCTTGATGAAATAAGTCAATTGGAGAAGGACAAACATTATATGGTCTCATTAATTTGCATAATATAAAAAATAGTGAAAGGGATTAAAGAGGAAAGGAGAAAACATGAGTGGGAAATATCAGAAAGGGAAACAGAACTTGAGAGACTCCTAACTCTGGGAAACGAACCAGGGGTGGTGGAAGGGGAGGTGGGCGGGTGGTGGGGGTGACTGGGTGATGGGCACTGAGGGGGGCACTTGATGGGATGAGCACAGGGTGTTATTCTATATGTTGGTTAACTGAACACCAATAAAATATAAAGTTATTAAAAAAAAACAATTGGTAGCAGCAACAACATCCAAGCAAAATTTTGACGGCATTTGAAGACAATGAGAAACATAGATGTGGCACCCTGTCAACCCTTTGAATTCACTGTCTTTCTCACTATTTCTGAGGGTCATGGGTGAGTTCTCTAGGTTCTGAGCTCTGTTTTCTTTGCATCAAGCTCCTGATCTAATTGGCTTTCCAGTCAGTGCCCCATTTGATGGGAAACCCTTAGCCCTTGGCTTTGTCCCCAGAGCCCCAGATTCCATATTGGAACTGCTAGTGGTAGCTTCAATTTCCCATTTGTTTGGAATCAGTTCACAGTCCCATTTGTTGAAATCTGCTGATTCAATGGTTTTTCCCAGTCCAGAGGTGTATAGAACTTCATGGTGGTTGCAGGTTAGAGTCAGACTGCGTCTGACTAGGTCCGAGGTTGGACTGGGTTTGACTCCAGCTGGACTGAGTCTAGTAAAGGCTCTTGTCAACAGGGATCTCAGAAGCCAGAAAGCTGCAAAAAAATTGATGGGGAGGGATCCCTGGGTGGCGCAGCGGTTTGGCGCCTGCCTTTGGCCCAGGGCGCAATCCTGGAGACCTGGGATCGAATCCCACATCGGGCTTCCAGTGCATGAAGCCTGCTTCTCCCTCTGCCTATGTCTCTGCCTCTCTCTCTTTCTCTCTCTGTGACTATCATAAATAAATAAAAAATTTTAAAAAATTAAAAAAAAAAGAAAAAAATTGATGGGGAAGTATCAAACATTTAAAGGCTGCTAGAGCACTTGCTACCTCAGGAACACTCCCATAGTAGGATAAGTTGGTCCTATAACTGGTCAGATTAGGTTTCCTGCCATCATCAAGAAAATTTCCATGCAATGAGTATAAAACACCCCACAACTCCATTCCCCACAGCACATCTCACTTACGTCTGAGTTTGCTAAGAGAAACCCAAAAGCCTATCTTAAAACAAATGCGTTTCTTTCTATCCAAAGAGTTGAGTGTGCCACCCTTTAGGTATAAAAACTATGGTCCTGGAGGCTATAGATAATTATGAAAATGAAAAAAAAATCTTACTAAACAGAACCTAGAATTACAGCGCCCATTACAAGGAATCTCCTAATTAAATTAGATACAACCATTTAAGATGTATATTTGAAAGTAAACATTCCCAAATTAAACAGAATGGGATATCTCTTAAATTGTCATGCAGAAGCCTCCAAGAGTTTTCAATATTCCAAAATGGTTTCATTGAAAGTTTCATTGCAAACGGTTAATGAAAAAGAGATAAAAGGTACTGAAAATGAAAGACAGTAAGACTATAAGGAGTAACCCCTACCGTTCCCCTCTACCTTCTTTTGTTTGAGTACTCCTTCTAGGAATCCTCTAAGTTGCTTTTCAATTCTGAAGAAACTATGAAAAAGTTACCCTTTAAAATAAGACCACCCTAGGCTACAGGCAGACCTCTTCAGGTATCTTTTACTCCTTGGTCAAATACCAAACTAAGGGCTTTAGTTAAAGAACTTTTTTCAACCCATGGAGGATCCTCAAATTTTTTTATAAATAGATTACCTCCTAAACCGCATTAAGAGAAGAAAATAAAATTTCACATTTGGCTTTTCTTTCCAAATCCAGACCAATTGATTGTTGATCCTTCTCTCCCAGGATAGCTATTGCCTTCTTGCTTGTCTGATTTTTATGTTCTAAGAACCTGCCTTGGATTTCTGCCTTGGATTTCTGGGCATGTAGGTTGTAGGTTCTGTCTTTGACTCTCTTTGGGAGTGGCTCTAGATCTTGTGAAGATAGTATCTTTTGCACCCTCTTTGAGGATGCCTCTTGGTTCCATACGGTTGTTTTATACAGCCAGGAATATTTCTGTTTGTCTGGGTGAAACCTGACACAGTATTTGAAAGGATTTAAGAACTTTATGATTAAAATTTTTACCAATTTTGAAGCTGGTATTCAGAATCTGATAGAAATATTTTCAGGTCTTCTCTCCTAAGCTAACTACACTGAGGGAAAGAGAAATATACCAACATAGGTGGATGGTGTGTCAGTCCAACTTAGGCAGCATCTCCATGCTTTCAAGAACAATTGTTTTTGTTTTGCAATCTGGTCTATAGAACCAGTGATGTTGCTCCAGAAACAATCCAAAGTCATCAATCACTTTTACCAATCTCCAAACCTTCCCTACTTTTCTCAAAAGACTTGTTAGTATTGTAAAAATTCTGGCCTTTAAGGAGCAAAACTTCTTAGAGAAGCTTGCATTCTTTTCCTGTGCCTTTGATGTGTTAATGTTCTATGTAGTCTCAAAGATTCTCATGAAGACCATCTTTGTTAAGAAAATTTCAAGGAGGTAATTCTTATCAAGAAAAAAAAAAGAGGGCGGGAGGGGTCACTTGAAACTTGATTTGTCAAGAACAAACACATGTCTTGTGTCCATATACATCTGTCTGTGTTAGATTCGAATCCTATTGTCTTTGAGGTCTTCTTACATGCGTATACACTGGACCAGATCCTGAATCCTAGTTTGCTCAACTATCTGGCTAATAACCATCTCCAAAATAGCATTTCCAGTTTTCTCCCAATATGTGACCTTTGGGTCTGGCTTCTTTCACTTAGCATTACATATTTTAAGGATTCATACATATTGTAGCACATATCAGTACTTTATTATTTTTTATGGTCAATTAATATTGTATTATATCGCTATATCATAATTTGTTTATCCATTTGCCAGTTGATGAAAACTTGAGTAACTTTAATATTTCTATCTTAATTCTTTGGCTGTCATAAGTACTGCTATAAACATTTGTGTACACATTTCTGTTTTGTCTTCAAATCTCTGGAATTGCTGGGTATTATGGTAATTCTATTTTTACATTTTGAGGAACTGCTAATGCATTTTGACAACGTTTGTACCATTTTATATTTTCACTAGCAATGTATGAAATTTCCAATTTCTTCACATCTTTGTCAACACTTACTATTTTTTTCTTATCATTAGAGCTATCCCTGTGAGAGTGATATAGTATATCATTGTGGTTTTTATCTGCAATTCTCTAATGACGAATAATGTTGAACATCTTTTCATGTGTTTATTTTTTTATTTTATTTACTATTTATTTATTTATTTATTTATTTATTTATTTATTTATTTATTTAATTTATTCATGAGATACACAAAGAGAGAGAGCCAGAGACATGTACAGAAGGAGAAGCAGGCTTCACACAGGGAACCTGATCTGGGACTTGATTCCCAGACCTAGGATCATGCCCTGAACTAAAGGCAGATGCTCAACCACTGAGCCACCCAGGCGTCCCTTTTCATGTGCTTAATGGCTATTTGTATATATTCTTTGGAGAAATGTTTATTCGAGTCCTTTGTTAATTTTTCAATCAGGTTATTTTTTGGTTGTTGAGTTGTAAGACTTTCTTATATATCCTATATACTAGATTATCAGGTAAATAATTTGCAAGTATTTTATTTTATTTTTTAAAATATTTTATTTATTCATTTATGATGGACATAGAAAGGGTGGGGGGCAGAGACAGAGGCGGAAGGAGAAGCAGGCTCCATGCTGGGAGCCCGATGTGGGACTTGATCCCAGGGCTCCAGGATCACGCCCCGGGCCAAAGGCAGGTGCTAAACTGCTGAGCCACCCAGGGATCCCCTGCAAGTATTTTTAATATGCTTTGCAAATTTCTCTAATTCTGTGGGTTGTATCACTTTCTTGGTGATGTGTTTTGATGCAGAAACATTCTACTTTCATTAAACCCAATTTATCTTAAAAAAATATTTTGCTTTTGCTGTTGTATCTAAGAATCCATTGCTTATCCAAGGTCATGGAGATGCATCCCTATGTTTTCTTCAAAGAGTTTCTATTGTTTACCTCTTACATTTAGCTCTTTGAACCATTTTGAGTTAAATTTTATCTGTGGTGTGAGGTAAGGATGCAACCTCATTCTTTTGTTTGTAAATATCTAATTATTCCATCATCAATTATGGAAAAGTTTATTTCTTTGCTCCATTGAATGGCCTTTGCATGATTCTCAAAAACCAATTGACCATTGATGTAAGGGTTTCTGTCTGCACTCTATATTTTATTTTATTGGCCTGTATATTCATCCTCTTTTATCAAAATAGGCTTTATTTTTTAATTATTTTTAATTAGAATTTTTATTTAAATTTTTAAACCTAATTTTAAATTGTATTTTATTAATTTATTTAAATACCGAATTTATTTAATGAAGTTAATTAAAATAATCTTATATACTAATTTTTAATTAAATAAAAAACTAATTTTTTTCTTTTTAAGTTTTTATTTAAATTCTAGTTAGTTAACAATTAACTAGATAAAGTATAATGTGATATTGGTCTCAGGAGTAGAATTTAGTGATTCATCACTTACATATAACACCCAGTGCTCATCATAACAAGTGCTCTCCTTAATACCCATCACTCATACCCTACCACATCCCACCATCAACCCTCAGTTTGTTCTCTATTATTAATAGTCTGTTATGGTTTGTTTCCATTCTCTTTTCTTCCCCTCTTCTCATATGTTCATCTGTTCTGGTTCCTACATGCCACATGTGACTGAAATCATATGGTATTTGTCTTTCTCTGACTACCTTGCTTGTCATAACATATCCTATCTCCATCCACGTCATTGGAATTGGCAAGAATTCATTCTTTTTGATGTCTGAGTAGTATATTCCATTATATATATATGTGATCTCTCCTTTTTCATGTGTGTTTTTATTAGTTTATTAGTTTCAGTCCTTTCTCTTCCTTTTTGATGAGTCTGGCTAGAGGTTTATCAACTTTATTAGTTCTTTCAAAGAACCAACTCTTAGTTTCATTGATCTGTTATACCGGGTCTTTTTCATTTCTATACAATTTATTTCTGCGCTAATCTTTATGATCTCCCTTCTTCTTCTGGCTTTAGGCTTTATTTGCTGTTCCTTTTCTAGCTCCTGTAGGTGTAAAGTTAGTTTGTGTACTTGAGACTTCTCTTGCTTATTGAGGTAGGCCTTTATTTTTATGCTTTCCTCTTAGGACTGCATTTACTACATACCAAAGGTTTTGGACTGTTGTGTTTTCATTATCATTTGCTTCCATGTATTTTTTTACTTAATTTTCTGGCTAACCCATTCATTCTTTAGTAGGATGTTCTTTAATCTCCATGTGTTTGTGGTGTCTCCAATTGTTTTCCTTTGGTAACTTCTACTTTGAAAGCATTGTGGTCTGAAAATATGCATGATATTCTGTCTTGCTATACTTGATTGGTGACCCAGTATGTGAACTGTTCTGGAGAATGTTCCATGTGCACTTGAAAAGAATGTGTATTCTGCTGCTTTAGGATGAATATTCTGAATATATCTATTAAGTCCATCTGGCCCAGTGTATTTTTCAAACCCATTGCTTTGTTGATTTTCTGTTTATATCATCTGTCCATTGATTTATGTAGGGTGTTAAGGTCCTCTACTGTTATTGTATGTTTATCAGTGAGTTTCTTTATGCTTGTTGATTTATATATTTGGATGCTCCCATTATGGGGGGCATAAATATTTATAATTGTTAGATCTTTCTATTGGATTTTCTCCTTTATTATAGTATAGTGTTATAATAATAGTATAGTATAGTATAGTATAGTATAGTGCTCTTCTGCATCTCTTATTACAGTGTTTGGTTTAAAATGTAGTTTGTGTAGTGATGTGATGCAAGTATAGCTACTCCTGCTTTCTTCTGATGTCCATTAGCATCCCCTCACTTTGATTCTGCAAATGTCTTTAGGTGTAAAATGAGTCTCTTGTAGGCAGCATATAGACAGGTCTTGTTTTTTAATCCATTCTGATACCCTATATTTTTTGACTGGAGCATTTAGTCCATTTACTTTTAGAGTGATTGTTGATAGTTATGAATTTAGTGCCATTGTGTTACCTGTAAGGGTGGTGTTTCTGGTGATGTTCTCTGTTCCATTCTAGTCTTTATAGTTTGGTATTTCTTTTCCCTTCCCCTTTAAGACTTCTTGCAGGGCTGGTTTAGAGGTCATGCACTCCTTTAGCTTTTGTTTCTCAGGAAACTCTTTATCTGTCTATTCTGAATGGCATCTTTGCTGGATAAAGTATTCTTGGCTGCATATTTTTCCTATTTAGCACATTAAATATATCATCCCACTGCCTTCTACGCTGACAAGTTTCTGTGGATGAATCTGTGGTGAATATGATATCTTCCCTGTGAGGTTAAGGACTTTTTTTCCCTTTGTTGCTTTCAGGATTCTTTCCTTGTCTGTGCATTTTGTGAATTTGACTATGATAGGCTGGCTTCTGTTGAATTTAATGGGAGTTCTCTTTGGTTCTTGGATTTCAATGTCTGTTTCCTTCCCCACATTAGGGAAGTTTTCAGCTATAATTTGCTTAAATAAAACTTCTTCCCATTTTCCTTTCTTTTCTTCTTGAGGAACTCCTATGATATGAATGTTATTATACTTTAAGGAGTCATTGAGTTCCCTAAGTCTACATTCGTGATCCAATACCTTTTTCTCTTCGGCTTCATTATCTTTAATAATTTATCTTCTATTTCACTGATTCATTCCTTTGCTTCATCTCTATACTCATTGCCATTGCATCCATTCAGTTTTGCATCTCAGTTATAGCATTTTTTATTTTGGCCTGGCTAGCTTTCAGTTATTTATCTCTGCAGTATGGGATTCTCTAGTGTCTTCTGTGCTTTTCTCAAGCCCAGCTAGTATTTTTATGATATTGTTTTAAATTCTGGTTCAGTCATCTTACTTGTATCTGTATTAATTAAATCCCTGGCAGTGACTTCCTGTTCATTCTTTTGGGATGAATTCCTCCATATTGTCATTTTATATGGGTTGTTTTGTTTTGGTATTATAGTTAAGAAACCATTTTGTATTCCTGCTCCTGAGAGTAATTGCTATACTAAGAAGAGATTTTTTTTTAAAGGAAGCTAGAACCCAGGTGTCCTAGGTATGTTTTGATCTGTTTGTGAAAAGAAGCTAGATCTGGGGTGCCTGGGTGGCTCAGTTAAGTGCCCAACTCTTGATTTCTGCTTACATCATGATCTTAGGGCCAGGCTCCAAGCTGGGTGTCAAGCCTGCTTAAGATTCTCTCTCTCTCTCTCTTCCTCTGCCCCTCCCCTCCAACTTGTGTGCTTTCTCTCTATCTCTAAAAAAAAAAAAAAAAAGCTAGATCCAAAAAAATAAGAAAAAATTTTAAATTAAAAAAAATTTAAAGGAAGCTAGATTCTAGCTGTGTTTTGATCTGCTTGTTAAAAGAAGCTTGATCTAAGAAATTAAAAAATAAAAAATAATACAAAAAAAAAAGAGAAAGAAAGCTAGAGCCTAGGTGTGCTTTGGTCTACTTGTTAAAAGAAACTAGATCTAAAATTTGAAAATTAAAAAAAAAATAAAAAAAAACAAAGGAAGTTAGATCCTATTTCCACTAGAGCTGAAGTTTGGCAGCATTCTGTGAGCAATAGATTTGGCGGCATGGGAGGCGTTTGTGCTGGTCTTCTGGGGTAGGGGCCTGCTATGCTGATTCTCAGGCCAACTTGCTCTAATGGAGATACACCTGCAGGGCACAGCCCAGAAGGGCTTTATGTAAGAGGTTCTGGCCTCCACTTGGTGGCACTGTTTTGTTCACTGAAATTGGTCAATGTCGATGGGCATGGGGAAAAATGAAAACACCTCCCGGGAGTGGGGAGCTCACAGCTGCCACTCCTTAGGAAGCCCTCACAGAAGAGCAAGCAATCACCCCTCCTGTGTCCCCACCTTCTGTCATGGCCCTACCTACACCCTGCCTCTGTCTGAGCCATCCACCTGCCAGGTAGTACAGCCTTCCTGTGTTTTATCTCAGACATGTGGGTGGCTTTCAAAACTCCAAATCCTATTGATCTGCCCAGGGTGGATCCTCTGAGGGAGGGTTTTGCCACACTGTGGCCAGCTTGTCACAGAAAACGGTCTTGTGAGTATGCAGCAGCTCAGAATTGAAGGTAAATCTCAGCAGCGAGTTGCATCAAGGTTCACTACCCTCAGCTGGTGTCCCCCTTCCTGTTACTGAATGGGGCAGCTCAATGGTGCCACGAGGCACTTTGTCCCTAAAATGGCTGTGCCACCTTTCCCAAATGCACTTCAAAAAGGGAAATGTTTCTCCCATTGTGATGCAGGGGATCCTCAGAACATGATGCCTGTTCCTGGGTCTCTGCCCTCCTTTTCCACTGGTGCACTGCTAAACCCACCAGGTGACACTCTTGTGATGGTGTGGACCTCTAAAACTTCAGACTTTGCACTCCATTGCTTATTAAGGCTTACAGTATTCAGACCCTCTTCTTTTCCCAGTGAATGGTTTTAGAAAAGAGTTTTTCTCATGCATTCCTCTGCACGTTTTCTCTCTCCTCTCTCCATGAACAGGGCTCCCTCCCCTCCACAGCACTTGTAGCTCTTTTCTCCCCCAGATCAACTCTGTAGCTCCTACCTTCCACAATGTGGCAGGGTTTTTATTTGACTTGATTTTTAATCTCTAGTTGTGCAGTTTGTTCTCTCAGACCTCAGATCAATTTCATGTGTGTTCAGAATGATTTGCTATTTATCTAGTTGTGTTTAAGGGAGGAGGCAAGCCCAGAGCCCCACTAACTCCTTTACCATTTGTCCTTATGCTAGTGCCACAATATTTTTGATTTACTATGCTTTGGAATAATTTTTGAAATTGGGGGTTGTGTGTCCTTCAATGTTATTATTCTTTTAAAAATTGTTTTGAGTATTCTGAGTCTCTTGTGATTTTATATGAATTTTAGGATCATCTTTCCATTTCTGCAAAAACACGATTAGAGATTTGATAGGGATTGTTATGAATCTGTATATTTCTTTGGGGAGTGTTGTCTTAACAATATCTTAACAATATTAAGTCTTCTGGGACCCCTGGGTATCTCTGTAGTTCAGCGTCTGCCCTCAGTTCAGGGCGTGATCCCAAGGTCTGGAGTTGAATCCTGCATCAGACTCCTGGTGGGGAGCTCTGCCTGTGTCTGCCTCTTTCTCTGTGTCTTTCATGAATAAATAAAATCCTTAAAAAAATAGTCTTCTAACCCATGAATGTAGATAAATTTTCATTTATTAAGTCTTTATTTATTTTTTTAGATTGTATTTATTTATTCATGAGAAACAGAGAGAGAGAGAGAGAGGCAGAGACACAGGCAGAAGGAGAAGCAGGCTCCATGCAGGGAACCCAATGTGGGACTCAACCCTGGGTCTCCAGGATCATGCCCTGGGCTGAAGGTGGTGCTAAACCACTAAGCCACCCGGGCTGCCCTTATTTAGTTCTTTAATTCTTTCAGCCATGTTTTGTAGTTTCCAATTCACAAATCTTATACTTTTGTGGTTAAATTTATTTCTAAGTTTATTATTTTCGATCATATTGTAAATGAATTTTTTCTTAATTTTATTTTCAGATTTCATTGCTTATGCTTAGACATTGATTTTTGTATGTTAATTTCATATCCTGAACCCTGCTAAGTTTCTTCATTAACTCTTAACAGTTATTTTGTGTATGGATATGTTAGGATTTTCTCTATGTAACGTCATTTGCTTATAATAATTTTAGTTCCTCCTTTCCAGTATTGATGCCTTTTATTTCTTTCTCTTGCCTAACTGTGCTGGCCACAACTTTGAGTACAATATTGAATTGAAGAGGCAAGGGTGGACATTCTTTTCTTGTTACTGATCTTTGAGGAAATTTTTCAGATTTCATCATTGAATATAATGATAGGAATGAATTTTTCATATATGGCCTTTATCATGTTGAGAAAGTTCCCTTCAATTCCTGGTCTGTTGTGGGTTTCCTTTATCATTAAGAGTTGTTAGATTTTTTCAAGTGCTTTTTTCCACATAACTTAAGACAACCATTTGATGTTTTTCCTTCATTCCATTGATATATTACATTACATTGATTTTCTTTTTTTTGTTCTTATTTAAATTCATTAGTTAAAATACAGTTATCATAGTAGTTTCAGGTGTACAATATAGTGATTCAACACTTCCATACAACACCAGGTGCTCATCATGACATGTGCACTCATTAATCCCCATCACCTATTTCACCCATCCTCCCAACCACCTCCACTCTGCTAATCATCAGTTTGTTCTCTATAGTTAAGAGTCTGTTTCTTAGTTTGCTTCTCTCTCTTTTTCCCCTGTTGTTTTATGTTTTGTTTCTTAAATTCCATGAATGAAATCATATGGTATTTGTCTTTATCTGACTGACATGGTGGGATTTCATTCTTTTTATGGCTAAGTAATGTTCCATCGTATATATACACCACTTCTTTATCCGTTCATTAGCTGATGGACACTAGAGCAATCCATAATTTGGATTGCTGACAATGCTCCTATAAACATTGGGTATGTCAATCCCTTTGAATTAGCATTTTTCTGTTCTTTGGGTAAATACTTAATAGTGCAATTTCTGGATCACAGAGTGGTTCTATTTTTAACTTTTTTTTTATTTTTTTATTTTTAACTTTTTGAGGAATCTTCTTCCTGCTTTCCACAGTGGCTTCACAAATTTGCATTCCCCAAAACAGCACTATAGTGTTTCCCTTTCTCCACATCCTTGCCAACACCAGTTGTTTTTTGTGTTGTTGATTTTAGCTATCTTGCCAGGTCTGAGGTGATATCTCATTTGAGTTTTGATTCATATTTCTCTGATTATAACTGACATTAAGTATCTTTTCATGTGTCTGTAGGCCATCTGTATATCTTTGGGAAAATGTCTATTTGTATCTTCTGCCCATTATTAAGTTGGAATATTCATTTTTTGGGTGTTGAGTTTTATAAATTCTTTTTTGTAATAAATTTATTTTTTATTGGTGTTCAATTTGTCAACATACAGAATAACACCCAGTACTCATCGCATCAAGTGCCCACCTCAGTACCTGCCACCCAGTCACCCCCACGCCCCGCTTACCTCCCCTTCCACCACCCCTAGTTCATTTCCCAGAGTTAGGAGTCTTTCATGTTCTGTTTCCCTTTCTGATATTTCCCACTCATTTTTTCTCCTTTCCCCTTTATTCCCTTTCACTATTTTTTATATTCTGCAAATGAATGAGACCATATAATTTTGGTCATTCTCCGATTGACTTATTTCACTCAGCATAGTACCCTCCAGTTCCATCCACATCGAAGCAAATGGTGGGTATTAGTCATTTCTAATGGCTGAGTAATATTCCATTGTATACATAAACCACATCTTCTTTACCCATTCATCTTTCGATGGATACCGAGGCTCCTTCCACAGTTTGGCTATTGTGGACATCGCTGCTACAAACATCGGGATGCAGGTGTCCCGCTGTTTCATTGCATCTGCATCTTTGGGGTAAATCCCCAGCAGTGCAATTGCTGGGTCGTATGGCAGGTCTATTTTTAACTCTTTGAGGAACCTCCACGCAGTTTTCCAGAGTGGGTGCACCAGTTCACATTCCCACCAACAGTGCAGGAGGGTTCCCCTCGCTCCATATTCTCTCCAACATTTGTGGTTTCCTGCCTTGTTAATTTTCCCCATTCTCACTGGTGTGAGGTGGTATCTCATTGTGGTTCTGATTTTTTTTCCCTGATGGCAAGTGATGCAGAGCATTTTCTCCTGCGCTTGTTGGCCATGTCTATGTCTTCGTCAGTGAGATTTCTGTTTATATCTTTTGCCCATTTCATGATTGGATTGTTTGTTTCTTGGCTGTTGAGTTTAAGAAGTTCTTTATAAGATCTTGGAAACTCATACAACAAATTTGAAAGTACACCATGTCTTTCTATCTTTCTGAACAGCTTTAGTAGAATAGGTATGGTTTCTTCTTTTAACATTTGATAGAATTCCCCTGGGAAGCCATCTGGCCCTGGACTTTTGTGTCTTGGGAGGTTTTTGATGACTGCTTCAATTTCCTCCCTGCTCTTTGGCCTGTTCAGGTTTTCTATTTCTTCCAGTTCCAGTTTTGGTAGTTTATGGTTTTCCAGAAATATGTCCATTTCTTCTAGATTGCCTAACTTATTGGCGTATAGCTGCTCATAATATGTTTTTAAAATAGTTTGTATTTCCCTGGTGTTGGTAGTGATCTCTCCTTTCTCATTCATGATTTTATTAATTTGAGTCTTCTCTCTCTTCTTTTTAGTAAGGCTGGCTAATGGTTTATCTATCTTATTAATTCTTTCAAAGAACCAACTCCTGGTTTTGTTGATCTTCTCCACAGTTCTTCTGGTCTCGATTTCGTTGAGTTCTGCTTGGATCTTTATTAACTCTCTTCTTCTGCTGGGTGTAGGATCTATTTGCAGTTTTTTCTCTAGCTCCTTTACGTGTAAGGTTAGCTTTTGTATTTGAGTTCTTTCCAGTTTTTGGATGGATGCTTGTATTGCAATGTATTTCCCACTCAGGACTGCTTGTGCTGTATCCCAAAGATTTTGAACGATTATATCTTCATTCTCATTAGTCTCCATGAATCTTTATAATTCTTCCTTAATTTCCTGGTTGACCCTTTCATCTTTTAGCAGGATGGTCCTTAACTCCACATGTTTGAAGTCCTTCCAAACTTCTTGTTGTGATTTAGTTCTAATTTCAAGGCATTATGGTCTGAGAATACGCAGGGGACGATCCCAATCTTTTGGTATCGGTTCAGACCCGATTTGTGACCCAGTATGTGGTCTATTCTGGAGAAAGTTCCATGTGCACTTGAGAAGAATGTGTATTCAGTTTTGTTTGGACATAAAGTTCTGTAGATATCTGTGAAATCCACCTGGTCCAGTGTAACATTTAAAGCTCTTGTTTCTTTGGAGATGTTGTGCTTAGAAGACCTATCGAGTGTAGAAAACACTAAATTGAAGTCACCAAGTATAAGTGTATTATTATCTAAGTATGTCTTAACTTTGGGTATTAATTGATTGATATATTTGGCAGCTCCCACATTCGGGGCATATATATTGATGATTGTTAAGTCCTCTTCTTGGATAGATCCTTTAAGTATGATATCGTGTCCCTCCTCATCTCTCACTACAGTCTTCGGGATAAATTTTACTTTATCTGATATGAAGATGGCTACCCCTGCTTTCTTTTGAGGACCATTTGAATGGTAGTTGGTTCTCCAACCTTTTATTTTCAGGCTGTAGGTGTCTTTATGTCTAAAATGAGTCTCTTGTAGACAGCAAATAGATGGGTCCTGCTTTTTTATCCAGTCTGAAACCCTGCGCCTTTTGATGGAGTCATTAAGCCCATTCACGTTCAGAGTTACTATTGAAAGATCTGAGTTTAGTGTCATCATGATACCTATCCAGTCCCTGTTTTGTGGATTGTTCCATTGGACTTCTTCTTAAAGAGGAATTTTAAGAGTCCCCCTTAAAATTTCTTGCAGAGCTGGTTTGGTGGTCACATATTCTTTCAGTTCCTGCCTATCTTGGAACCTCTTTATCTCTCCTTCTATTCTGAATGAGAGCCTTGCTGGATAAAGTATTCTTGGCTGCGTGTTCTTCTCATTTAGGACCCTGAATATATCCTGCCAGCCCTTTCTGGCCTGTCAGGTCTCTGTGGAGAGATCTGCTGTTAATCTAATATTTCTCCCCATAAAAGAGATTTCTTGTCTCTTGCTGCTTTAAGGATCTTCTCTTTATCTTTGGAATTTGCAAGCAACTATTAAATGTCGAGGTGTTGAATGGTTTTTATTGATTTTAGGGGGGATCTCTGTATTTCTTGGATCTGAATGCCTGTGTCCCTTCCCAGATTAGGAAAGTTTTCAGCTATGATTCGTTCAAATACATATTCTGGCCCTCTCTCCCTTTCGGCGTCCTCGGGAACCCCAATTAAACATAGATTTTTCTTCCTCTGGCTGTCATATATTTCTCGTAATGTATCCTCATGGTTTTTTAATTGTTTGTCTCTTTTTTCCTCAGTTTCCCTCTTTGCCATCAACTTGTCTTCTATGTCACTCATTCGTTCTTCCACCTCATTAACCCTCACCGTTAGGACTTCTAGTTTGGATTGCATCTCATTTAATTTATTTTTAATTTCTGCCTGATTAGATCTAAATTTTGCAGTCATGAAGTCTCTTGAGTCCTTTATGCTTTTTTCTAGAGCTACCAGTAGCTTTATAATAGTGCTTCTGAATTGGCTTTCTGACATTGAATGGTAATCCAAATTTTGTAACTCTGTGGGAGAGAGGACTGTTTCTGATTCTTTCTTTTGAGGTGAGGTTTTCCTTCTAGTCATTTTTCTCAGTGGAGAGTGGCCAAAAACAAGTTGTATTGGGAAAAGGAGAAAAAGAGATAAGAGAAAGAAGAAAAGAAAAAAAAAGAAGAAAATAAAAGAGAAAAAAAGAAAATAAAAGAGAAAAAAAGAAAAAAAGGGGGTGGGAGCAAACAGGAAAAAAAAAACAAAACAAGGGGGAGTATCCTCTGATTCTGTATATTGTAAATCCCTCGACTTCCCCCTGGAAATTTCCAGTGCTGCTTGGTCAATAATTTCTTTTTCCCCTGTTGGTCTAGCTGGTCTTCTGGGGGAGGGGCCTGCTGTGCTGATTTTCAGGTGTTAGCACTTGGGGGAGCTGCTCAGCCCCCTGCCTGGTGCAGGGCTCGGTGAAAGATGTTTCAGCTGTTTATGCGGTGAGGCCACTGTGAGGCTCAGTGGGGGTTGTTTACCCTGTGAGGCCCCAGGAGGAACAAGAACAGTGGCGGCGGCCAGCTCTGGAGCCCGGGATTCAGCTCCCGCAGTAACTACAGAGCTCTCCATCTGCAGGGCCTGAATGCTCCGGGGGCGGGGCCGCCGATCTGCTCAGCTTGGGGCAGGAGCGTCCTTGCTGTCCTGTGCCCTCCTGGCCTCTGCCTGTCCTGGTGAGAGGCGGGATCCTGGGCTGTGTCCCCAGGGCCCTGTGCTCCCGGGCCTGCGCTGCTGGAATGGTGCTCCTGGCTGCACAGCCCCCCGAGCTGCTCCCAGGGCCTCGCTGCGGGAGCTGCAGCCCTTTAGGGAGCTCGGCCAGGGGTGTGGCACACTCTCCTCCGGGCGCAGGTGGTCTGTTAATGCCCCCAGGAGCCTGAGGGCAACCCCGCTCTCCTGGGATCCTGCTCCATCTCCCTCTTTAGCGACTTTCCGTCAGAGATGATTGGTGAAGCTCCTGCTTCTCCTGGATGGGCTTTCCTGTCCTGGGGGCACTCGCCAGCAGCTTTAGCCCGGCTCCTCGGGGCCCCTCCCCCCGATGCCTTTTGTTTATTTCTTTTTTTCCCCGTCTTCCTACCTTGATAGAAGCCTGAACTCTCTCACTGTAGCATTCCAGCTGTTCTCTCTTTAAATCTCAGGCCGAATTCGTAATTTTCAGGATGGTTTGAAGGTTATCTAGGTAATTTGGTGGGGACAGGAGACTAGGGGACCCTACTCTTCCGCCATCTTGCCCCCCTCTGAGTATTATAAATTCTTAATATAATTTGTATACTAACCTTTTATCAGATATATTATTTGAAAATATCTCCTTCCATTCTGCAACCTACCTTTTAGTTTTTTGTTTTTTCACTGTGCAGGAGCTTTTTATCTTGATGTATTTCCAATAATTTATTTTTGCTTTTGTTTCCCCTCCCTCCCATACACACATCTAGAAAGAAGTTGCTGTAGCTGATGTTTAAGAAGTTACTATCTGCGTTGTTTTCTAGGATTTTTACATTTTATGTCTCACATTTAGGTCTGTACCCAGTTTCTTTCGCGTGTTAGTGTCCGGTTTTCACAATACCATATGTTGAACAGATAGTCTTTTCTGCATTGGATATTCTTCTCTGCTTTGTTAAAGATTAATTGGCTGTACAGTTATACTTTCATTTCTGGATTTTCTATTCTGTATCATTGATCTGTGTATCTGTTTTTGTGCCAGTACTATACTGTGTTGATTGCCACAGCTTGGTGATATTACTTGAAGTCCAGAATTGTGATGCCTCCAGGTTTGCTTTTCTTTTCCAAAATTGCTTTGACTATTTGGAGACTTCTATGTTTCCATACAAATTTTAGGATTGTTTGTTCTAGCTCTGTAAAAAATGCTTTTGGCATTTTGATAGGAATTGCATTAAATATGTAGATGGCTTTGGGTAGTATAGAAATTTTAACAATATTCCTTCATCTAGTCCATGAACATGGGATGTCTTTCCATTTATTTGTATCATCTTCTTTCATCAGTGTTTTGTAGTTTTCAAAGTACAGGTCTTTCACCTCTCTGGTTAGATTTATTCCTAGGTATCTTATAGTTTTTGGCACAATTGTAAATGGGATTGATTCCTTAATTTCTCTTCCTGCCATTTCATTATTGGTGTATAGAAACACAACAGATTTCTGTGTTTTGATTTTGTGTCCTGTGACTTTACTGAATTCACTTATCAGTTCTTGTAGTTTGTTTGGTGGAGCCTTTTGGGTTTTCTATATAGTGTCATGTCATCTGCAAATAATGAAAGTTTTACTTCTTCCTTGCTGACTTGGATTCTTTTATTTCTCTTTGTTGTCCGATTGCTTGGCTAAGACTTCTAGTACTATGTTAAGTAACAGGGTTGGGGGGGCATCCCTGTCTTATTCCTGACCATAGAGAAGCACTCAGTTTTTCCCCATTGAAAGTAATTTTAGCTGTGGGGTTTTCAAATATACCCTTTATTTATGTTGAGGTATGTTTCCTCTAAACCTACTTTGTTATGAAAGTTTTTATTATGAATGGATGTTGTACTTTGCCAAATGCTTTTTCTGCATCTTATTGAAATGATCATGTGGTTCTTATCCTTTCTTTTATTAATGTGATATATCACATTGATTGATTAGTGAATATTGAAACACCATTGCAATCCAGGAATAAATCCCACTTAATCATGAGGAACGATTCTTTTTAATGTATTATTGAATTCAGGTTGTTAGTATTTTGTGGAGGATTTTTGCATTTATGTCCAACAGCAATACTGGCCTGTACTTCTATTTTTTTTTTGTCATGTAATTATCTGGCTTTGGTATCAGGGTAATACTGACCTCATAGAATGTGGAACTTTCCTTTTCTATTTTTTGTAATAGTTTGAGAAGATAGCTCTTAACTTTTCTGTAAATGTTTGGTAGAATTTGCCTGTGAAGCCATCTGGTCATGGACTTTTGTTTCTTCAGAAATTTTTAAAATTTCTTTTAATTGGAATTCAGTTTGCCAACATATAGCATAACACCCAGAGCTCATCCCATCAAGTGCCCCGCTCAGTGCCCGTCACTCAGTCACCCCAACCCGCCGCCCACCTCTCTTTCCACCACCCCTTGTTCATTTCCCAGAGTTAGGAGTCTCTCATGTTCTGTACCCTCTCTGATATTTCCCACTCATTTTTTCTCCTTTCCCCTTTATTCCCTTTCACTATATTTTATATTCTGCAAATGAATGAGACCATATAATGTTTGTCCATCTCTGATTGACTTATTTCACTCAGCAGAGTACCCTCCAGGTCCCTCCACGTCAAAGAAAATTGTGGGTATTAGTCGTTTCTAATGGCTGAGTAATATTCCATTGTATACATAGACCACATCTTCTTTATCCATTCATCTTTCGATGGACACCGAGGCTCCTTCCACAGTTTGGCTATTGTGGACATCGCTGCTACAAACATTGGGGTGCAGGTGTCCCGGCGTTTCACTGCATCTGTATCTTTGGGGTAAATCCCCAGCAGAGCAATTGCTGGTCATAGGGTAGCTCTATTTTTAACTCTTTGAGGAACCTCCACACAGTTTTCCAGAGTGACTGTACCAGTTCACATTCCCACCAACAGTGCAAGAGGGTTCCCCTTTCTCCACATCCTCTCCAGAATTTGTGGTTTCCTGCCTTGTTAATTTTCCCCATTCTCACTGGTGTGAGGTGGTATCTCATTGTGGTTTTGACGTGTATTTCCCTGATTGCCAGTGATGTGCAGCATTTTCTCATGTGCTTGTTGGCCACGTCTATGTCTTCCTCTGTGAAATTTTTGTTCATGCCTTTTGCCCATTTCATGATTGGATTGTTTGTTTCTTTGCTGTTGAGTTTAATAAGTTCTTTATAGATCTTGGAAACTAGCCCTTTATCTGATACGTCATTTGCAAATATCTTCTCCCATTCTGTAGGTTGTCTTTTAGTTTTGTTGACTGCTTCTTTTGCTGTGCAGAAGCTTCTTATCTTGATGAAGTCCCAATAATTCATTTTTGCTTTTGTTTCTCTTGCCTTCGTGGATGTATCTTGCAAGAAGTTACTGTGGCCAAGTTCAAAAAGGGTGTTGCCTGTGTTCTCCTCTAGGATTTTTATGGATTCTTGTCTCACATTTAGATCTTTCATCCATTTTGAGTTTACCTTTGTGTATGGTGTAAGAGAATGGTCTAGTTTCATTCTTCTGCGTGTGAATGTCCAATTTTCCCAGCACCATTTATTGAAGAGACTGTCATTTTTCCAGTGGATAGTCTTTCCTGCTTTGTCGAATATTAGTTGGCCATAAAGTTGAGGGTCCACTTCTGGATTCTCTATTTTGTTCCATTGATCTATGTGTCTGTTTTTGTGCTAGTACCACAGTCTTGATGACCACAGCTTTGTAGTACAACCTGAAATCTGGCATTGTGATGCCCCCAGCTATGGTTTTCTTTTTTAAAATTATCCTGGCTATTCGGCGTCTTTTCTGATTCCACACAAATCTTAAAATAATTTGTTCCAACTCTCTGAAGAAAGTCCATGGTATTTTGATAGGGATTGCATTAAATGTGTAAATTGCCCTGGGTAGCATTGACATTTTCACAATATTAATTCTGCCAATCCATGAGCATGGAATATTTTTCCAACTCTTTGTGTCTTCCTCAATTTCTTTCAGAAATATTCAGAAGGTTTTAGGGTATAGATCCTTTACCTCTTTGGTTAGGTTTAGTCTTATGCTTTTGGGTGCAATTGTAAATGGGATGGACTCCTTAATTTCTCTTTCTTCAGTCTCATTGTTACTTTATAGAAATGCCACTGACTTCTGGGCATTGATCTTGTATCCTGCCACACTGCTGAATTGCTGTATGAGTTCTAGCAATCTTGGGGTGGAGTCTTTTGGGTTTTCTATGTAGAGTATCATGTCATCAGTGAAGAGGGAGAGTTTGACTTCTTCTTTGCCAATTTGAATGCCTTTTACTTCTTTTTGCTGCCTGATTGCTGAGGCTAGGACTTCTAGTACTATGTTGAATAGCAGTGGTGAAAGTGGACATCCCTGTCGTGTTTCTGATCTTAGGGGAAAGGCTCCCAGTGTTTCCCCATTGAGAATGATATTTGCTGTGGGCTTTTTGTAGATGGCTTTTAAACATGTTGAGGAATGTTCCCTCCCTATCCCTACACCCTGAAGAGTTTTGATCAGGAATGGATGCTGTATTTTGTCAAATGCTTTCTCTGCATCTATTGAGAGGATCATATGGTTCTTGTTTTTTCTCTTGCTGATATGATCAATCACATTGATTGCTTTATGAGTGTTGAACCAGCCTTGCATCCTGGGGATAAATCCCACTTGGTCATGGTGAATAATCTTAATGTATTGTTAGTATCTTGTTGAGAGTCTTTGCATCCATGTTCATCAGGGATATTGGTCTATAATTCTTTTTGGTGGGGTCTTTGGTTTTGGAATTAAGGTGATGCTGGCCTCATAGAAGGAGTTTGGAAGTATCCACCTCTTTCTATTTTTCCGAACAGCTTTAGTAGAATGGTATGGTTTCTTCTTTAAACGTTTGATAGAATTTCTTTGGGAGATTTTTGATTACAGATTCCATCCTAAAGTTTTTGCACCATTGTATTTTCCTTTTCATTTCATTACGTGTATTTTTTAAAATTTGTTCTTTGATTTCCTGGTCCCCCCCCCTTTTTTTTGTTTAGTATTTGCTTTCCAATTTTTTTTCTTGTTGTTGACTTCTAGTTTCATAGTGTTGTGATTAGAAAAGGTGCATGGTATGACTTTAATCTCGTATTTGCCGAGGACTATTTTGTGACCTTATATGTGATGTCTTCTGGAGAACATTCCACGTGCACTTGAAAAGAATGTATAATTCTCTGGGGCTGAAATGTTCTGAATATATTTGTTAAGTCCATCTTGTCAAGTGCATCATTTAAAGCCATTGTTTCCTTGTTGATTTTCTGTGTAGATGATCTGTCCATCCATAAAATTGGGGTATTAAAGCTCTATACTATTATTATTTTATTAACAATGAGTTCCTTTATGTTTGTTATAAATGACTTTATATATTTTGGTGCTCCTATATTGGGTGCATAAATAGCTCAATTGCTATATCTTCTTGTTGGATTGTCCCCTTTATTGTTATATAGTGCCCTTCTTCATCTCTTGTTACAGCGCTTGTTTTGAAGTCTAGGCTTTCCAATATAAGTATTGCTACTCCAGCTTTATTTTGACATTCATTTGCATGATAAATGTTTCTCCATCCCATCATTTTCAATCTGCAGGTGTCTCTAGTTCTTAAATGAGTCTTGTTGGCAACATGTGTGTGGGTCTTTTTTTAAAATTTATTTTGTCTTCTTATGACTTTTGATTGGAATGTTCAGTCTAGTTACCTTCAAAGTAATTATTGGTAAGTGTGTATTTATTGCTATTTTGTTGTTTTGTAGTTGTTTCTGGAGATTTTCTCTGATCCTTTCTTGGCTTTCTCATGTTTTGCTGATTTTCTTTAGTGATATATTTGGGTTTCTTTCTCTTTACTTTTTGCATGTTTATTCGTGGGTTTTGCTATATGGTTATCTTTATGTTTGTATATAACCTCTTCTGTGTATGACAGTCTGTATTAAGTTGATGGTCATTCAAGCTTGAACTCATTCTTTTTTCCTCTCTTCCTCCATGTTTTAGGTATATATTGTTATATTTTATATGCCTTTTTGTAAGTTTCTTGGCCAATTTTTTTACAGAAATATTCGTTTTTACTGCTTTATATTTCCTGTCTTTATACTGTCACTTTTGGTCTCTACTTTCTACTCAGAGTCTCCTTTCATAATTCTTGCAAGGCTGGTTTAGTGATTACAAACTCCTTTAGTTTTTCTTTGTTGGGGAAACTATCTCTTCTTTCATTCAGAATGATAGCATTGCTGGATGGATTATTCTTGGCTGCAGATTTTCCCATTCAGCACTTGGCATATATCATGGCACTCCTTTCTGGCTTACCAAGATTTTGTTGAAAGATATCCTGCTAGCCTTACAGGTTTTCTCTTATAAGTTAAGGATTTCTTTTGTCTTGTTGCTTTTAAGATTTTTTTCTGGGGATCCCTGGGTGACTCAGTGGTTTAGCGCCTGCCTTCGGCCCACGGCGTGATCCTGGAGTCCCGGGATCGAGTCCCACATCAGGCTCCCTGCATGGAGCCTGCTTCTCCATCTGCCTGTGTCTCTGCCTCTCTCTCTGTGTCTCTCATGAATAGATAAATAATATCTCTTAAAAAAATTAAAAAATAAAAATAAAAAATGATTTTTTTCTTTATGGCTATATTTTGCAAATTTAATTACAATATGTCTGGTCTAAGCCTGCTTTTGTTGATTTTGATAATACCTCTCTATGCCTCCTAGATCTGGATGTCTGTTTCCTTCCCCAGATTAGATAACTTTCCAGTGAGTATTTCTTCAAATAAATTTTCTGCTTTCTTTACTCTCTCTTCTTCTTCTGGGACTCCTATAATATAAATGTTAATATGTTTTGTGGAGTCATTGAGTTCCCTAAGTATATTCTCATGTTGCATTCTTCTTTCTCTCTTTTGTTCAGCTTCATTGCTTTGCATTACTTTGTCTTGTAGGTCATTAATTCGTTCCTTTGCTTCTTTCAGCCTGTGTTCATTGCATCAAATTTATTTCTAATCTCATTTATTATATTCTTCATCTCTGATTCTTTTTTAATTCTTTTATCTCTATGGTAAGCGTCTCACTGATGCCTTCCATTTTTTCCCCCAAGTCCCGTGAGTATTCTTATGGTGACTGCTTTAAATTCTCCATCAGGCATGTTACTTATATATCTCTTTGGCTTAGATCTCTGGTTGTGGACTTCTTCCAGTCATTATTGAAAGTGAGGTGTTGAAGTCAAAGACTATTATAATTAAGTATGTGTTTCTCCCTTCAATCTGTCAGTTTTTATTTCAGATATTTGGGGGCTCTATTTTTAGGTGCATATGTATTACATCTTCATGGATGAATCCTTTTATTGTTATAAAATGTCCTTCTATGTCTTTCAAGAGTTTTTGCCTTAGAAGTCATTTTGTCTGATATTAATATAACTACTTCAACTCTCTTTTAGTTATTGTTTACATGGAATATATATTTCTATCCTTTCACTCTTAATCTGTCTGTATCTTGAGATCAAATGTGGATCTCTTATAGACAGCATATATTTGGATCATTTCTCAAACCTATTCTTCTCATCTATGCCCTTTAGTTAGTTTAATATATTTACATTTCTAGTGATTACTGATAATATCAGACTTCTACCATTTTACAATTTGTTTTCTATATGCCTTAAATACTTTTTATTCCTTAGTTCCTCCATTACTGTCTTTTATTTTGGATATTCTCTAACGTACTATTTTGGATTCCCCTCTTATTTCTTTGGGTATAAAATTTCAAGTTATTTTATTGGTGGTTGCCTTGTGGACTACAATTAACTTAATGTGTATAACAATGTAGTTCAAAGAGTACCAACTTAGTTTCAATAGTACACAAATACTTTGCTCTTATATACTTACCCTCCCCCCTTTGATTTTTGTTATTGTATGCCTACTAACTTAAGTTCATAAAATCGTTTTATGTAGTTCTTCCTAAATCTCATAGAAAAAAAGCAAAATTACGAACTAAAAACACATTGATACAGATTTTTATATTTATCTATATAATTAGCTTTGTTGTTCTTTATTGTCTAATTGTCTATTATCTTTTCATTTCAGCCTGAAGTAATTCCCTTTAGCATTTCTTGTAGGGGAGGCTACCAGTCACATATTTCTCAGTTTTTGCCTATTAGGGGATGTCTTAATTTCTCAATTTTTGGAGTATAATTTTGCCAGATATGGAATTATTGTTTAAAAACTTTTTTCTCTTGAGCATGCAATCGGTTTTTAAAATGTACCTGGACTTGTTTTAATCAGGTTAGCAAGAACATAGCCACAGAAGTAACTATCGTGAAGGAAGGAATCTTTACTCACAGTTCCCTAGAATCAGGACACATGGCATGCCATGGAAGACCACACAAGGAAAACAAGCATTGATCATGGTTTTATGGGAAGGAATGGACAAGGCAGGGGTACATGGGATAAGCTGGCTTAAGATTGGCTAGCTGAATAATTTCAGTGGGTTCTAGGATGTAGAGACTGTTTCTGGTTGTCAAGTACCTTAGAGTGATTAGGGAAGGGGAAATAGAGGTTTGTAGTGTAAGAAATCAGTAAAGAAGTTGTGGGGAGATATGGGGGCTTTGGATTGGTTTGTGTATCAGAACTATTCACAGGCAAGTCATTTGCTATATCTAGGAATTAGCTAACACTGGAAGGGGAAGTTTCTCCCAAAATTTGTAAGACCCAAGACCGTGGAGCATCAAGAATACAGAAAATATAGTTAATACTTAATACATTATCCCACTATTTTATAGCCTCAGTGGTTTCTAGTGAGGAGTATGCTGTTAATCTTAGTGAACATTGATTATTTGTGATGAATCACTTCTCTGCTTTCAGGATTCCTGTCTTTGGTTTTCAACAGTTTTATTATAATTGTCTGGTGTGGCTGTTTGAGCTTATCCTAGCATGTATGTTGGTACACTTCCCAGTGTCCCACAGGTCTCTTAAACTCTGTTCATTTTTATTAATTTCTTTACTTTTTCTTCCCCAGACTGGGTAATCTTAATTGGCTTACCTTCAAGTTCTCTGATTCTTTCTGCTGCCTGCTCAAATCTGCTTCTGCTGCTGTTCAGTCCTCTAGTAAACTTTCAATCACAGTTATTAAACATTTTACCATCAAAATTTCTGTTCATTTTCTTTTTATAATCCCTTTTTATTGATATTTTGTATGCATAAGACTTCATTCTCCTAATTTTCTATACTTGTCTCTGTTTTCCTTCTTCCTTCCTTCCTTCCTTCCTTCCTTCCTTCCTTCCTTCCTTCCTTCCTTCTTCTCTCTCTCTCTCTCTCTCCCCCTCTCCTCTCTCTCTTTCTGTATTCACAGTTTTTTTTCTTGTGACTGATTTCTAGTTTCATAGCATTGTGGTCCAGAAAGGATGTATGGTATGACTTTGATCTTTTTGAATTTGTGAGTCTTGTTTATGTCCTAATATGTGATCTCTTTTGTAGAATGTTCCATGGGTACTTGAAAAGGATGTGTATTCTGCTGTTTTAGGATGTAATGTTCTGAATTATATTTGTTAAATCCATCTGGTCCAGTGCATCAATTAAAGCCACGGTCTCTTGTTGATGTTCTGTTTGGATGGTCTTTTCATTGATGTAAGTAGAGTATTAAAGTATCCTACTATTATTGTATTATTATTGGGTTAGTTTCTTTATGATTGTTATGTTTTGTATATGTAGGTACTCCTATCTTAGGTGCATAAGTATTTATAGTTGTTAAATCTCTGGTTGGATCATCTCCTTTATAATGATACAGAGCCCTTCTTCATATCTTGTTACAGTCTTTGATTTAAAGTCTAATTATCCAATGTAAGTATTGCTACTCTGGCTTTCTTTTGATGTCCATTTATATGATAAATGTTTCTCTGTGCCCTTGTAAATTTAATCTTATTTATTTACTTTTCATGCCCATATTTCCTTTTATTTTAAATTTATTTAAATTCAATTTAGTAAAAAATAAATAAACAAATAAATAAATATTCAGTTTAGTTAAAATATAGTATATTATTAGTTCAAGGGGTAAAATTTAGTGATTCATCAGTTGTATATAACTGTTGCTCATTCCGTCAAGTGCCCTCCTTAATGCCCATCACCCCAATTACCCTATCCCTCCTCCAGCAACCCTCAGTAGTATGTTCCCTGTAGTTGAGTCTTTTATGGTTTGCCTCCGTTTTTTTTAAGATTTCATTTATTTATTCATTAGACACACACAGAGAGAGAAAGAGAGAGAGAGCGCACCAGAAACATAGGCAGAAGGAGAATCAGGCTCCATGCAGGGAGCCCAATGTAGGACTCAATCCTGGAACTCCAGGATCATGCCCTGAGCCAAAGGCAGACGCTTAACCACTGAGCCACCCAGGCATCCCTCCCTCTCTGTTTTCATCCTATTTTATTTTTAATTTTTCCTTCCCTTCCCCTATGTTCATCTGTTTTGTTTCTTGAGTTCCACATATGAGTGAAATCATATGATATTCATCTTCCTTTCACTAACTTATTTCACTTAGCATAATATCCTCCAGTTCTGTGGCAAGGTTTCATTCTTTTTGATGGCTGAGTAATATTCCATTATATATATATATATATATATATATATATATATATATATATATATATATATATATATTCCACATCATTATCCATTCATCAGTTGATGGACATCTGGGTCCTTCCATATTTTGGCTGTTATGGACATTGCTGCTATAAACATTGGGGTACATGTGCCCCTTCAAATTGTATCCTTTGGATAAATACCTAGTAGTGCAATTGCTGGGTTCTATTTTTAACTTTTTGAGGAAACTCCTTACTGTTTCCCAGAGTGGTTGCACCAGTTTGCATTCCCATCAGCAGTGTGAGAGTCCTCCTTTCTCTGCATCCTCACCAATACCTGTTGTTTCCTGACTTGTTAATGTTAGCTATTCTGACTGGTGTAATGTGGTATCTCATTGTGTCTTTGGTTTGTATTTCCCTGATGCCAAGTGATATTGAGCATTTTTTCAAGTGTCTGTTAGCCATTTCTATCTTTTTTTAAGGAAATGTCTGTTCATGTCTTCTGCCCACTTCTTGACTGCATTTCTTGTTTTGGGGTGTTGAGACTGATAAGCTCTTCTTAGAGATTTTGGATACTAGCCCTTCATATGATATGTCATTTGCAAATATCTTCTCCCATTATTTAGGTTGCTTTTTAGTTTTCCTGATTGTTTCCTTTGTCTGTGGAAAAGCTTTTTATCCTGATGAGGTCCCAATAGTTCTTTTTTCCTTTTGTTTCCCTTGTCTCTGGAGACAGGTATAGCAAGAAGTTGCTGTGGCCCAGGTCAAAGAGGCTGGTGCTTATGTTCTCCTCTAGGATTTTGATGGATTCTATCTCATATTTAGGTGTTTCATCCATTTTGAATTTATTTTTGTGTATGGTATAAGAAAGTGGTCCAGTTTCATTCTTCTGCATGTGGCCGTCCAGATTTTCCAACACCATTTGCTTTTCCATTGGTTATTCTTGCCTGCTTTGTCAAAGATTAGTTGACCATAGAGTTAAGGGTCTATTTCTGGGTTCCATCGATCTATGTGTTTGTTTTTGTGCCAGCAGCATACTGTATTGATGACTACAGCTTTGTAATACAGATTGAAGTCTGGTATTGTGATGCCTCCAGCATTGCTTTTCTTTTTCAACTTACCTCATCTATTCAGTGTCTTTCTGGTTCCATACAAATTTTAGAATTGTTTCTTCCAGCTCTGTGAAAAATGCTCGTGGCATTTTGATAGGGATTGCATTAAATGTGTAGATGGCTTTGGGTAGTATAGATATTTTAACAATATTTGTTCTTCTAATGCATGAACATGGAATGTTTTCCTATTTATTTGTGTTTTCCTCAATTTTTAAATAAGTGTTCTATAGTATTCATACTATATCTTTTATCTCTTTGGTTAGGTTTATTTCTAGGTATCTTATTTTTTGGTGCAATTGTAAACAAGATCAACTTCTTGATTTCTCTTTCTGCTACTTTATTGTTAGTGAATACAAATGCCACAGACTTCTGTGATTTTATATCCTGTAATTTTGCTGAATTCCTGTATCAGTTCTAGCAAATTTTGGTGGAGTCTTTTGGGCTTTCTACATAGAGTATCATATTGTCTGCCAAGAGTGAAAGTTTCACTTCTTCTTTGATGATTTGGATGCCTTTTAATTATTTTTGTTGTCTGATTTCTGAAGATAGGACTTCCAATAGTATGTTGAACAATGATGGTAGAGTGAACATCGCTGTCATGTTCCTGAACTTAGAGGAAAAGCTCTGTTTTCCTCAATTGAGGATGATGTTAGTTAGCTGTGTGTCTTTTATATAAGGCCTCTTTGATGTTGAGATATGATCCCTTTTCCCCTACATTGTAGAAGGTTTCTATAAAGAATGGGTGCTGAATTTTGTCAGGTGCTTTTTATTTATCTATTGAGAGGATCATATGGTTTTTATCCCTTCCTTTATTAATATGGTGTATCATACTGATTGATTTGTAAATGTTGAACCAGCCTAACAGCCCAGGAATAAAACCACTTAATAGTGTAAATAATTCTTTTAATATACTGTTGGATCTGATTAGCTAGTATCTTACTGAGAATTTTTGCATCTGTATTCATTAGAGATACTGGTCTTTAATTCTATTTAATGCAGTTGTCTGATTTTGGAATCAAGTAATACTGGCAACATGGAATGAGTTTGGAAGTATTCCTGCCAGTTCTACTTTTGGGAACAGTTTCAGAAGAATAAGTATGATTTCTTCTTTAAAAGCTTGATAGAATCCCCTTAGGAAGCCATCTGGCCCTTGACTCACTTGTTGGGAGACTTTTTATTATTGATTCAATTTCACTGCTGGTTATGGGTCTGCTCAGTTTTTCTATTTCTTCCTGTTTCAGTTAGTAGTTTACATGTTTCTGGGAATTGATCCATTTCTTCCAGATTGCCTAATTTGTTGGCATATAATTGCTAATAATATTCTCTTAAAATTATTTTTCTACGGTGTTGCTTGTGATCTCTTCTCTTTCACTCGATTTTATTTATCTGGGTCCTTTCTCTTTTCTTTTTGATATTTCTGGCTAAGGATTTATCAATTTTGTTAATTCTTTCAAAGAACTAGAATCTGTTCTTTGAAAGAACTAATTTGTTGATTCTTGATCTGTTTTTTAAAATTTCTGTATCATTGATTTCTGTTCTAATATTTATTATTTCTCTTCTCCTGCTGGATTTAGGCAGCAGGATTTATTTGGTGTTCTTTTTCCAGCCTCTTTAGGTGTAAGGTTAGGTTGTGTATTTGAGATTTTCCTGTCTTCTTAAGGCCTGTATTGCTATATATTTCCTTCTTAGGACCACCTTTGTTGCATCTCAAAGGTCGTGAACTGTCATGTTTTCATTTTTATCTGCTTCCATGTATTTTTTATTTCTTCTTTAATTTCCTTGTTGATTCATTCTCTCTGTAGTAGGGTGTTCTTTAACCTTTGTGGTCTCTTCAGCTTTTTTCTTGTGATTGACTTCAAGTTTTATAGCATTGTATCCTAAAAATATGCATAGTATGATCTCAATCTTTTTGTACCAGTTGAATTCTCATTTGTGCCTAGTATGAGATCTATTCTGGAGAATATTACATATGCACTTGAAAAGAATGTGTATTCTGCTGCTTTAGGATAAAATGTCCTGAATACATGTTAAGTGTCATTCAAAGTTCTCATTTCCTTATTGATCTGCTTACATGACCTGTCCATTGCTGTGAGTTGGGTGTTAAAGTTCCCTACTATTATTGTATTTATTATCATCAATGAGTTTCTCTAAGTGTTATTAATTGATTTATGTATTTGGCTCTTCCCCCAAGTTAGGGGCATGAATATTACAATTGTTAGGTCTTCTTGTTGAATAGACCAAGGATATATTATGAAATAGTGTCCTTAATTTCTTATTAGTTATTTGTTTAAAATCTATTTTGTATGATAGAAGTATGACTACTCCAGCTTTCTTTTGATGTCCATTAGCATGATAAATGATTATTCACCCCCTCACTTGCAATCTGGAGGTACCTTTGGTGGTAAAATGAGTCTCTTCTAAGCCACATATCAATGCATCTTGTTTTCTTTTCTTTTCTTTTCTTTTATTTTATTTATGATAGTCACAGAGAGAGAGAGAGAGAGAGAGAGAGGCAGAGACATAGGCAGAGGGAGAAGCAGGCTCCATGCACCAGGAGCCCGATGTGGGATTCGATCCCGGGTCTCCAGCATTGTGCCCTGGGGCAAAGGCAGGCGCTAAACCGCTGCGCCACCCAGGGATCCCTGCATCTTGTTTTCTAATCCATTCTGATAACCTGTGTATTTTGATTGCAGCATGTAGTCCCTTTACATTCAGAGTAATTACTGAATGATATGTATGTGGTGTCCTTGTATTACCTATAAAGTAACTGTTCCTTTCTAGTATTTGTTATTTTGGAGCTCTCGTTCCACTCAAAAGTCTCCTTTAATATTTCTTGCAGGGCTGATTTAGTGTTCACAAATACCTTTAGTTTTTGTCTTGGAAACTCTTTATCTCTCCTATTCTGAATGACAGTTTTGCTGGATAGTGTATTCTTGACTACGTATTTTTCTCATTTAGCACATTGAATATATCATGCCAGTCCTTTCTGGCATGCCAGGTCTCTGTGGAAGGTCTTATGCCAGCCTTATATGTCTACCCTTTAGGTTAAGGACCTCATCCCCGAAGAGCTCTGAGGATTTTCTCTTTATCTTTGTAAATTGCAAGTTTCACTATGATATGTCTTGGTCACCCTATCTTTGTTGATTTTGAGGGGAGTTCTCTGTGCCTTTGGACTTGAAGGCCTGTTCCCTTTCCTATATTAGGGATGTTTTTAGCCATAATTTGTTCAAATAAACCTTCTGTTCTGTTTTCCCACTCTTCTTCTAGAACTCCAGTGTTATGGATATTGTTTTACTTTATGGAATTGCAGAGTTCCCAAAGTCTGCCTTTATAATCTAATAGTTTTCTTTCCTTATTTTCACCTTCATTATTTTCAATATTTTATCTTCTTTATTATTGTTTCACTCTTCTGCTTTGGTCATCCGTGTTTTTATGGCCTCCACTTGGGATGCATCTTGGGTATAGCATTTTTTAGTTCAGCCTGACTAGATTTTAGTTCTTATATCTCTACAGTAAGGGATTCTCTAGTGTCTTCTATGCTTTTTTCAAACTCAGCTAGTATCTTTATATACATTGTTTTAAATTCTAGTTCAGACATCTTACTTATCTCTATATTGATTAAATTCCTGGTCATGAATACTACCTCCTATTCTTTCTTGGGATGAATTCTATCTTGTCATTTTGTCCAGAAAAGAAGAAAAACAACAGCAATAACAACAACAGGAGAAACAGGAACAACAAAAACCTAGATCCTGGGTGTGTTTTGGTCTGCTTGTTAAAAGGAACTATATCCTAAAATAAGAAAGAAGGCATGCATATATATGTGTGTATATATATTTCCTTTATATTTTTTATTTCATATATATATGTATATACACACATATATATAATAAAACACAGTGAAAGGAAATAAAAAATATATAAAAAGCATATATAAAAATTAGAAGTAGAAAAAGAATTGAAAAGAGAAAATTACTGACAATAATTTTAAAAATAAAGGATAAAAGTATAAAGGATGCTAGATCCTATTTCCCTTAGAGCTGAAGCTTTGCAGTCCTCTCTGATCAGTAAACTTGATGTGAACAAGTTGTGATCTTCTGGGAGAGGGCCCTGTTGTGCTGATTTGCAGGTGGACTTGCCCTTGCGGGGCTGTGCTTCCAGGGCACAGGGATGCAGGGCTTGGTGTAAGTGGCTCCAGACTCCACTAGATGGCACTGCTTTGCTCCCTGAAGGCTTTCAGCACTGATAGCTGGGCCTGAAAATTCACACCCCTCACTCTTCTGTGATTTCTCACAGAAAAGCAATCAATCAGTCTTGTCCCTCCTGTTTCCATCAGAAGTCTGCCTGTGTCTGAGCTTTTTTTATATCAGGCACATGACTGAGTTTCAAAACTACAAATTGTAGGGACTCCCATGGTACCAATCCACTCTCTTCCTCCCGGGGAGGGTCTTGCCACACTTCTGCCTTTGCTGAACCTGTCCCAGGAAAGCAGTCACAGGACCACACAGTGGTTTGAAGTTTATGGCAACACAGAGCAGAAAGCTGGCACCTAGACTAAGGTTTCTCAGCTGGCTTCCATGCTCCTATACCTGGTACAGTGCAGCACTTAGCCACCACCAATTCTTGTGACTCAGGGGATCCTCAGAGCATGATGTCACACCTGGGATTTCACCCGGTTTCATCACCTGAACACCCTTAAACCAGCATGACTCCCATTGTAACAGACTTCTAAAAATTCCGATTTTGTGCTCCATTCGGAATACTTTGCAGTAGCCTCCTTAATCAAGCTCCCTTCCCAATGCTGTATCTACAGCTATATCACACCAGATTCAAGTCTCTGCACCTCTTACCCTCCAAAAAATGGTTGCTTTTTGACTTATAGGCTTGCAGTGTTTGTTCTCTCAGACCTCCGATTGCTTTCTTGGGTGTTCAGAATGATTTAATAACTATTTAGTTGTATTTGAGGAAGGAGACAAACTTAGGGTCCCGCAAATCCTCCACCATCTTAATGCCTTACTCTTACTTTCAATATGTAGATAACTTTTTAAGGCTTGCAATGAGTCTCTTTTCGGCAGCATAAAGATGGGTCTGATTTTCTAATTCACTCTGTCATCCTGTATCCTTTGATGGGAGCATTTATTCCATTTACATTCAAAGTAATTATTAGTAGATGTGCTTTTATTGCTATTTTGTTATATGTTTTACGATTGTTTTGTAGTTTTTCTCTCATTCCTTTTCTTGGTTTTCTTTAGTGATATGCTTAGATTCCTTGTTCTTTATTTTTTGCATATATTTAATTTTTGATTTGTAATTTCATTTATTTTATATAAAAGATCTTCTGCATATCATCGCCTGTATTAAGTTGATGGTCACTTAATTTTGAACTCATTATTTACATGCCCCCCTTCCACGTTTCAGATATTTGGCATCATATTTTACATCCTTTTTATTTTATGAATCCTTTAAGTGATTTTCACAGAAATTCTTAATTTACTGCTTGTGTGTTTTTTACTTTTTATATTCTCCTCAATGATCTTTACACTCAAAAGACTTCCTTCCCTTTAATATATCTTATAAGGCTGGTTTAGTGGTCATGAACTCTTCTAGTTTTTGTTTGTCTGAAATATTCTTCATCTCTCCTCCTATTCTGAATCACAGCCTTGTTAGATAAAGTATTTGTGACTGCAGATATTTCCCTTTTAGCATTTTGAATACATCACTCCATTCTCGTTTGCAATTTTCTGCTGAAAAAATCAGTTGACAGTCTATGGAGTTTCCTTTGTATGTAGGTATCTTCTTTTCTCTTACAACCTTCAAAATCCCTTTTAATCACTTTTTTTGCCATTTTAATTACAATGTGTCTTGGTATGGACATCCTTATGGTGAATTTTTGGCAGATCTATTTATTTATTATAGTTTCAAGTTTTATTTATTAAATTTTATTTAAATTCAATTTGCCAACATATAGTATAACACCTATCACTCCATTTCACCCACCTGCCCCCACTTCTATAACCCTTTGTTTCCCAGAGTTAGGAGTCTCTCATGGTTTGTTGTCTTCTCTGATTTCCCCTATAGTTTAGGAAACTTAGTTTCCCTCGTTCCTTTCTTTTCCCTTCTTATATTCCACATATGAGTGAGACAATATGATAATTGTCTTTGTCCAATTGACTTATTTCACTCAGCATAGTACCCTCCAGTTCCATCCATGTTGATATAAATGGTAGGTATCCATCCTTTCTGATGACTAATATTCCATTGTGTGTGTGTATATATATATATGTGTGCATGTGTATGTACGTGTGCATATGCCACATATTCTGTATCCATTCATATGCTAATTGACATCTTGGCTCCTTCTGCAGTTTGGCTATTGTCAACAATGCTGCTATTCACATTATGGTACAGGTGTTCTGTCATTTCACTACCTCTGTTATCTTTGGGGTAAATTCCCAGTAGTGCAACTGCTGGGTCCAAGGGTAGGTCTATTTTTAACTTCTTGAGGAATATCAACACAGTTTTCCAGAGATGAATTCTACCTCTCAATTTCCATCTTCCTTCACATTTTCCTTCCGCAGACACCAATTAAGTTTTTTCTCACCACTTACTATATCCACTAACCATGGAGTCTACAACTTAAAATAGTCGATCTTCCCTAACAGTTCTGTTCCCCTTTTATTTCATGTTGACTAACAGAACTTTAAAAAAAATTGACTTAGTGATAAACTGTTTTGGAAATGTGCAACCACGTACGCCTTTTTAAAAGAAATCCTGGAATCTCCCTATGTCAAATAGGGAGATATCCAACGAGAGAGGGCGTTCTCATTACAGCTGCTTCAAAGACTCTGTTCCCAACCACCGATCTCACGTGGCAATCATTCTACTTTTCTTCCTTTCCATATAAAACTACTATTTAAAATTTACAAACAAAATCCAGGGCCGCCTGAGTGGCTCGGTGGTGGAGCGCCTGCCTTCGGCTCAGGGTGAGAGCCCGGTCCCGGGATCGAGGTCCGCATGGGGCTCCCCGCAGGGAGCCTGCTTCTCCCTCTGCCTGGGTCTCTAACTCTCTGTGTCTCTCATGAATAAGCAAAATCCTTTTTAAAAAAGAAAAGATCCATTCCCTCAGACGAGATCAATTTTTCAGGTTGTGGTTTCATATCCTAAGCATCCCCTGCACACATTCTTCCTTTCCTTCTCACTCCTCTGAAGGAACAGCCGTCCGCACGGGAGGGCCTGCGCCACCTGGGCCGCACCATCTGGGCCGCACCACCTGGGCGGCACCTGCTGGTCCGCGCGCGCGCTGCGTGTTTTCCGGCGAGTGCGCGAGAACCTTCCAGAAGGCGTCCGTCCACGCGGGCGCGCCGGCCATGTTGGTCTTCCTCTCCCGTGGAGAGCTGCTCCGTCGCAGGAGTCGTGCGGGGCCGGGGCGGGCCGAGGCTGCACGTTTCCAGGAGGGGCGCGCTCGAGCGCTCGGAGGGCTCCAGGGCCGTGAGCGCCCCGCCGGCCGGCGCTCGCCCCCAAGGCGCGCCCACTGCGGGGCCAGGGCGCCCGGAGGAGAAGGCCGCCTGGGCACCCTGCTAAGAGGCGGGCCGGGGCAGGCGTGTTGAGGGGGAGTCGCAACCAGTACTTACCACTGCGAGGCGTTGCCCGAGCTTTCCTCTGCGGGTTTCAGGAAGACCCTCTGGAGGTGATTGGACATTTTAGAGGGGCGGGAGGGGCCGGCACCTCCAGGGAAGTGGGCAACGAGGGGCCGAGGGCCTCCCGAGGGGCGAGACCCGGAGCGACCCGGTGTTGGGCTGGACGGCGCCCAACGGGTTCGCTGCGAAAGGAGGACCCCAGCCTTCGGAAGGAGGCGACGCGGCTGCCAGAAACCGGAAGGACCGCAGCGGCTGACGACGCGGCCCGGCCCCGGCCTCTGGGAGGAGCGGCCCGAGTCTCCGCCCCCCGCGAGCCGACGGCGTCGCGCCAGAGCCAATCGGAGTCGACGCGGGAGGCGGGGCCTTAATGGCACCGCCCCCAGCAGCGCTGGGTCCGTGGGGAAGACCGCGCCGGACGGGCTCGGCCGACCCCGCCCACCGCAGCCGCCAGCCGGGCCCAGCTCAGTCAGCGGCTTCCGGCATCGTCACATCCGGTCGCCGAGGTGACTGGCTCGCTAAAGCACCGCCCCGATGCTACGATCCAATCGCAGAGGACGTTTGGTGTCTCTTCTTCCGGATCAACGAACGAATCACGAGAGGATATGCTCAAGATGCCTACGCAAAATAAAACGCTTCCGGGGTCATTGGTAAATTTTCTGCCAATGCGCTCGCCGCTCCTGCACGTTTCTCTTTCCCGCCAGCGCCGGAGGAGACGTCGGCGGCGGCTCTGGACTAGTGCCTGACGCTGTGCGCGCCTCTTAGACGCCTGCCCGTGGGCAGCGCTCTGTTTATTGCCGCTTCCTGCGCTTTCTCGTTCATTTCCTCTTTCTTGAAGTTTTGCCTCTCTTCTTAACCTGACCTTTCCCTCCACCGCGCGTTCATCTCATGCCTCGGTCAAAGTCATCGTCAGAGTTAATCGGCTGGTTCTCTGAAAGTTCGCCCTCCATAGACATCTTTTTTCCTCTTCACTTGGCTCTCCGGAGAAATTCTTTTCAGAAGTCTCCCGGCTCCCGGTGTTGAATCCTGCATCCGAGAGACCGGCCAAGCCCCTGGTGGAAGGGCGGGCGGTGCCGTTCAGCCGGGGCTGCAGGGAGGCGGCGGCAGGAGCGGCCGACGAGGGCGTCTTATGAGGGACAGGCGGTGGAAGTGTGAACTGGCGCATACTGACTGTCCGGCCTCGGGGGCCGAGTCCCCTGGCCCCTCATCCCCTAGCTCCGTGGTAAGCGCAGTGAAACGACAGTGTTCCGACAGGTTAAGAGAAAGCACGACTTCCTGAGCGCGGTGCTCTGTGGTAGTTTCGGTGGCACAGAATCCTGCGTGTGTAGCTGGCGTCTGTCTTTCAGTCGAGTATGTCCCGCACTAAAAGGGGGCGAGGTGCTCAGCCCTTCATAGGGGCTGGGTTTCCGTCATTCTCTGATCTGAATAAGTTGCCCATTCTTGGCTTCTTCCCTGCTTCATCATTTATTTCTTACCTTCCACACTCAATTCTCCTCCTACCCATCATCTCTTCCTATGTACGAAAACTCATTGTCACAGGTTGGTTTCCCTGGGAAACGGACTTTGTCCGGTGTATTTTGGCGTGAGGGAAGTTTATCAGGGATCAGTATAGGGGAGGGGAGGGAAAGGAAGTGAAGCTGGGAAGACGGAGTAGTTCGGTTGTGGTGCCTCCTCTCAACAAAGGCCTTAGCCTATCCCACAGAGACCTCTAGAATACGATGGACTTTCAACGTTTTCCCCAGTAGGAATGCAGGCCTTGCCAAGGAAAGCTGTGTGACCTTAGTTAGGCAAGGAGGTTCTCTTCAGCCAAGGCAATTACTCAAGGAGGCTGGTAGCTGAGACGTGTCTGCTGGCAGCACTCCCAGCAACCGGTGGAATAAGACCTTTATTCCTCGAGGGAGGCCCCAGAAGTACATCACAGCATCCGCAGTAGTCATTAAATCCCTCATTCAACTGTTGTAATTAATTCCATTTATCTCACATTCATTCGGATCTGTACTCAGCAGCACTATTAATTATTCCTTCACTCTGGGTGCATTTGGGAATATGCTTCTTTGGTTTTCCTCCTCCTTTTTCATCTACTTACTCCTCATTCTTTTTTTGGAGGCTTATCCCTTCCTTCTCAGCCATTAAATAAAAGAGTTTCTTAAGTCTTGATCATTGATCCCCTTATTTTCTCGAACTGTTATGTCTCACGTGATTTCAGGCATGCTCATAGCTTCAATCACCACTTCTACGCATTGCTATACTGACTAAACACTTATGTAATACTACGTGCCAATTAAGAGAAGTTAGAGTGTGTTAAAGTATGTATCTTGATAGCAAATGATATTGACAAATTTAAGGAACAACTGACAGAAATGAGAAGATTCATAAGTCAGCACATGTAGAGGATGATTTTACATACATCTCTGAGAAATTAATAGTTGAAGCAGACAAAAAAAGTGGCATAGGTATCAAATTTCTAAACAAAAAATGAGATCAAGCCAGTAGATGTGTAAATAACTCCATTCAAGGTATATAGTTCACTATTATTTTTAAAATTCATTAAGTAATTTTTGCAGCTGAGGTTATGACGTCAGGGTCATGAGCTCGAGTTCTGCATCAGGCCCTGTGCTTGGTGCAGAGTCTGCTTGAGATTCTCTCCTTTTCCCTCTGTCACCGCCCCCTAAAATAAATAAATAAATAAAATCTGTAAAAAAAAAAAAAAGATAAACTGTTAGCAAGATTGATCGAGCAAGAAAAAAAGAAGATACAAGTAAGCAAAATCCAGAATAAAAAGGGAAAATAGCTATAAATACTATAAATACAACAGATTTTTTTTTGCAAGTATTATGAACAGCAGTTATAACACACCACTTGCTGAATCCTGCTACAATGATTAACTACCATTAGCTGCTGGTTCCTTTATCTAACTTACAAAAGAGAAACATTTTAAGAACTAAGACAAATTTTGAAAACTGAGGGAGCTGAAGGCTGTTTTAAAGAAATGAATGTATATGGCAAGGGAAGAAGGTAGCTGCAGTCTGGGGTGGAGAACAGGACACAGTGAAAGAACAGGCTAGAGAAAGGCTGTTCACATTGTCTTGGGACAATCAATGTCTCCTCAGAAGAAATTTAAGGAAATAATCCAGACCTCTGGGAAAGTCAGCAAAAGAAACTGAGGTGAAGCATTGAATAAAATAAATTAATTTTACCAAGAGACTCAGGCATTCATTTTTCTATATCTCTCTTCCTCAAAATCCTAAGACAGATCACAGGGACACAGCCTCTTTCAAATTTCCGTCTTTAAGTCCAGCAATACCTTGACTGGAGGAGTTGGTTTGGGGGTAGGCAGCAAGTGGGAATTATTAACTGATTTGGAGATACCTAGAATTCTGTGTCCTAGAGCTCAAACTCACCCCCTCCATTTTACTAGAAAATGGCATAGATAAAGGTCAGGCCATTGGCCCTTGCCCAAAACACATTACCAGGTAAAGCAGCCAAAATCAACAGGAAACTAGGACATCACAAACCAAAGTAACTAAGAACTGAAGGAGTACAAGCCCCTCCGAAGAAAGAGGTTGGAATGATTGAAACACAATACCACCTGAAAAAGAGTTACTAAACCATACCAAAATTTATAATATGCATTATCAATCAAGATTATAAGGAAAATTAAAGCAATAGGAAACTGCCCCAAGTAAAATACAGAAAAAGAACAAAATGAACAATACAGGGTATAAGACATATGAGTTAAAAAATAAAATACATGATATTAATGGTAGATTGCATACAAAGAAAAACTTAGGAAACAGAGGAATGGAAATGTTGAAGGGCAGTAGGGAAGGATAAAAGGAAGCAAATATAAAAGGAAAAGTTAATATCTGTGTAAGATAAAAGTACAAGTGGAGCAATCGGCTGGCTCAGTCAGCAGAGCATGGGACTCTTAATCTTGGGGTTGTGGGTTCGAGCCCCATGTTGGATGTAGAGATAACCTGGGAAAAGAAAATGTTTAAAATAAAAGATGAAAGTACAAGTGCCAATATCTAGATAATATGAGTTGCAGAAGGAGAAAAAAACAATTTTTTAAGCTCTAAAAACTAATTTTCCAGTATTAAAGAAAGTAGAAAGCTGTAGATGAAAAGAGCCACCAAGAAATGAGTAAGGGAGGGACACCTGGGTGGCTCAGTGGTTGAGCGTTTGCCTTTCACTCAGGTTGTGATCCTGAGGTCCTGGGATCGAGTCCCACATCAGGCTCCCCGTAGGGAGCCTGATTCTCCCTCCGCCTGTGTCTCTGCCTCTCTCTGTGTGTCTCATGAATGAATAAATAAAAGCTTAAAAGGAAATGAGTAAGGGAGATAAGAAAAAAATGTATAAAAATAGTGAATATTTTTAAAATATATATGTCTTAATTTTGTTATTTTTTTGAGGTGGTGTGCAGAGGGAGAGGATCTTCAAGCAGACTACCCATGGAGCACAAGCCTGAGGTGGGTCTGATCCCACTACCCATGAGATCAAAACCAAAACCGAGAGCTGGACACTTAATCAAGTGAGCCACATAGGTGCCTCTGAAAGTAGTGAATATTAAGAATATTAAAGATAAAGAGAATTTTTAAAGCTTCCAGAGAGGAAGAATATGTTAGTTATATAATGCTGCATAACAAATTACCATAAATTAAGCAGCTCAAAAACTCCCACACAATTATTATCTCACAATTTTTGTGGGCCAGAAGTCCAGGCACAGCTAAGCTGACTTACCTGTCTTCAGGTCTCTCACAGAGCTGCAATCAAGGTATCGGCCAAGACTGGGGTCTCACGTGAAGGCTCAACTAGTCAAAAATCCAAATTCAAGCTCCTAAGGTGGTTGGCAGAATTCAGTTCGTTGTGACTGTTGAACTAAGATCCTCACTTTCTTGCTGATTGTTTTGCCAGAGGTTTCTCTCAGTTCTTTGCTATGTAGACTACCAAAAAGATTTTATCCAGTAACTACTGATAGTACGAGAAAGATCTGAAACCCACTCCAATTTGTGCAGAAGTGATTGGTTATTTTAAGAGAGTGTGAGGGAGGGGTGAGTGAAGGCTCAAGCGGGGGGTCAATGAAGTGAAAAATTACAAAAGGTGGGTCAGAGTAAATGCAATTAGGCTAGCCGTGTCTGCTAGCTGGGAACGATCAAAGATAGAATTCTATGCCCCCCAGAGACTGGGAGACAGAGGCCCTATACTTCCTGATTATATCTCAAAGCAGTGACTTTCAGGTCCTGAAAAACACACATCTGAATTGTAGAAGATACATATATATCTCAAAGAGACAGAGGAATGATTCAAAATTGTAAGCCCTTTTTAGAAAATGCTATAAGAGGGAGGCCAGGAACCTTCATTAGATATTGGTTAGAACAGAGAGTAAATTCTTCTGGTAGTATAGCGTTTTCTCAGGCAGGCATTTTAAGGGGTAGTTAAAGTCATCCTGAGGACACAGCTTTGGTTATGTTGTTAAAGTCATACTAGGGTTTGGCTGTCTCCTAGTGCAGAGATTTGGATGGAGTCTTTATGTTCTGAAAGCTCTTCGGCACTCAGAGCCTCCCAAACTGGCAGCTGCTTTACCAAAGTCAATAAGAAAGAGTCAAATAGCAAGATGAAGGTTATAATCTTACTTAGCCTAAACATAGAATGGATATCCCATCACATTTGATGAATTCTCTTGGTTAGAAGAAAGTCACTAGGCCAGCCTATACTCAAAAGGAGTTGATTACACATGAATGTGAATATTAGGAGGTGGGGATCATTGGAGGCCATCATGCAGTCACCTACGAATGAGCAAGCATTAAAAAAAATTGTATTGGCAAAAAAAAATTGTATTGGCATCGGATATCCCGATAGAACGTTGATAAAAAAAAAAAAAACAACAATGTAATTTTGAACTGCTAAAGGACAATTGAAAAGGTGAAACTATGGCTCTTATGCAAAATTAAATGAACCCGTATTTATGATTTCACTTAATTGATTAATTAATAAGGGAACCATTAGGATGTTAAAGTAGATCCAAAACAAAATCCCAAGAACAGATATCTGTTTAGGCAATCGATACTGTTTAAATGCTAATAGATATAATTTAATAATAGGTGTATAACTGATCAATATCCACAGGGCAATAAAATTAAATGTAATGTAACATTTAAACCATTTTAAATCATCTCTTCCACAGAGGCTTGGGGAGGAGCATGGAATCAATTGCACCTCCACCATACAAAATTCATTTGCAGAGGGAGGGGCAAGATGCCGAAGAGTAGGGTCCCCAAGTCACCTGTCCCCACCAAATTACCTAGATAACCTTCAAATCACCCTGAAAATCTACGAATTCAGCCTGAGATTTAAAGAGAGGACAGCTGGAATGCTACAGTCAGAGGAGTTCACGCTTCTATCAAAGTAGGAAGGTAGGGAAAAAAGAAATAAAGAAACAAAAGGCATCCAAGAGGGAGGGGCCCCCCGAGGAGCCGGGCTAAGGCCGGGGCGAGTGCCCCCAGGACAGGAAAGCACCGCCTGGAGAAGCAGGAGCTTCACCAATCTTCTCAGACAGAAAGGGGCTCGCAGGGAGTTAGAGCAGGACCCCAGGAGGGGCGGGATGCCGCAAGCTCCCGGGGTCACTAACAGACACCTGCGCCCCGGGGAGAGTGCGCTGAGCTCCCTAAAGGGCTGCAGTGCGCAAGGCTGGACCCGGGAGGGGCTCGGGCGTGGCTCCACGGAGGGGGCTGCACGGCCAGGAGCTCGATTCCAACAGCGCAGGCCTAGGAGCCCAGGGCGCCGGCGGACACAGCCCAGGATCCGATTTCCCCCCGGGACAGGCAGAGGCCAGGAGGGCCCAGGACAGCAAGCATCCAAGCCCCTGCAGGCTGAGAGCTCTGTAGTTACTGCGGGAGCTGAATCCCGGGCTCCAGAGCTGGCCGCCACCACTGTGGTTGTTCCTCCTGGGGCCTCAAGGAGTAAACAACCCCCACTGAGCCCTGCAGGCAGCGGGCAGAGCAGTTCCCCCAAGTGCTAACACCTGAAAATCAGCACAACATGCCCCTCCCCCAGAAGACCAGTTAGACGGACAAGTTCCAGGGGAAGTCAAGGGACTTAAAGTATACAGAATCAGAAGATACTCCACCGTGTTGTTGTTTTTTTCTTTTTGATTTCTGTTTGCTTCCCCCACCCTTTTTATTCTTTCTTTCTCTTTCTTTCTCTTTTCTCTTTTCTCTTTTTCTTCTCTTTTTTCTTTTTTTCTTCCTTTTTTCTTTTTTCTTTTTTTCTTTTCTCTCCTTCTTTCTCTCCTCTCTTTTTCTCCTTTTCCCAATACAACTTGTTTTTGGCCACTCTGCACTGAGCAAAATGACTAGAAGGAAAACCTCACCTCAAGGTAAAGAATCAGCAACAGTCCACTCTCCCACAAGAGTTACAAAATTTGGATTACAATTCAATGTCAGAAAGCTAATTCTGAAGTACTATTATAAAGCTACTGGTGGCTCTAGAAAAAAGCATAAAGGACTCAGGAGACTTCATGACTGCAGAATTTAGATCTAATCAGGCAGAAATTAAAAATCAATTGAATGAGATGCAATCCAAACTAGAAGTTCTAACGACGAGGGGTAACGAGGTGGAAGAACGAGTGAGTGACATAGAAGACAAGTTGATGGCAAAGAGGGAAACTGAGGAAAAAAGACAAACAAAAGACCACGAGGATAGATTAAGGGAAATAAATGACAGCCAAAGGAAGAAAAAACCTACGTTTAATTGGGGTTCCCGAGGGCACCAAAAGGGCCAGAGGGCCAGAATATGTATTTGAACAAATCATAGCTGAAAACTTTCCTAATCTGGGAAGGGAAACAGGCATTCAGATCCAGGAAATACAGAGATCCCCCCCCTAAAATCAATAATAACCGATCAACACCTTGACATTTAATAGTTAAGCTTGCAAATTCCAAAGATAAAGAGAAGATCCTTAAAGCAGCAAGAGACAAAAAACCCCTGACTTTTATGGGGAGGAGTATTAGGGTAATAGCAGACCTCACCACAGAGACGTGGCAAGCCAGAAAGGGCTGGCAGGATATATTCAGGGTCCTAAATGAGAAGAACATGGAACCAAGAATGATTTATCCAGCAAGGCTCTCATTCAGAATGGAAGGAGAGATAAAGAGCTTCCAAGACAGGCAGGAACTGAAAGAATATGTGACCACCAAACCAGGTCTGCAAGAAATTTTACGGGGAATCTTAAAATTATCCTTTAAGAAGAAGTCCAGTGGAACAATCCACAAAAACAAGGACTGAATAGATATCATGATGACACTAAACTCATATCTTTCAATAGTAACTCTGAACGTGAACGGGCTTAATGACCCCATCAAAAGGCGCAGGGTTTCAGACTGGATAAAAAAGCAGGACCCACCTATTTGCTGTCTACAAGAGACTCATTTTAGACATAAGGACACCCACAGCCTGAAAATAAAAGGTTGGAGAACCAACTACCATTCAAGTGATCCTCAAAAGAAAGCAGAGGTAGCCATCCTTATATCAGATCAACTAAAATTTACCCCGAAGACTGTAGTGAGAGATGAAGAGGGACACTATATCATACTTAAAGGATCTATCCAACAAGAGGACTTAACAATCCTCAATATATATGCCCCGAATGTGGGAGCTGCCAAATATATCAATCAATTAATAACCAGTTAAGACATACTCAGATAAAAATACACTTAGACTTGGTGACTTCAATCTAGCGCTATCTACACTCGATAGGTCTTCTAAACACAACATCTCCAAAGAAACGAGAGCTTTAAATGATACACTGGACCAGGTGGATTTCACAGATATCTACAGAACTTTACATCGAAACTAAACTGAATATACATTCTTCTCAAGTATACATGGAAGTTTCTCCAGAATAGACCACATACTGGGTCACAAATCAGCTCTGAACTGATACCAAAAGATTGGGATCATCCCCTGCATATTCTCAGACCATAATGCCTTGAAATTAGAACTAAATCACAAGAAGAAGTTTGGAAGGATTTCAAACACGTGGCGGTTAAGGACCATCCTGCTAAAAGACGAAACGGTCAACCAGGAAATTTAGGAAGAATTAAAAAGATTCATGGAAACTAATGAGAATGAAGATACAACCATTCAAAATCTTTGGGATACAGCAAAAGCAGTCCTGAGGGGGAAATACATCGCAATACAAGCATCCACTCAAAAACTGGAAAGAACTCAAATACAAAAGCTAACCTTACACATAAAGGAGCTAGAGAAAAAACAGCATATAGATCCTACACCCAGCAGAAGAAGAGAGTTAATAAAGATTCGAGCAGAACTCAACGAAATCGAGACCAGAAGAACTGTGGAACAGATCAAAAGAACCAGGAGTTGGTTCTTTGAAAGAATCAATAAAATAGATAAACCATTAGCCAGCCTTATTAAAAAGAAGAGAGAGAAGACTCAAGTTAATAAAATAATGAATGAGAAAGGAGAGATCAATACCAACACCAAGGAAATACAAACTATTTTAAAAACATATTATGAGCAGCTATATGCCAATAAATTAAGCAATCTAGAAGAAATGGACGCATTTCTGGAAACCCACAAACTACCAAAATTAGAACAGGAAGAAATAGAAAAGCTGAACAGGCCAAAGAGCAGGGAGGAAATTGAAGCAGTCATCAAAAACCTCCCAAGACACAAAAGTCAAGGGCCAGATGGCTTCCCTGGGGAATTCTATCAAACGTTTAAAGAAGAAACCATACCTATTCTACTAAAGCTGTTTGAAAAGATAGAAAGAGATGGAGTACTTCCAAATTCATTCTATGAGGCCAACATCACCTTAATTCCAAAACCAGACAAAGATCCCACCAAAAAAGGAGAACTATAGACCAATACCCCCGATGAACATGGATGCAAAAATTCTCAACAAGATACTAGCCAATAGGATCCAATAGTACATTAAGAAAATTACTCACCATGACCAAGTAGGATTTATTCCCGGGACGCAAGGCTGGTTCAACACTTGTAAAACAGGGATCCCTGGGTGGCGCAGCAGTTTGGCGCCTGCCTTTGGCCCAGGGCGCGATCCTGGAGACCCGGGATCGAATCCCACATCGGGCTCCTGGTGCGTGGAGCCTGCTTCTCCCTCTGCCTGTGTCTCTGCCTCTCTCTCTTTCTCTCTGTGTGACTATCATAAATAAATAAAAATTAAAAAAAAAACACTTGTAAAACAATCAACGTGATTCATCATATCAGCAAGAGAAAAAACAAGAACCATATGATCCTCTCATCATATGCAGAGAAAGCATTTGACAAAATACAGCATCCATTCCTCACCAGAACTCTTCACAGTGTAGGGATAGAGTGAATATTCCTCAACATCTTAAAAGCCATCTACGAAAAGCCCACAGCAAATATCATTCTCAATGGGGAAGCACTGGCCGCCTTTCCCCTAAGATCAGGAACAAGACAGGGATGTCCACTCTCACCACTGCTGTTCAACATAGTACTGGAAGTCCTAGCCTCAGCAATCAAAAAACAAAAAGACATTAAAGGTATTCAAATTGGCAAAGAAGAAGTCAACCTCTCCCTCTTCGCTGAGGACATGATACTCTACATAGGAAACCCAAAGCCTCCACCCCAAGATTGCTAGAATTCATATAGCAATTTGGCAGCGTGGCAGGATACAAAATCAATGCCCAGAAGTCAGTGGCATTTCTATACACTAACAATGAGACTGAAGAAAGAGAAATTAAGGAGTCCATCCCATTTACAATTACACCCAAAGCATAAGATACCTAGGAATAAACTTAACTAAAGAGGTAAAGAATCTATACCCTCAAAACTATAGAACACTTCTGAAAGAAATTGAGGAAGACACAAAGAGATGGAAAAATATTCCATGTTCATGGATTGGCAGAATTAATATTGTGAAAATGTCAATGTTACCAAGGGCAATTTACATGTTTAATGTAATCCCTATCAAAATACCATGAACTTTCTTCAGAGGGTTGGAACAAATCATCTTAAGATTTGTGTAGACTCAGAAAAGACCCCGAATAGCCAGGGGAATTTTAAAAAAGAAAATCATAGCTGGGGGCATCACAATGCCAGATTTCAGGTTGTACTACAAAGCTGTGGTCATCAGAACAGTGCGGTACTGGCACAAAAACAGACACATAGATCAATGGAACAAAATAGAGAATCCAGAAGTGGACCCTCAAGTTAATGGTCAACTAATATTCGACACAGGAGGAAAGACTATCCACTTGAAGAAAGACAGTCTCTTCAATAAATGGTGCTGGGAAAATCGGACATCCACATACAGAAGAATGAAACTAGACCACTCTCTTTCACCATACACAAAGATAAACTCAAAATGGATGAAAGATCTAAATGTGAGACAAGAATCCATCAAAATCCTAGAGGAGAACACAGGCAACACCCCTTTTTGAACTCAGCCACAGTAACTTCTTGCAAGATACATCCACGAAGCAAAAGAAACAAAAGCAAAAATGAACTATTGGGACTTCATCAAGATAAGAAGCTTTTGCACAGCAAAGGATACAGTCAACAAAACTAAAAGACATCCTACAGAATGGGAGAAGATATTTGCAAATGACGTATCAGATAAAGGGCTAGTTTCCAAGATCTATAAAGAACTTATTAAATTCAACTGCCAAGAAACAAACAATCCAATCATGAAATGGGCAAAAGACATGAACAGAAATCTCACAGACGAAGACATAGACATGGCCAAAAAGCACATGAGAAAATGCTCTGCATCACTTGCCATCAGGGAAATACACATCAAAACCACAATGAGATACCACCTCACACCAGTGAGAATGGGGAAAATTAACAAGGCAGGAAACCACAAATGTTGGAGAGGGTTCAGAGAAAAAGGGAACCCTTTTGCACTGTTGGTGGGAATGTGAACTGGTGCAGCCACTCTGGAAAACTGTGTGGAGGTTCCTCAAAGAGTTAAAAATAGATCTGCCCTATGACCCAGCAATTGCACTGCTGGGGATTTACCCCAAAGATGCAGATGCAATGAAACACCGGGAACCTGCACCCAGATGTTTATAGCAGCGATGTCCACAATAGCCGAACTGTGGAAGGAGCCTCGATGTCCATCGAAAGATGAACGGATAAAGAAGATTTGGTTTATGTATACAATGGAATATTACTCAGCCATTAGAAACGACAGATACCCACCATTTGCTTCGACGTGGATGGAACTGGAGGGTATTATGCTGAGTGAAGTAAGTCAATTGGAGACGGACAAACATATATGGTCTCATTCATTTGGGGAATATAAAAAATAGTGAAAGGGAATAAAGGGGAAAGGAGAAAAAATGAGTGGGAAATATCAGAAAAGGAGACAGAACATGAGAGACTCCTAACTCTGGGAAAGGAACTAGTGGTGGAAGGGGAGGTGGGTGGGGTGGTGGGGTTGGCTGGGTGACAGGCACATGACGAGATGAGCACTGGGTGTTATTCTGAATGTTGGCAAATTGAACAGCAATAAAAAATAAATTTATTTTAAAAACTCATTGATAATAGTACATAATAGTAGGGGACTTTAACACCCCACTCTCAGCAGTGGACAATTTATTAAGCTGAAAATCAACAAGGAAATAATGGCTTTGAGTGATATACTGGACCATGTGGACTTTACAGATATATTCGGAACATTCTTTTTATTGTATATATATTTTTTCTACGAGGGTCAATCTCAGGATTCTGGGATTACAACCCAAACCAAAGGCAGACACTTAACCAACTGAGCCACCTAGGTGCCCCTGAAGATTGTTTTTTATATCTTCTGCCTACTTAGAAATATTTACTAAAGATTGTATGGGAGAGAAAGTGACAAAGATGCATGAAAGTTTTAATGCTTATTTTGTTAGTCAGGTATTTGTGTAATTTTTCAATCTAGCTTTGTTTATTCTTGGGAAAAAATGATTATTTTGGCAATACAGAAGTAAAAATATAAGAGGTTAAAACATATAAAATATTAAAAGCAGGGGCACCTGCATGGCCCAGCGGTTAAGGCCTCTGCCTTCAGCTCAGGGTGTGATCCTGGAGTACTAGGATCACTTGCCATCAGGGAAATAAAAATCAAAACCACAATGAAATACGACCTCATACCAGTCAGAATGGTGAAAAGGACACGACAGGAAACAACAAATGTTGGAGAGGATGTGGAGAAAGGGGAACCCTCTTGCACTGTTGGTGGGAATGTGAATTGGTGCAGCCACTCTGGAAAACTGTGTAGAGGTTCCTCAAAGAATTAAAAATGGAATATTTTTAATGATTTTATTTATTTATTCATGAGAGACACAGAAAGGCAGAGACATATGCAGAGGGAGAAGCAGATACCATGCAGAGACCCCAATGTGGGACTCAATCCCAGGACCCCAGGATCACAGACAGACAGACGCTCAACCACTGAGCCACCCAGGCTGCCCTATTCGGAAAATTTTATGCTAAAGCAGCAGAATACACATTCTTTTCAAGTGCACATGGAACATTCTCCAGAACAGATCACATACTAGGTCACAAATCAGGCTTCAACCAATACAGAAGGACTGAGATCATACCATGCATATATTCAGACCACAATGTTATGAAACTTGAAACCAACCACAAAAATAAATTTGAAAAGGTGTTAAATACATAGAAGTTAAACTTCTTTCTATAGAATGAATGAATCAACAAGGAAATTAAAGAAGCAATAGAGAAATACATGGAAACAAATTAAAATGAAAAACTGACAGTCCAAAACTTTAGCAATGCAGCAAAAGTGGTCCTAAGAGGGAAAAATATAGCAATATAGGCCTTCCTCAAGAGGGAAGAAAAATCTCAGATACACAACCTAACTTTACACCTAAAGGACCTAGAGAAGGAACAGTAAATAAAGCCTAAAGCCAGCAGAAGAAGAGAGATAATAAAGATTGGAGAAGAAATAAATGATATGGAAACAAACAAACAAAAACCAGTAGAAAAATGCAGTGTAACTAGGAGCTGATTCTTTGAAATAACTAATAAAAGTGATAAGCCCCTAGCCAGAGTAACAGAAGAGTTTTCTAACAATAAAACAATTTGTTTTATGAAACAAATAAAATCAGAAGTAAACGGAAGAGATCACAGCACTATAGAAATACAAACAACTATAAGAGAATATAATGAAAAATTATGTGTCAAAAATCTGGGCAACCTGGAGGAAATGGATAAATTCCTAGAAACATACAAATTACCAAAACTGAAACAAGAAACAGAAAATTTGAACAGGCCCAATCATCAAAGACATTGAATGATAATCAAAAATCTGCCAACATTTATAGCAGCAATGTCCACAATAGCCAAACTGTGGAAGAAGCCTCGGTGTCCATCGAAAGATGAATGGAAAAAAAAAAAAAAGAAAGATGAATGGATAAAGAAGATGTGGTTTATGTATACAATGGAATATTACTCAGCCATTAGAAACGACAAATACCCACCATTTGCTTCAACGTGGATGGAACTGGAGGGTATTATGCTGAGTGAAATAAGTCAATCGGAGAAGGACAAACATTATATGTTCTCATTCATTTGGGGAATATAAATAATAGTGAAAGGGAATAGAAGGGAAGGGAGAAGAAATTGGCAGAAAATATCAGAAGGGGAGACAGAACATAAAGTCTCCTAACTCTGGGAAACGAACTAGGGGTGGTGGAGGGGAGGGGGGCCGGGGGGTGGGGGTGAATGGGTGACGGGCACTGAGGGGGGCGCTTGACGGGATGAGCACTGGGTGTTATTCTGTATGTTGGCAAATGGAACACCAATAAAAATAAATTTATTATTTTTTTAAAGATTTTATTTATTTATTCATAGACACAGAGGGAGAGAGGCAGAGACAGAGGCAGAGGGAGAAGCAGGCTGCACGCAGGGAGCCCGACGTGGGACTCGATTCCGGGTCTCCAGGATCACACCCCAGGCTGCAGGCAGCGCCAAACCGCTGCACCCCCGGGGCTGCCCCAAAATAAATTTATTATTAAAAAAAAATCTCCCAACAAACAAAACCTCAGGGCCAGATGGCTTTCAAGGAGAACTCTACCAGACACTTAAAAAAGTTAGTACCTATTCTTCTCAAACTGCTCCAAAGAAAAAAAAAGGAAGGAAAATTTCCAAACTCATTGTACAAGGCCAGCGTTACTTTGATTCCAAAACCAAAGACCCCACCAAAAAGGAGAATTACAAGCCAATATCCCTGATGAACATGAGTGCAAAAATCTCAACAAGATACTAGCAAGTCAAACCCAACACTACATTAAAACAATTATTCACCACTATCAAGTGGGATTTATTCTTGGGCTGCAGGCATGGTGCAATATTTCCAAATCAATCAACATCATGCACTGCATGATTATGTTTTTTACGTCAGATTTTCCAAATTCTTAATTTCTTGTGTATATTTTTTATTGAAGTTCGATTTGCCAATGTATAGTATGACACCCAGTGCTCATCCAGTCAAGTGCCCCCATCAGTGCCCATCACCCAGTCACCCCATCACCCCTGCCCACTTCCCCTTCCACTAACCCTTGTTCCTTTTCCAGAGTTAGGAATCTCTCATGTTCCGTCAACCTCATTCCCTGTATGAGTGATACCATACAATGATTGTCCTTCTCTGATTGACTTACTTCACTCAGCATAATAACCTCGAGTTCCATCCACGTTGAAGCAAATGGTGGGTATTTGTCATTTCTAATGGCTGAGTAATAGTCCACTGTATACAGAGACCACATCTTCTTTATCCATTCATCTTCCGATGGACACCGAGGCTCCTTCCACAGTTTGGCTATTGTGGACATTGCTGCTATAAACATTGGGGTGCAGGTGTCTTGGTCTTTCCCTGCATCTGTATCTTTGGGGTAAATTTCCAGCAGTGCAATTGCTAGGTTGTAGGGTAGCTTTATTTTTAACTCTTTAGGAACTTCCACACAGTTTTCCACAGTGGCTGTACCAGTTCATATTCCCACCAACAGTGCAAGAGGGTTCCCCTTTCTCCACCTCCTCTCCAACATTCGTTGTTTCCTGTCTTGTTAATTTTCCCCATTCTCACTGGTGTGAGGTGGTATCTCATTGTGGTTTTGATGTGTATTTCCCTGATGGCCAGTGATGTGGAGCATTTTCTCATGTGCTTATTGGCCATGTCTATGTCTTCGTCTGTGAAATTTCTGTTCATGTCAAAAGACATCATCTTCATCATTTCATGATTGGATTGTTTGTTTCTTGGCAGTTGAGTTTAATAAGTTCTTTACAGATCTTGGATACCAGCCCTTTATCTGATATGTCATTTACAAATATCTTCTCCCATTTCGTAAGTTATCTTTTAGTTTGTTGACTGTTTCTTTTGCTGTGCAGAAGCTTTTTATTTTGACTAAGTCCCAATAGTTCATTTTTTTCCCCTTGCCTTCATGGATGTATCTTGCAAGAAGTCACTGTGGCCGAGTTAAAAAGGGTATTGCCTGTGTTCTCCTCTAGGATTTGGATGGATTCTTGTCTCACATTTAGATCTTTCATCCATTTTGAGTGTATCTTTGTGTCTGGTGTAAGAGAATGGTCTAGTTTCATTCTTCTGCATGTGGATGTCCAATTTCCCCAGCACCATTTATTGAAGAGACTGCCTTTTTTCCTGGATAATCTTTCCTGCTTTGTTGAATATTAGTTGACCATAGAGATGAGGGTCCATTTCTGGATTCTCTATTCTGTTCCATTGATCTGTCTGTTTCTGTGCCAGTACCACACTGTCTTGATGATCACAGCTTTGTAGTACAACTTGAAATCCAGCATTATCAAGCCCCGGCTCTGGTTTTCTATTTCAGTATTTCCCTGGCTATTCAGGGTCTTTTCTGATTCCACACAAATCTTAAGATGATTTGTTCCAACTCTCTGAAGAAAGTCCATGGTATTTTGATAGGGATTGCATTGAATGTGAAAATTGCCCTGGGTAGCATTGACATTTTCACAATATTAATTCTGCCAATCCATGAGCATGGATATTTTCCATCTCTTTGTGTCTTCCTCAATTTCTTTCAGAAGCGTTCTGTAGTTTTTAGGATATAGATCCTTTACCTCTTTCATTAGGTTTATTCCTAGGTATCTTATGCTTTTGGGTGTAATTGTAAATGGGATTGACTCCTTAATTTCTCTTTCTTCAGTCTCATTGTTAGTGTATAGAAATGCCAGTGATTCCTGGGCATCGATTTTGTATCCTGCCACACTGCCAAATTGCTGTATGAGTTCTTGCAATCTTGGGGTGGAGTCTTTGAGTTTTCTATGTACAGTGTCATCTGCAAAGAGAGAGAGTTTGACTTCTTCTTTGCCAATTTGAATGCCTTTTCTTTCTTTTTGTTGCCTGATTGCTGAGGCTAGGACTTCTAGTACTATGCTGAATAGCAGTGGTGTGAGTGGACATCCCTGTCATGTTTCTGATCTTAGGGGAAAGGCTTGCAGTGTTTCTCCACTGAGAATGATATTTGCTGTGGGCTTTTCATAGATGGCTTTTAAGATGTTGAGGAATGTTCCCTCTATCCCTACACTCTGAAGAGTTTTGATCAGGAATGGATGCTGTATTTTGTCGAATGCTTTCTCTGTATCTATTGAGAGGATCATATGGTTCTTGTTTTTTCTCTTATTGATATGATCTATCACGTTGATTGCTTTATGAGTGTTGAACCAACCTTGCATCCCGGGGATAAATCCCACTTGGTCATGGTGGTTAATGTACTGTTGTATCCTATTGGCTAGTATCTTGTTGAGAATTTTTGCATCTGTGTTCATCGAGGATATTGGTCTATAATTCTCCTTTTTGGTGGGGTCTTTGTCTGGTTTTGGAATTAAGGTGATGCTGGCCTCATAAAACGAGTTTGGAAGTATTCTGTCCATTTCTATCTTTCAGAACAGCTTTAGTAGAATTGGTATTGTTTTTTCCTTAAACTTTGATAGAATTCCCCTGGGAAGCCATCTGGCCCTCCCTGGGCTTTTGTGTCTTGGGAGGTTTTTGATGACTGCTTCAATTTCCTCCCTGCTCTTTGGCCTGTTCAGGTTTTCTATTTCTTTTCTGTTTCAGTTTTGGTAGTTTGTGGTTTTCCAGAAATGCATCCATTTCTTCTAGATTGTCTAATTTATTGGGATATAGCTGCTCATAATATGTTTTTAAAATTATTTGTATTTCCTTGGTATCGGTTGCAATCTCTCCTTTTTCATTAGTGATTTTATTAATTTGAGTCTTTTTTGTTTTTAATAAGGCTGGCTAATTGTTTATCTATCTTATTAATTCTTTCAAAGCACAAACTCCTGTTTTTGTTGATCTGTTCACAGTTCTTCTGGTCTCTATTTTATTGAGTTCTGCTCAAATTTTTGTTAACTCGCTTCTGCTTGGTGTTGGTTTTATTTGCTGTTCTTTCTCCAGTTCCTTTAGGTGCAAGGATAACTTGCGTATTTGAGTTTTCTCCAATTTTTTGAGGGAGACTTGTATGGTGATGTATTTCCCTCTTGTGACTGCTTATGCTGTATCCCAAAGATTTTGAATGGTTGTATCTTCATTTTTATTAGTTTCCATTGATCTTTTTAATTCTTTTCTAATTTCCTATTTGACTCATTCATCTTTTAGCAGGATACTGTTTAACCTTCACGTGTTTTAGTTTCTTCCAAATTTCTTCTTGTGATTGAGTTCTAGTTTCAAAGCATTGTGGTCTGAAAATATGCAGGGGACAATCCCAATCTTTTGGTATGGATTGAGACCTGTATTGACCCAGTATGTGGACTATTCTGGAGAAAGTTCCATATGCACTTGAGAAGAATGTGTATTCAGTAGCATTCAGATGCAAAGTTCTGTATATATCTGTGAAATGCATCTGGTCCAGTGTGTCATTTAAAGCTCTTGTTTGTTTGGTGATATAGTGTTTAGAAGATTTGTCATTTGCAGAAAGTGCCATGCTGAAGCCTCCTACCATGTATTATTATCTAAGTATGTCTTAACTTTGGTTATTAATTGATTGATATACTTGGCAGCTCCCACATTAGAGGCACAAATATTCATGATTGTTAGGTCTTCTTGTTGGATAGACCCTTTAAGTATGATATAGTGTCCCTCTTCATTTCTTACTACAGTCTTTGGGATAAACTTTAATTTATCTGATATGAGGATGGCTACCCCTGCTTTCTTTTGAGGACCATTTGAATGTTAAATGGTTCTCCACCCTTTTATTTTCAGGCTGGAGGTGTCCTTAGGTCTAAAATGAGTCTCTTTAGACAGCAAATAGATGGGTCTTGCTTTTTTATCCAGTCCAAAACCCTGCGTCTTTTGAACTTTTTTTATTTATTTATGATAGTCACACAGAGAGAGAGAGAGAGGCAGAGGGAGAAGCAGGCTCCATGCACCGGGAGCCCGACGTGGGATTCGATCCCGGATATCCAGGATCGCGCCCTGGGTCAAAGGCAGGCGCCAAACCACTGCGCCACCCAGGGATCCCAAAACCCTGCATCTTTTGATGGGATCATTTAGCCAATTCACGTTCAGATACACATTCAGTATCTTTCAGCGAAAGATATGAATTTAGTGTCATTGTAATACCCATTCAATCCCTGTTTTTGTGGATTATTTCTTTGGGCATCCTTACAGAGTCCTCCTTAATATTTCTTGCAGAGCTGGTTTGGTGGTCACATATTCTTTCAGTTTCTGCCTATATTGAAAGCTCTTTATCTCTCCTTCTATTCTGAATGAGAGCCTTGCTGGATAGAGTATTCTTGGCTGCATGTTCTTCTCATTTAGTTCCTGAATGTATCCTGCCAGCCTTTTCTGGCTGCCAGGTCTCTGTGGAGAGGTCTGCTGTTACCCTAATACTTCTCCCCATATAAGTTAAGGATCTCTTGTCTCTTGCTGCTTTAAGGATTTGTTCTTTATCTTTGGAATTTGCAAGTTTCACTATTAAATGTCGAGGTGTGAAAGGTTTTTATTGATTTGGGGGGGGGGGGAACCTCTCTATCTCCTGGATCTGAATGCCTGTTTCCCTTCCCAAATTAGGGAAATTCTTATTCAAATATGTTTTCTGGCCATCTGGCCCTCTTGGTGCTTTCTGGACCCCCAATTTTATGTAGATTCTTCCATCTGATGCTATCATTTATTTCCCTTACCCTTTCCTCATGATCCTTTAATTTTCTCTTTTTCCTCAGCTTCCTTCCTTGCCATCAACTTGTGTTCTATGTCACTCACTCTTTCTTCCACCTCATTAACCCTCATCATTAGGACCTCCAGTTTAGATTGCATCTCATTTAATTGATTCTTAACTTTGGCCTGATTAGATCTAAATTCTGCAGTCATGAAGTCTCTTGATTCCTTTATGCTTTTTTTCCAGAGCCACCAGTAGCTTTATAATTGTGCTTCTGAATTGGTTTTCTGACATCAAATTGTAATCAAAATTCTCTAACTCTATGGCAGAGTGTACTGTTTCTGATTTTTCTTTTGTGGTGAGTTCTTCCTTCTAGTCAGTTTTCTCAGTACAGAGTGGCTGTATGAGCAGGTTGAGTCAAGAATATCAACTACGACCTAAGTAAATTTCATCCTAGATGATTCTGACAAGGTCAGAGACCAGAAATTGAAAAAAAATCAGAACAAAAAAACTGAAAGGACCACTACAGTGAAAAACAAATTTTAAAGCAAAGTAGTAAAAAATAAAAGGCCAAGAATCCCAAAGAAGAAAAAATAAAAAGAAAAGAAAAGAAAACAAAAAGAAAGAAAAGCAAAAGTAAAGAGAAAAAAAAAGAAAAAAGAAAAAATGGAGGGTATTGGGAGATGGTGGTGGTGATGAAGTTGTAGTGGAGGGAGAATGTAGTCTACCTGAGGGGTCCCAGAGGGTTATCCTCTTGTTTCTTAGTATATTAAGTTCTGATTGTTAGAAGATGGTCAGTCCCAAATTTATATAAACCAGAAATACTTGTAGAAGGCCCCACCATTGACCACCAAAGGATAAATGAGATAAAAGATGGGGCCAGAATAGGAATGAGGAATCTCACAGAATGAACCAGCATGGTATTTCACTTGGTTCTGGGTGCATGCTGGTCATGTTATAGAAGGTATTAACTTCCACCATTGTAGAACAAAATGAGGCATAGAAAAGAAAAAACACAAAACAAAACAAAACAAAAAAAACACATCTTGTATATCTCCCAAAATTAAGTTCAGTATGTTGAAAGGAATGTAGAAGTGGAAAATGTATCTAAAACCTGTAATTGTAGAAATACAAAAGTCAAAAAGGAAGAATCTTAAAAATGAAAAGGTGGTAAAATATTGTAGTTAAGGTAGGAAAAAAGAAAAAAACATTGGAAATTTATAGTCTGATATAAACATGAGTTGTACTGGAAAAAAGGAAGAAAAAAATAGGAGGGGTACCCTCTAGTTCTATATACTGTAAATCCCTCGACCTCCCCTGGAGCTTTCCAGCACCGCCTGATTCAGAACTTGCTCTCCCCCTGTCTTTCCAGCGGGTCTCTGGGGGAGGGGCTGCTGTGCTGATTCTCAGGTGTGTGTACCGCCGCGTGCTGGGCTCAGTGGGAGCTGCTGTCAGCCTGAGGCCTCAGTTCCCTGGCAGCCCCGCCCCTCCCAGGCAGGAGGTGACACCAGGAGGAGCAACACTGGCAGCGGCCTGGTCTCCAGCCCTGGAGTCAGCTCCCCCAGTAACTCCCGCAGTCTCCCGGTCCACACCCGCCTAGGTGCTCCCAGGGCGGGAGTTGGGGGGCGCTGACCTGCGCAGCTCGGGGGCACCCGGCGGCAGGAGCGTCCTCGCGGTCCTGTGCCCTCCCGCTTCCGCCTGTCCCAGGGTGGGGAGCACAGGATCCTGGGCTGTGTCCCCGCGCCCTGGGATCGCGCTCCCGGCCGCAGCTCCTAAAGGCCGCAGTCACGCCTCCACCCGGAGCCCCTGCATGAGCTGCTTCTGAGACCCCGGGGTGCGCCAGCCCGTTACCGGGATCCAGCTGCGGGGTGCGGGGTGCTTTCCCTCGGCGCACCTCCTCTATTAGTGACTCGTGGAGACTGGAGGCTCCACTGCCCCTCCTGTGATTCCGCTCGATTTTCCTGCTAAGCGCCTTTCAGTCCGGGAAGAATCTGGTGCAGATTTTTAAGTCCCCGCTTCTCCGGGGCTGGGCTTTCCTGTCCCTGAGGCTCTCGCCGCCCCCCTTAGCCCAGCTGCTCACAGGGCTCCTCCCCAACTTGATTCTTTTTTATTTTACTTTTTTCCACCTTCCTACCTTGTTAGAAGTGAAAACCCTTCTCTCTGTATCGTTCCGGCTGTTCTCTCTTTAAATCTCAGGTCGAATTTGTAGGTTTTCAGGATGGTTTGAAAGTTATCTAGGTAAGTTGGGGGGACCCGGTGAGTTGAGGACCCTACTCCTCCACTATCTTGCCCTGCCTCTCCCCAATGCACCACATTAATAAAAGAAAGGGTAAGGGATATCTGGGTGGCTTCGTGGGTTAAGCATCTGCCTTCAGCTCAGGTCATGATTCCTGGGTCCTGGGATGGAGCCCTGCATCAGGCTCCCTGCTCAGTGAGGAGGAGCCTGCTTGTCCCTCTCCTTCTGCCCCTCCCCAGGATTATTCTCTTTCTGTCAAATAAATAGATAAAAAATCTTTAAAAATAAATAAAAGAAGGGATAAGGACCATATGATCCTGTAAATCGATGCATAGAAAACATTTGAGAAAATACAGCATCCATTCTTGATAAAAACCCTCAACAAAGTGGATACAGAGAGAACATACCTTAACATCATAAAAACCGTAACTTTTTCACTGTTTGCAGATGACATGATACTCTGTAGAAAATCCAAAAGACTCCACCAAAAACTTGCTAGAACTGATAGAAGAATTCAGCAAAGTCACAGATATAAAATCAGTGTAGAGAAATCTGTTACATTTCTATACATCAATAATTAAGCACCAGAAAAAGAAATCAGTGAATAGATCCCATTTGCAGTTGCACCAAAACCCATAAGATACCTAGGAATAAACCTTACCAAAGATATAAAACATCTGGACTCTGAAAACTGTAGAACACTTATGAAGGAAATTAAAGATGACAGAAAGAAATGGAAAAAACATCTGATGCTCATGGATTAAAAGAACAAATACCGGTAAAATACCCAAAGCAATTTATATATTTAATACAATCCCTACCAAAATACTACCAGTATTTTTTACAGAGCTAGAACAATCAATCCTGAAATTTGTATGAAATCAGAAAAGACCCCAAATAGCCAAAGCAGTCTTGCAAAGGAAAAACATAGCTAGAGATATCACAATTCTGGACATCAAATTATACTACAATGTTGTATGGTACTGGCACAAAAACAGACACATAGATCAATGGAACAGAATAAGAAACCCCCAAATGCAGCCACAGTTGTATGGTCAACTAATCTTCAACAAAGCAGGAAAGACTATCTAATGGAAAAAAGTCAATCTCTTCAACAAATAATCTCATAAAACTGGACAGCAGCATGAAAAAGAATAAACTGGACCACTTTCTTACACCACACACAAAAATAAATTGAAAATGGATGAAAGATCCCAATGTGAGATAGGAAACCATCAAAATTCTAGAGGCTAACACAGGCAGCAACTTCTTTGACATCAGCTGTAGCAACTTCTTACTGGATATGTCTCTGGAGGCAAGGGAAATAAAAGCAAAAATGAACTTCATCAAGATAGAAAGCTTCTACACAGCAAAGGAAACAGTTAACAAAACTAAAAGGCAGCCTTTGGAATGGGAACAGATATTTGCAAATGGGAAAAGGTATCTGATAAAAGGTTAGTATTATCAAACTCAGCAATGAGAAAACAAATAATCCAGTTAAGAAATGGGCAGAAGATATGAATAGACATTTTTTCAAAGAAGACTTCCAGATGGCTAACAATCACATGAAAAGATGCTCAACATCACTCATCATCAGGGAATACAACTCAAAACCACGACAAGACTCCACCTCACACCTGTCAGGATGGCTAACGTGAACAGGAAACAACAGATGGTGAGGATGTGGAGAAAGGAGAACCCTCCTACACTGCTAGTGGGAATGCAAACTAGTGCATCCACACTGGAAAACACTATGGAGATTTCTCAAAAAGTTAAAAATAGCACTACCCTACAATCTAGCAATTGCTCTTCTAGGTGTTTACACCAAAGGTTACAAAAATACTGATTCAAAGGGTGACATGCTCCCCAATGTTTATAGCAGCATAGCAGCATTCTCTACAATAGCCAAATAATGGAAAGAGCCCAAAATGTCCATTGATTGATGAATGGATAAAGAAGATGTGATATATATATATCTTAAAAAATTAATAATAAAGTAAAATATTTTCTAGAAGTGCAGACAATTTATATATTTTGTGTGTGTAAACTCAATCTTTTTACTCCTTATTCTTCCCTACTTTGTTATTTTTTTATTTTTACATTTAAAAGTCTTTATTTAAATTCCACTTAGTTATTACATACAATATTAGTATCAGGTGTACAAAATAGTGATTCAACACTTACATATGACACTTGGTGCTCATCACAAGTGCCCTTCTTAATCCCCATCACTTATTTAACCCATACCCCCACCCACCTCCTCTCTGGTAACCATTAGTTTCTTCTCTATAGATAAGAGTCTGTTTCTTGGTTTGCCTTCTTCTTTTTCTCCCCTATGATTATTTGTTTTGTTTCTTAAATTCTACATATGTGTAAAATCTTAATAGTATTTGTGTTTCTTTGACTTATTTTGCTTAGCATAATACGTCTACCTCCATCCATATCATTGCAAATGACAAGATTTCATTCTTTTATGGCTGACTAATATTCCAGTGTTTGTGTGTGTGTGTGCATGCGTGCATGCGTGTGCACGTGTGCATGTGTGTATGCCACATCTTTACCCTTTCATCAGTTGATGGACATTTGGTATCTTTCCATAATTTGGCAATTGTAGATAATGCTGCTATAAACATCTATTTCTCATGTGCACTTAAAAAGAATGTGTATTGGGGATCCCTGGGTGGCTCAGCAGTTTGGCACCTGCCTTTGGCCCAGGGCGCGATCCTGGAGTCCCGGGATCGAGTCCCACGTCGGGCTCCCTACATGGAGCCTGCTTCTCCCTCTGCCTGTGTCTCTGTCCACCCCCCCACCTTGTGTGTGTCTCTTGAATGAATAAATAAATAAATCTTTAAAAAAAAGAGTGTGTATTCTGCTGCTTTAGGATGGAATGTTCTGAATATATCTGTTAAGTCCATCTGGTCCAGTATGTCATTCAAAACCACTGTTTCCTTGTTGATTTTTGGCTTTAGTTATGTCCATCCATGTGAATGAGGTGTTAATACTATTATTGTATTATTATCAGTATTTCCTTTATTTTTATTGTTAACTGTCTATATATTTAAATATTCACAATTATTAGATCTTGTTGGGTAGTCCCCTTTATTATGATATAGTGCCATTCTTCATCTCTTGTTACAATCTTTGATTTAAAGTCTAGTTTACCCAGTGTAAGCATTGTTACTTTGGCTTTCTTTTGACATCCATTTGCATGATAAATATTTCTCCATCTCTTCACTTTCAATCTGGAGGTTTCCTTAGGTTTAACATGAGTCTCTTGTAGGCAGCATGTAGATGGGTCTTATTTTTTTATCTATTCTGACACCTTATGTCTTTTGATTGGAGCATTTATTCCATTTACACTTAAAGTAATGATTGATAGGTATGTGTTTAGTGCAATTTAATTACTTGTTTTGTTGTCCTTTCTGGAGATTTTCTCTGATCCTTTCTTATCTTTGTCACTTTTCATCTTCTCTTTCCACTCAAATAGTCCCCTTTAGTATTTCTTTTTTTTTAATTTATTTTTTATTGGTGTTCAATTTACTAACATACAGAATAACCCCCAGTGCCCGTCACCCATTCACTCCCACCCCCCGCCCTCCTCCCCTTCTACCACCCCTAGTTCGTTTCCCAGAGTTAGCAGTCTTTACGTTCTGTCTCCCTTTCTGATATTTCCCACACATTTCTTCCCCCTTCCCTTATATTCCCTTTCACTATTATTTATATTCCCCAAATGAATGAGAACATATAATGTTTGTGCTTCTCTGACTGGCTTACTTCACTCAGCATAATACCCTCCAGTTCCATCCACGTTGAAGCAAATGGTGGGTATTTGTCATTTCTAATAGCTGAGTAATATTCCATTGTATACATAAACCACATCTTCTTTATCCATTCATCTTTCGTTGGACACCGAGGCTCCTTCCACAGTTTGGCTATCGTGGCCATTGCTGCTATAAACATCGGGGTGCAGGTGTCCCGGCGTTTCATTGCATTTGTCTCTTTGGGGTAAATCCCCAACAGTGCAATTGCTGGGTCGTAGGGCAGGTATATTTTTAACTGTTTGAGGAACCTCCACACAGTTTTCCAGAGTGGCTGCACCAGTTCACATTCCCACCAACAGTGTATGAGGGTTCCCTTTTCTCCGCAACCTCTCCAACATTGGTTGTATCCTGCCTTGTTAATTTCCCCCATTCTCACTGGTGTGAGGTGGTATCTCATTGTGGTTTTGATTTGTATTTCCCTGATGGCAAGTGATGCAGAGCATTTTCTCATGTGCATGTTGGCCATGTCTATGTCTTCCTCTGTGAGATTTCTGTTCATGTCTTTTGCCCATTTCATGATTGGATTGTTTGTTTCTTTGGTGTTGAGTTTGATAAGTTCTTTATAGATCTTGGAAACTAGCCCTTTATCTGATATGTCATTTGCAAATATCTTCTCCCATTCTGTAGGTTGTCTTTGAGTTTTGTTGACTGTATCCTTTGCTGTGCAAAAGCTTCTTATCTTGATGAAGTCCCAATAGTTCATTTTTGCTTTTGTTTCTTTTGCCTTCGTGGATGTATCTTGCAAGAAGTTACTATGGCCGAGTTCAAAAAGGGTGTTGCCTGTGTTCTTCTCTAGGATTTTGATGGAATCTTGTCTCACATTTAGATCTTTCATCCATTTTGAGTTTATCTTTGTGTATGGTGAAAGAGAGTGGTCTAGTTTCATTCTTCTGCATGTGGATGTCCAATTTTCCCAGCACCATTTATTGAAGAGACTGTCTTTCTTCCAATGGATAGTCTTTCCTCCTTTATCGAATATTAGTTGCCCATAAAGTTCAGGGTCCACTTCTGGATTCTCTATTCTGTTCCACTGATCTATGTGTCTGTTTTTGTGCCAGTACCACACTGTCTTGATGACCACAGCTTTGTAGTACAACCTGAAATCTGGCATTGTGATGCCCCCAGATATGGTTTTCTTTTTTAAAATTCCCCTGGCTATTCGGGGTCTTTTCTGATTCCACACAAATCTTAAAATTATTTGTTCTAACTCTCTGAAGAAAGTCCATGGTATTTTGATAGGGATTGCATTAAACGTGTATATTGCCCTGGGTAACATTGACATTTTCACTATATTAATTCTGCCAATCCATGAGCATGGAATATTTTTCCATCTCTTTGTGTCTTCCTCAATTTCTTTCAGAAGTGTTCTATAGTTTTGAGGGTATAGATCCTTTACATCTTTGGTTAGGTTTATTCCTAGGTATCTTATGCTTTTGGGTGCAATTGTAAATGGGATTGACTCCTTAATTTCTCTTTCTTCAGTCTCATTGTTAGTGTATAGAAATGCCACTAACTTCTGGGCATTGATTTTGTATACTGCCACGCTACCGAATTGCTGTATGAGTTCCAGTAATCTTGGGGTGGAGACTTTTGGGTTTTCTATGTAGAGTATCATGTCATCGGCGAAGAGGGAGAGTTTGACTTCTGCTTTGCCAATTTGAATGCCTTTAATGTCTTTTTGTTGTCTGATTGCTGAGGCTAGGACTTCCAGTACTATGTTGAACAGCAGTGGTGAGAGTGGACATCCCTGTCTTGTTCCTGATCTTAGGGGAAAGGCTCCCAGTGCTTCCCCATTGAGAATGATATTTGCTGTGGGCTTTTCATAGATGGCTTTTAAGATGTTGAGGAATGTTCCCTCTATCCCTACACTCTGAAGAGTTTTGATCAGGAATGGATGCTGTATTTTGTCAAATGCTTTCTCTGCATCTAATGAGAGGATCATATGGTTCTTGGTTTTTCTCTTGCTGATATGATGAATCACATTGATTGTTTTACGGGTGTTGAACCAGCCTTGTGTCCCAGGGATAAATCCTACTTGGTCATGGTGAATAATTTTTTTAATGTACTGTTGGATCCTATTGGCCAGTATCTTGTTGAGAATTTTTGCATCCATGTTCATCAGGGATATTGGTCTGTAATTCTCCTTTTTGGTGGGGTCTTTGTCTGGTTTTGGAATTAAGGTGATGCTGGCCTCATAGAATGAATTTGGAAGTACTCCATCTCTTTCTATCTTTCCAAACAGCTTTAGGAGAATAGGTATGGTTTCTTCTTTAAACGTTTGATAAAATTCCCCTCGGAAGCCATCTGGCCCTGGACTCTTGTGTCTTGGGAGGTTTTTGATGACTGCTTCAATTTCCTCCCTGGTTATTGGCCTGTTCAGGTTTTCTATTTCTTCCTGTTCCAGCTTTGGTAGTTTGTGGCTTTCCAGGAATGCGTCCATTTCTTCTAGATTGCCTAATTTATTGGCGTATAGCTGTTCATAATATGTTTTTAAAATCGTTTGTATTTCCTTGGTGTTGGTAGTGATCTCTCCTTTCTCATTCATAATTTTATTAATTTGAGTCTTCTCTCTCTTCTTTTTAATAAGGCTGGCTAATGGTTTATCTATCTTATTAATTCTTTCAAAGAACCAACTCCTGGTTCTGTTGATCTGTTCCACAGTTCTTCTGGTCTCGATTTCATTGAGTTCTGCTCGAATCTTTATTAACTCCCTTCTTCTCTTGGGTGTAGGATCTATTTGCTGTTTTTTCTCTAGCTCCTTTATGTGTAAGGTTAGCTTTTGTATTTGAGTTCTTTCCAGTTTTTGAATGGATGCTTGTATTGCGATGTATTTCCCCCTTAGGACTGCTTTTGCTGCATCCCAAAGATTTTGAACGGTTGTATCTTCATTCTCATTAGTTTCCATGAATCTTTTTAATTCTTCCTTAATTTCCTGGTTGACCCTTTTATCTTTTAGCAGGATGGTCCTTAACCTCCACGTGTTTGGGTCCTTCCAAACTTCTTGTTGTGATTTAGTTCTAATTTCAAGGCATTATGGTCTGAGAATATGCAGGGGACGATCCCAATCTTTTGGTATCGGTTCAGACCCGATTTGTGACCCAATATGTGATCTATTCTGGAGAAAGTTCCATGTGCGCTTGAGAAGAATGTGTATTCAGTTGAGTTTGGATGTAAAGTTCTGTAGATATCTGTGAAATCCATCTGGTCCAGTGTATCATTTAAAGCTCTCGTTTCTTTGGAGATGTTGTGCTTAGAAGACCTATCGAGTATAGAAAGAGCTAGATTGAAGTCACCAAGTATAAGTGTATTATTATCTAAGTATTTCTTCACTTTGGTTAATAATTGATTGATATATTTGGCAGCTCCCACATTCGGGGCATATATATTGAGGATTGTTAAGTCCTCTTGTTGAATAGATCCTTTAAGTATGATATAGTGTCCCTCTTCATCTCTCACTACAGTCTTTGGGGTAAATTTTAGTTTATCTGATATAAGGATGGCTACCCCTGCTTTCTTTTGAGGACCATTCGAATGGTAAATGGTTCTCCAACCTTTTATTTTCAGGCTGTAGGTGTCCTTCTGTCTAAAATGAGTCTCTTGTAGACAGCAAATAGATGGGTCCTGCTTTTTTATCCAGTCTGAAACCCTGCGCCTTTTGATGGGGTCATTAAGCCCGTTCACATTCAGAGTTACTATTGAGAGATATGACTTTAGTGTCATCATGATATCTATTCAGTCCTTGTATTTGTGGACTGTTCCACTGAACTTCTTCTTAAAGGGGAATTTTAAGAGTCCCCCTTAAAATTTCTTGCAGAGCTGGTTTGGAGATCACATATTCTTTTAGTTGCTGCCTGTCTTGGAAGCTCTTTATCTCTCCTTCCATTTTGAATGAGAGCCTTGCTGGATAAAGTATTCTTGGTTGCATGTTCTTCTCATTTAGGACCCTGAATATATCCTGCCAGCCCTTTCTGGCCTGCCAGGTCTCTGTGGAGAGGTCTGCTGTTACCCTAATACTCCTCCCCATAAAAGTCAGGGATTTCTTGTCTCTTGCTGCTTTAAGGATCTTCTCTTTATCTTTGAAATTTGCCAGCTTCACTATTAAATGTCGAGGTGTTGAACGGTTTTTATTGATTTTAGGGGGGGATCTCTCTATTTCCTGGATCTGAATGCCTGTTTCCCTTCCCAGATTAGGAAAGTTTTCAGCTAGAATTTGTTCAAATACATATTCTGGCCCTCTGTCCTTTTCGGCGCCCTCGGGAACCCCAATTAAACGTAGGTTTTTCTTTCTCAGGCTGTCGTTTATTTCCCTTAATCTATCTTCATGGTCTTTTAATTGTTTGTCTCTTTTTTCCTCAGTTTCCCTCTTTGCTATTAACTTGTCTTCTATGTCACTCACTCGTTCTTCCACCTCGTTAACCCTCGTCGTTAGGACTTCTAGTTTGGATTGCATCTCATTCAATTGATTTTTAATTTCTGCCTGATTAGCTCTAAATTCTGCAGTCATGAAGTCTCTTGAGTCCTTTATACTTTTTTCTAGAGCCACCAGTAGCTGTATAATAGTGCTTCTGAATTGGCTTTCTGACATTGAATTGTAATCCAGATTTTGTAACTCTGTGGGAGAGAGGACTGTTTCTGATTCTTTCTTTTGAGGTGAGGTTTTCCTTCTAGTCATTTTGCTCAGTGCAGAGTGGCCAAAAGCAAGTTGTATTGGGAAAAAGAGAAAAAGAGAGGAGAGAAAGAAGGAAAGAAAAGAGAAAGAGAAAAAAAAAGGGAAGAAAAAAAAAGGAAAAAAAAAAGAAGAAAAAGAGAAAGAAAAAGGAGAAAAAAAGGGGGTGGGGGAAGGAAACAAATCAAAAAGCAAAACAAAACAAAACAAAACAAAAAAAACAAAACAAAAAAAGAACCACCGGGGAGTATCTTCTGATTCTGTATACTTTAAGTCCCTTGGCTTCTCCTGGAAGTTGTCAGTCTAGCTGGTGTTCTGGGGGAGGGGCCTGTTGTGCTGATTTTCAGGTGTTAGCAGTTGGGGGAGCTGCTGTGCCCCAGCCTGGTGCAGGGCTCAGTGGGGGTTGTTTACCCCGTGAGGCCGCAGGAGGAACAGCCCCAGTGGCGGGGCCAGCTCTGGAAACCTGGATTCAGCTCCGGCAGGAACTCCGTCTGCAGGGCCTGGAGGCTCTGGGGCGGGGCCGCTGATCTGCTCAGCTGGGGCAGGAGCTTCCTTGCTGTCCTGGGCCCTCCCGGCCTCTGCCTGTCCCGGGGGGGAGGCCGGATCCTGGGCTGTGTCCCGGCGCCCTGTGCTTCGGAGCCTGCGCTGGTGGATTCGCGCTCCCGGGCCGCCGCCTCGCAGCCCCCTCCGCGGAGCTGCCGCCTGAGTCCCTCCGAGCTGCTCCTGGAACCACGCAGCCCCCTCCGCACGGAGCCTCTTCCTCTGCCCGAGCCCCCCGAGCTGCTCCCGGGGCCGCGCAGCCCCCTCCGCGGAGCCGCCGCCCGAGCCCCTTCTGGCTGCTTCGGTCCCGCCGGGTCCCGCCGTGCGCGCTGCAGCCCTTAGGGAGCTCGGCGCACTCTCCTGGGCGCGCAGTTGCTGTTACTGTCCCGGGGAGCCCGAAGGCATCCTCGCCCTCCTGGGTCCTGCTCCAACTCCCCACGAGCCCCTTTCCGCCCGGGAAGGTCGGTGCAGCTCCTGCTTCTCCGGGACGGGGCTCTCCTGTCCTGGGGACACTCGCCCCGGCCTCAGCCCGGCTCCTCGCGGGGCCCCTCCCCCTTGGAGGCCTTTGTTTCTTTACTTCTTTTTCCCCTTCTTCCTACCTTGATAGAAGCGCGAACTCTTCTCACTGTTGCATTCCAGGTGTTCTCTCTTTAATTCTCAGGCCGAATTCATAGATTTTCAGGATGATTGGAAGGTTTTCTAGGTAATTTGGTGGAGACAGGTGATTTGGAGACCCTACTCTTCCGCCATCTTGCTCCTCCCCCCCCCCCCCCCTTTAGTATTTCTTGCAGAGCTGGCTTCGTGGTCATGAACTCCTTTAGCTTTTGTTTGTTGGGAAATTATTTCCTCTTCTAATGTGAATGACAGCCTTATTGGATAGAGTATTCTTGGCTACAGATTTTTCCCATTCAGCACATTGAATACATCTTGCCACTCTCCTTTGGCTGCCAAGTTTCTGTTGAAAGATCTGCAGCTGGCCTTATAGGTCTTCCCTTGTAAGTTAAGGACTCCTTTTGCTGCTTTTAGGATTTTTTTCTTTATGAATATATTTGGCAAATTTAATTACAATATGTCTTGGTGTGCCTTGGCCTTTGTTGACTTTGATGAGAGTTCTTATATTCCTGGATCTGGATGTCTATTTCCTTCTCCAGTTTAGGGAAGTTTTCAGCTGTTATTTCCTCAAATAAATTTTCTGCCCCTTTGTCTCTCTTCTTCTTCTGGGACTCATATAATACAATGTTATTATGTTTGATAGTGTTTGACTTCCCTAAATCTATTCTCATGTTCCATAATTCTTTCTTTTACTCAGCTTCATTATTTTCCATTAATTTTTCCTTTATATGACTTATTCATTCCTCCGCTTCTTCCAGCCTTGTGTTCATTGCATCACGTCTGTGTCCAATTTCAGTTATTTCATTTTTTCATTTGAGTGATTCTTTTTTTAACACTTCTATCTCTGCAGTAAGGGCCTTCCTTTCTTTTCTCAAGCCCAGTGAGTATTCTCATGGTTTTTGCTTTAAATTCTCCATCAGCCATGTTATTTGTATCTCTCCTTCTCTTAGATATCTATCCGTGGCCTTATCTTGTTCTTTCATTTGAAATAAATTCTTCTTGGAATTTTGTCTGTATCTGCCTTCTTCAGTGTGTTAGGAAAGCCCATTATGCTTCCTGTTCCTGAGAATAATGACTTTATGGAAAAGAGGTCATATTGTGTCCTGGGCCTGGTGCTTCAGGGAGTATCTATGGTATGTGCTTCAGGTGCTCTGCTGTTGTGTTTTGGCTGCACTATCCTTCAGATAGTTGTCTGCAGAGGCTCTCCTTGCCTGCAACGGGCAGTGTTTGGTCCCTGGCCAGAATGTGGTGAGTTTTATCTAGGGGTGTGCTCTGGTTTACTTGTGAAATGAGTCCTGATACTACCACTAGAACTGAAGCTCTGCAGAATTCTCCGTTCAGGAGTTGTGGTGTAGGCAGTGGTTTTTGTTGGTCATCTGTGGAAGGGGCTCTGCATGCTGGGACTGAGGCCAACTGGAGCAAAAAGGATGGGACCACCTGAGTCAAGGTTGTGAGACTTGATGTAAGCAGGCTAGGCAGCTAGTGTTGGCACTGTGCTGCTTAGCACAGGTGGTTCTGTTTATGCTGAGCTGAGGGGCAAGGGAGCCAGCCAGCAGCCTTGTCACTGGAGAGGCACTTTCATGCATGATGCTGCTTAGGGAAGCACTCTGAGAAGAGTAAATAATTTCCCCAGTGTGTGTCCCAGGTGTTTTTCAGATTGCTATTTCCACATTATCTGTCTCCCAGTTGTTTGCCTGCCTTCTCTTCAGGAGCAGTGCAGCACACTTGGGGCTGCATCCCAGCCAATCCTGCTGACTTTTGAAACTCCAAGCTCTGAGATTATTGTGTGGGCAGGGGCCTGTGCCAGTCTTCTGGGGGAAGGCTCCACCGTGCCAAATTGAAGCAAGCTTGAACACAAAAGGCAGTTGCATGAGAGCACAGGGGCATGTGACTTGGTTTAAACAAGTTAGGTAGCCATTGTCAGAGCCTAGCCGATTTTCCACAGGTGGTTCTGTGTTTATGTTATGAGGCAGGGAAATGGCACTGGCTGGCTTCTCTGTCCCAGAAAGGCATCTTCCTGAATTCTGTCTCTCAGGGATGCTTGCCAAGAAGAGTGAATAATGTATCCTAAGCATTTGTCAGATCACTTTTTCCATGCCTTGGGTTGTTTGCATGCCTTCTTTACAGGAATAGGGCAGCACCCTCAGGGCTCTATCCTAGCCAAGCCCACCAACCTTTAAAATTTCAGTCTTTAATCTCCAGTAGTTGCAAGAACTCATGATAATCAGCCAATAGCTTTGGGAAAATGTTCTCCTAGTGTGCTCCTCTCTCTTTCACCCTTCTCCATGACCACTGCTTCCTCCTCTCCACAGCTCCCATGATCCATTTCTCTTCCAAACCATCTGCACTTCCTACCTTCCTCAATGTGCCTTTTTCTCTCTCTTTAGTTGTGGAGTTTTTCTGTCAGTCTTCAGGTTGATTTCTGGTGTATTTAGAATGATTTGTTAACTAAATACACAAGGGATAAGACAAACCTAGTCTTTCTTCTCCACAACCATCTTAAGGATATACCTTTTATGTTTTTGATGTCACCATTTACATCTCATGTTGTGTATCCATTAAATTGTTGAAGCTATAGCTATTTTTAATAATTTTGTCCTTTAACCTTGATATTAGGATTATGTAGTTAATACCTAACATCATAACAATACTGTATTAGGGTACTCTGAACCTGACTATATACTTACCTTTACCAGTGTGTTGTAACTTTCCATATTTTTTCAAGTTACTAAGTAGCATCTTTCTGTTTTAGTTTGAAGAAGACTTCCACTCAGCATTTCTTATAAGGCAGGTTTATTGGTATTGAATTCCCTCAGCTTTTGTTTATTAAGGAGTCTTTCTATGCAGTTTTATTTACTTAATTTTTTTACTTTTTAAGTAAACTCCATACTCTGTATGGAACTTCACTCATGATCCTGTGATCAAGAGTTACATGCTCTACCAACTAAGTCAGCCAGGAACCCCTGTTAAGGAGTCTTTTTTCCACTTCATTTCTGAAGGATGGCTTTTTGGGTAAGCAATCTTGGTTGGCAGTTTCTTTCAGCACTTCGAATACATATTTGGTTTTCTCTTCACAAGGTTTCTGTTGAGAATCCACTAGTAGCTTTATGAGGGTTCCTCTGTATGACAGAATATTTTTCTTTTGCTGCTTTTAGAATGTCCTCTTTGTCTTTGATTTTAGACAGTTTTATTATCTGTCTTGAATATCATTTTTTTTACAATACACATTTTCTTTATTCATAAATGAATCGGACTCTAACAGAGTCTATCTTGGCTTCCTTCTCTTCCGTCTCCCTTCTCTTAATACCTTCCTTGAGCTTCCTGGGATCACCCCAAGTACACTTCTGTTCACATTCCTTGGACTGCATCATGTCTCCCAAAAGAATGTTGTTTTCTTCCTAAACTGGAACATCTACTCAGCACTATTCCATGTTTGTTCCCTGGGTGGAAGTCTACGGTCTCCTTTCTCTTCACATCCCAGAGCTCCTTCTCTTGTTCCAAAAAGATGACCAGATCTGGCTTTCATACAAGAAGACCCAAGAAGAGGAGGTGTCCGTAGTTCTCTAACATCACATCCCTGTACAGTTCCCGCTGAGTGTGGTTCCGGCATCCCCACTCCTCCTGAGAGAATTCTATGGCCACATCCCTGAATGTCAGCAGTCCCTGAGAACTGGCCATTTCTTCTTCTTTCACTTTGTCCTCTAGATTTCTTTCTCAGAAGAGATTCATGGAGAAATCACCTTGAATATCATTTTGGGTTGAAAGTGTGATGTTACCTATTAGCTTCATGATTTTGGATGTCCAAATCTCTCCCAGGTTTAGAAAGTTGCCAGCCATTATTTCTTTGTATAAGCTTTCTACCCTTCTCTCTCTCTCTCTTTCTGGGATTCCAGTAATGAATATATTATTTATTTTGATGGTGTTCCGTAGGCTCTATTCATTCTTTTTCATTATTCTCAGTTGATCTGTCTTCTAGTTTATGTATACTTTTTTCTGTTTCATGCAGTCAGCCATTGAAACTCTATTAAATTCTCCAGTTAGGTCATTATATTCTTCAGTTCCAAAATTTCTGTTTGGTTCTTTTTTATGTTTTCTATCTCTGTTGAACTTCTAATTTTGTTCTTATATTGTTTTCCTGGTATTATTAAATTATTTATCTGTGCTCTTTTGTAGCTCTCTGCCCATATTTAGAACAATTATCTTGAATTTTTGTAGGGTAATTTCTGGATCTCCATTTCTTTGCGCCCCAGTACTGGAGATTTACTGTAATTCCTTTGATGGAGTCATGTTTCCCAGATTCTTCATGATCCCTATAATCTTGCATGTGTTTGCACATTTGCAAAAGCAGTCATCTCTTTCAGACTTTAAAGGAAACTTTTCACCCATGTGTGGGAGCATGCTGGATCATGAATCTGGTGGTACAGGGTGCCAAGTGTGTGGTCATATGGTGGCACTGGGTTCTGGGGGATATGATCTCTTTGGCTCAGGCCAATGGCCTTCACAGCATTGACAACTGTGTGGTCCTTGGTTAGCACTGGAGGAGGTTTGCAGGAGGTTTGCTTGGGGTCCTCAGAAGCACCTCCAGTCCAGTAGCTAGGGACCAGAGTAAGCAGCAGTGGTGGCCAGGGCCAGTGGTGTGCACACACTTGGCTGGAGGGGCCAGCTTCAGGTATCCATGTAGTGGCAGGGGATAGTTTTCTTTTGGGGGGAGGGAGGGATGAGACAGTTTAATTGAGAAATAAGCTTTGGACAGCCTCCTGATCAGAAGAGAGCCTTTCTTGGGGTAAAAGGCCATTATGGAAGCTAAGGCCACCAAGTGGGGAGGGAACAGCATGGGAGATGGTACCAGGAGTGCCTGTGCTCAGCAGGTACTGACAGAGCCTGGAGTGATGAGTGGAGTGGCTTTCTCCGGTAAGGGTATTTGCATTTGCATTTTCCACTCAGGGCTATCAAGATTCCAGCGATGCACAGGAGTCCTCCAAAAATCATCCCACCCAGCTGCAGGCTTTCCCAGTCATAGTATAAGGGACTGTCTTTATCAACCAGGTCACTGGCTTCCAAGGCAGGCCTGCCAGTGTGAAGAGCAGGTCCTGCATCACTCTCTTCATGATACAGCTGCAGAGGGGGACTGAGAGCAGAACGCAGTCTGGAAAGGCTGCACACACATAGTGATGGAGGCCAAAGCAGGTGGCAAAGGCCAAGGTCAACTATGGACTTATTGGTAGCTGCAGAGGCCCTGGATGCTCACATGCCCTCTTGTAGCTCCCCTGGGTGTGCATACTGTAGCAGATGTTGATGATGAGGGGCTGGTCTGGGGTCATGCAGATGCACAACTGGAGGGACTAGTGACAGGTGGGCACAGTGAGGCTGGCCAGTGACAGAAGGCAGAACTAATTTGGGCCCACAAGCAACTGTGAGGGCCTGTGTTGGTATACTCACCCATGGCTGTATGTGCACTTCTCCCTGGGGCATATGTGCTGTTGTAGAGGTGGGTTACACCAGTGGGTGGACATGCACAGCCAGAGGGGCTGTAAGCATGAGCTTGGCAGTGAGGATTTATGGGGGGAATCTCACGTGGCATCTTCTACTCATGTAGCCATAGAGGGCTTGGATGACTTCTGACGTGGTTCCTGAGGTAGAGTGAAAAAGTGGGGAGGAAGCAAGAAGGGACTCAGGTGGCTGGTTTTAGTGAACATGGATACCTGTGGGACAGAAAGCTGGCAAAATCTGCAGGGGGTCTGTGGTGGTTGCACTGGCTATTGGCTTTCTTGGTAGCAAAATGTACTGAGTTTGTCTGCAAAGTAGTTCTGTCAGAACTGCAATTATTCTCACTGTGACTTGTTAGTAATAGCCTCTGCTTGTCTTCCTTCTTCCTAACCAGCTGTCTGTATCTCAGCTTTGCCAGTCTGGGTGGGGTGAAAACAAAGGGAAACCTTTGCACAGTGCCGTGAGAGAAGAGAAGCTGGTCCCTCACTTCAGTATTGCTTTCCTGGTAAGAAGAATTTTTTCTAGCTGAGAAGTTAGTTCTTGGTGCTGAATAATGGTGGCTTGTGCAATAGGATCATGAAGACAGAATGAAGCTGCCTTCTTTCTCTTTTCAAGATTTTTTGTTCCATTGTGTTGCTTAAACTTCTTAAGTGGACTTTGGAGGTCTCCCAGAGATATTAATTGGGGTTTTTGTATATTTTTTATTGGAGTTCGATTTGCCAACATATAGTATAACACCCAGGGCTCATCAAGTGCTCCCCTCAGTGCTCGTCACCCAGTCGCCCCATTCATTATTGCTTTCCTGGTGAGAAGAACTCTTTCTAGCTGAGAAGTGCTATTCTTTATCATTTCATTTTTGTAGAAATTCTATAATCAAATTGTTATGGTCCACAGACGTGTGTGCACATACACATCACAAAGAGTGGGATTTTTAATTGAGTTTTATGAATAATGAGTATTATTTCTTTCCACTTATTCAGATTTTTTTATTAATTTACCTCACTAGTGTTTTATAGTTGTCTTCATAGAGGTCTTGTGCATTTTTGGAGATTTGTCCCTAGGTGCTATATGTTTAAGCTATTTTAAGTATAATATATTATTATTTTCTTTGCCCTGATATACAGATACAAAGTTGATTTTATGTATTTACTATACCAGAAATTTGGCTGAGCTCATGTTTTAGTTCTCATAATTTAACTATAGATCTTTTGAAATTTCTACATAGAAAATGATATCATCTATGAATAATGATAGACTTGTTTTTGTTTCTAAATATACACTCTAAAACAAATTTAATCTCTTTTAAAAAACTTTCTGTAAGGGCTAGAATTTTATTTTAAGAGTTTTAAGAGTTTTATTTTTTTTAATAGAACTCAATACTGTATTCATAACTAGGACAGGCACAATGACAGAAGATTCTGCTTTACTGAATCAAAGAGAATTAAAGGTAGAGAAAGTTCAGTACCTGGGACACCTTACTGGAGTTGCAGCTTGTTTTGGCAGTGTGGAAACAGTTTTATCCTAAAAATGTGAGATTTGTGTAGTTGGATATATCTAATTATAACATTATAGGAGAATTCTTGCCATTTTTGGGAGATGTGGCATTTTTTTTCTTGCTATATTCTTCCCTTGGAGCTATGGAATCAACTTTATAATTTCAGGCTTTCTTTGAAACAGGGGTCAATTTTGTAGACTAGAGGTCAGAGGCAAGGGGTTAAACAAAAGGAAGATGTCAGTAAATATCAACCAGCATCTTGGAGAGTAGGGACATTTTTGCAGGATTTTATCTACTTGCCTTTGCCCAAGAGCAGCATTCAGATTGACATTTTTAGTTAGAGACTATTCTAGATGTCATTAGCTAGTTATATGTGATCTTAGGATGTTATTCAGACTTCAATAGCAACCTTGATAAAAACCTGTTTTCTTTCTTCCTCCCTTCATTTCATTCCTTTCTTTTTTCTTTTATAGTTATTTTCCATTCTCTGAGGGCACTATCAGAAAAATACTGATAAAGCAGAGGAGGCCGAACTTTTAATGGTCTTGGACAAGAACTGCCCTAATGATGATGTTTTGTTTCAATCACACTAAATGGGGCCAAGGTAAACAAGAATAGAGTTTTACATTAACTAGTGTTTTAAAAGATTAAGAGTCTTTTGGGAACCAGAGGGATATTTAAATAGTTTCTTTTTGTAAAGTAAGTTGGCTAATCATAATTAACAAGAGAAAAATCTAAATTCTCCCAGGAAATTTAAAAAAAAAAACTACAAAGGTCTACACATCCTTCCAAGCCATGTTGCAATGAGAAAAACCTTATGATAAGTTCAGTGGATTGAAGAGATACAAACAAACCTGGGTCCTTGTGCTGTCTATGATACATGATATTATCTCTGGATTGCTTACTTCTGAAGATTTCACTATTTTTAAAAAAATTTTTTAAATTAATTAATTAATTAATTTATGATAGTCAGAGAGAGAGAGAGAGAGAGGCAGAAACACAGGCAGAGGGAGAAGCAGGCTCCATGCACCGGGAGCCCGATGTGGGATTCGATTCCGGGTCTCCAGGATCGCGCCCTAGGCCAAAGGCAGGCGCTAAACCGCTGCGCCACCCAGGGATCCCCTGAAGATTTCAGTATTAGAAGAAGTAAACCTAGAACTTTTTAAGCATTTAAAAAGGTTTCTCAAACTCATAGCTAAATACTTTCCTCTTAAGAGCATACGATAGCATGCAAGGGACACCTGGGTGGCTCAGTCGGTTAAGCGTCTGCTTTTGGCTGGTCATGATCCCAGGGTGCTGGAATTTGCAAACCAGCATTGAGCTCCCTGGTCTGGAGGAGCCTGTTTCTCCTTCTCCCTCTGCCTGCCACTCCCCTTGCTCATGAACTCTCTCTCTCTCTCTCTCTCTCTCTCTCCGTCAAGTGGATGGATAAAATTATTAAAAAAAAATAAAGAAAAGGAACATAGAGAAGAGTTCAAGTGTTCACCCTAGGCTCATCTCCTCCCATGAACACAACTAGGTAACTATCAAAACATTCTAAATACCCCAGAAATTGATCTGAAGACTGACAGAACAAACTCCACAACTAAAGGGAGAGAAGAGACCATATCAAAGAAAGTAGGAAGTGTGGAGATGTGTTTTAGGAGAGAAACAGATTGTGAGTGCTGTGGAGGGGAGGGAGCCATGGTCACCAAGAAGGGAAAGAGAAAGAGGATCACAGAGGAATGCATAGGAGAACATTTCCTCAAAGCCATTGTCTTGGATATGAGAGGGGCTTGATTTTATGAATCTTGCAACCAACTGGGCTTAAAGCCTAGACTTTTAAAGGTCAATAGGCAAAAATAAATAAATAAATAAATAAATAAATAAATAAATAAATAAATAAATAAAAAAGGTCAATAGGCTTGGCTGGGATAGAACCTGGAGGGCACTGCACTTCTCCTAAGGAGAAAGCAGACAAACAACCCAGGAATAGATAGCATGAAAACAGTGATCTGAAGAACACCCGGGGCACACAAGAGGAGATTATTTGCTCTTCTTGAAGCTAGTCTTTGGGAGACAGCATTCACAGAGAGCCTCCCTGGGAACAAAGGAGCTGGTGGGCACCATTTCCCTTCCCTAACTCTCAGCATAAGCAGAGCCACTAGAGAGAAGCAGCACAGTGCTAACACTGGCTGCCTAGTTCTCTTACACTAAGCTCTACCCCTGTGCACTCTGGTGGGACTGCCCTTCTCTGTCAGGCTTGCCTCAGTCCTGGAGTGGTAGGCTTCTCACCAAGAAGAAAGCACAAACCCTTGCCCATGCCACATCTCCCAACCAGAGAGTTATGCACGGCCTCAGTTCTGGTGGAAAGGGTGTCAGCTCTCATTTCATAAGCAGACCAGAGCACACCTAATTAAAACTGGCCACAAACATGCCAGGAACCAAACACTGCCACAGCAGGCAAAGAGAGCCTCTGCAGATGACAAAAGGACAAAGCAGACAAAATACAGCAGCAGAGTGCATGCAGCATACATGAGACATTCCCTGAAGCACCAGGCCCTAGACACTACATGACTTCTTTGTCCCAAAGCAATTACTCTCAGGAGCAAGAAACATAATAAGCTTTTCTAACACAGAGAAAACAGAGACTTAGGCAAAATGCAAAGATGGAGGAATTTTTCCCAAATGGAAAAATAAGATAAGGCTATGGACAGAGATCTAAGTGAAACAGATAAAAGTAACGTGCCTGATGGAGAATTTAAAACAACAATCATAAGAATACTCACTGGTCTTGAGAAAAGAATGGAAGGCATCAGTGACACCCTTACCACAGAGATAAAAGAGTTGAAAAACAACCAATCAGGGATGAAGAATGCAACAGACAAGATTGGAAACATATTTGATGCAATGAAAAAACAGGCTGGAAGAAGCAAAGGAATGAATTAGTAACATAGAAGACAAAACAATGGAAAATAATGAATCTGAACGAAATATAGAAAGCAGATTATGCAGCCTGCACATAGATTTAGGGAACTCAGTGACTCATTCAAATGTGAGTCATATTAATAGGAGTCCTAGAAAAATAAGAGAGAGAAAGGGGGTGGAAATTTTACGTGAAGAAATAATAGCTGAAAACTTCCCTAAACTGGGGAGGACACAGACATCCAGATGAGGAGGCACAGAGAACTCCCACCAAAATCAACAAAAGCAGGCCAACACCAATTCATATCATTGTAAAATTTGCAAAATACAGTCATAGAAAAAGAATCTTAAAAGCAGCAAAACAGAAGAAGCCCCGGGTTTACAAGGGAAGACCTATAAGGCCAGCTGCAGATCTCTCAACAGAAACTTGGCAATTCAGAAGGGAATAGCATGATATATTCAATGTGCTGAATGGGAAAAATCTGCAGCCAAGAATACTCTATCCAGCAAGGCTATCATTCAGAACAGAAGGCGAGAAATAGTTTCCTAACAAACGATATTGCCAGCCCTGCAAGGAATATTAAAGGGGACTCTGTGAGTTAGGAAAGACCAAAAGTGACAAGGACAAAAAAGGATCAGAGAAAATCTCCATGAACAATAAGAAAACAAGTAATAAAGTGACAATAAATATGTATCAATTATTACTTTGAATGTAAATGAAATAAATCCTGCAACCAAAAAACATAAGCTCCCTGTGGGGAGCCTGATATGGGACTTGAGCCCAGGACCCTGGGATCATGACCTGAGCCTAAGGCAGATACTCAACCACTGAGCCACCCAGTTGCCCCTAATAGAGGACTTTAACACTTCACTCACATGGATGGATAGATCATCTAAATAGAAAATCAACAAGGAAACAGTGGCTTTGAATGACACACTGGACCAGATGGACTAATAAATATATTCAGAACATCCCATCCTATAGCAGAAGAATACACACTCTTTTTAAGTGTACATGAGACATTCTTCAGAATAGATCACTAGATCAGGGCTCAACTAATAAAAAAAAGACTGAGATCATACCATGCATATTTTCTGACTATAGCACTGTGAAACCAGAAATAAATCATAAGAAAATATTTGAAAAGGCCACAAATGTTACACAACATGCTATGAAACAATGATTGGGTCAACCAGGAAATTAAAACCTGCATGAAAACAAATAAAAATGAGAACTCGACAATCCAAAACTTTTGGGATGCAGTAAATGCAGTCCTAAAAGGGAAATATAAAGCACTATAGGCCTACCTCAAGAGGCAAGAAAAATATCAAATACACAACCTAGCCCTAAAAAGCTATAAAAATAACAAATGAAACCTAAAGCCAGTGGAAAAAGAGACATGATAAAGATTAGAGCAGAAAGAAATGATATAGAAACTTAAAAAGCAATAGAACAAATCAGTGAAACCAGGAGCTGGTTATTTGAAAAAACTAATAAAAGTGATAATCATCTAGCCAGACTTAACAAAAAGGAAAGAGAAAGGATAAAATCACAAGTGAGAAAGAAGAAATAACAACAACACCACAGAAATACAAACAATTATAAGAGAATACTATGAAAAACTATATGCCAACAAATTGGACAACCTGGAAAAAATGAATCAATTCCTAGAAACACATGAACTACCGAAACTGAGACAGGAAAATATATAAAACTTGAATAGACTGATAACCAGCAAAGAAATTGAATCAGTAATCAAAAAACTCCCAACAAACAAAAGTCGAGGACTTCACAGGTGAATTCTACCAGACATTTAAGGGAGAGTTAATACTTATTCTTCCCAAACTATTGTAAAAAATAGAAAGAAAACTTCTGAATTCATTCTGAGGCCAGGATTACCCTGATACTACAACCAGATAAAGACTTCATTTAAAAAAGAAAGGAACTACAGGCCAATATCCCTAATGAACATAGATGCAAAAATTCTCCGTAAAATACTAGCAAACTGAATCCAACAGCACATTAAAAGAATCATTCACCACAATCAAGTGGGATTTATTCCTGTAAAGCAATGGATGTTCAATATTTGCAAATCAATCAACATTAGATACCACATTAATAAAAGAAAGGATAAGATCCTTTCATATCATCCTCTCATATGATCCTTTCAATAGATGCAGTAAAAGCATTTGACAAAGTACAGCATCCATTCGTGATTTAAAAAACTCTCAACAAAGTAGGGTTAGAGAGAATATACCTCAACATAATAAATGCCATATCTGAAAAACCCATAGCTAATGTAATCCTCAATGGGGAAAACTGAGAGCTTTTTCTATGGTCAGAAACAAGACAGGGATGTCTACTCTCTTCTAACATAGTACTAGAAGTCCTAGCCACAGCAATCAGACAAGAAAAAGAAAAAGCATTCAAAGCAGCAAGGAAGAAGTCAAATTTTCACCATTTGCAGATGACATGATACTCTAGGTAGAAAACCCAAAAGACTCCACTAAAAATTGCTGGAACTCAGCAATTCAGTAAGGTTGCAGGAATCAAAATCAGTGTACAGAGACCTGTTACATTTCAGTATATCAATAATGAAGCAGCAGAAAGAAAAATGAAGGAACCCATCCCATTTATAATTGCAGCAAAAACAGTAAGATACTTGGGAATAAACCTAAACAAAGAGGTGAAAGACCTGTACTCTGAGAACTGTAAAATAACACTGATGAAAGGAATTGAAGATGACACAAAGAAATGGAAAGACATGCCATGCTCATGGATTGGAAGAAGAAATATTGTTAAAATGTCTATACTACCCAAAGTAATCCATACATGTAATGCAATCCCTATCAATCTACCAACAGCATTTTTCACAGAGCTAGAACAAACAGTCCTAAAATTTGTATGGAACCACAAAAGGCCCCAAATAGCCAAAGCAACCTTGAGAAGGAAAAGCAAAGCTGGAGGCATCACAATTCTGACTTCAAGTTACATTACAAAGCTGTAGTGAACAAGACAGTATGGTACTGGCACAAAAAACAGACACAGATCAGTAAAACAGAATAGAAAACTCAGAAAAGAACCCACTATTATATGATCAATTGATTTTTAAAAAGATTTTATTTATTTATTCATGAGAGATAAAGAGAGAGAGGCAGAGACATAGGCAGAGGGAGAAGCAGACTCCCTGAAAGGAGCCTGATGTGGGATTTGATCCCAGGACCCCAGGATCATGCCGTGAGCCGAAGGCACATGCTCAACTACTGAGCCATGCAGATGCCCCCTTTCCATTCATGATTATTTAAATCGAAAAAAAATTAATTTAGGAAAATGAGATTTTTGTACTCAAAGGAGTTTTTGGCATACATAATCAATGTCAAAAGACCTGCATTTATAGTCAATTGATTTTTGACAAAGCAGGAAAGAACATCCAATGGGAAAATGACAGTCTCTTCAACAAATGGTGTTGAATGCAAAAGAATGAAATTGGACTGCTCTCTTATACCATACACAAGAATAAATTCAAAATGGATTAAAGACCTCAGTGTGAGACAGGAAACCATCAAAATCCTAAAGGAGGAGACAGGCAGTAACTTCTTTGATATGAGCTATAGCAACTTCTTTCTAGGTATGTCTCCTGAAACAAGGGAAACAAAAGCAAAAAAAAAAAAAAAACTACTAGGACATCATCAAAATAAAAAAGCTCTGTATATCAAAGGAAACAACAAAACTAAAAGGCAACCTATGGAATGGGAGAAAATATTTGCAAATGATATATCGGGTAAAGAGTTAGTATCCAAAATCTATAAGGAACTTCTACAACTCAATACCCAAAAAACAGATAATCCAGTTAAAAAATGGGCAGTAGACATCAATTGACATTTTCCCAAAGAAGACATCCAGATGGCCAACAGACACATGAAAAGATGCTCAACATCATTTATCATGAGGGAAATACAAATAAAAACTACAATGAAATATCACCTCACACCTGTCAGAATGTCTAAAATCAACAACACAAGAAACAATAAGAGTTGGTGAGGATGTGGAGAAAGGGGAACCCTCTTGCACTGTTGGTGGGAATGCAAACTGGTGCAGCCACTGTGGAAAACAAGTTGGAGTTTCCTCAAAAAGTTAAAAATAGAGCTGCCCTAGGATCCAGCAATTGTACTGTGAGGTATTTACATAAAGCATAAAAAATACTAAATCAAAAAGGATACATGCTCCCTGATGTTTATAGCAGCATTATCTACAATAGTCAAATTATGGAAACAGCCCAAATATCCATTGTCTGATGAATGAGTAAGGAAGGTGTGGGATAGATAGATAGATAGATAGATAGAGACATATAGATATATGTACACAATGGAATATTATATAGCCATCAAAAATAATGAAATCTTGCCATTTGCAATGACATGGAGGGAGCTAGAGAGAGTACGATCCTAACCAGAATAAGTCAGAGAAAGACAAACATCATATGATTTCACTCATATGTGGAATTTAAGAGACAAAACAAAAGGGAAAAGGGAGGGAGAGAGAGAGAGAGAGAGAGAGAAGAGAGGCAAACCAAGAAACAGACTCTTAACTATAGAGAATAAACTCATGGTTACTAGAGGGGAGATGTGGGGGGGGGGATGGATTAAATAGGCGATGGGAATTAAAGAAGGGCACTTGTGATGAGCACCAGGTGCTGTATGGAAGTGTTCAATCATTATATTGTACATCTGAAACTAAGATTACACCGTATGTTGACTAAGTGGAATTTAAATAAAAAGTTTTTAAGAAGGATTATAGTCAGTATTGTATAACTGTGTTCATTGAGCATTTATTTATTATTTACTTTCTATATGCTGGGCATTGTGTAACACCTAAAGATACAAAGAAGGTTGTTCTGAGTTTCTGAAGTGCACCTGCCTTGTCTCTTTAACTTTTGGAAGGCTGTGATGGAAGAGATATTCCTTTGTCATATCAGTCCTTTTGTGGTTGCAGAGAAAAACAGAGTTCTGTGAGTTTGGGAATTTTAAAGAGAGGTTACTTATTCTTGTCACAAGCATTCTTTTGTGTAGTAACAAGGAATTGACATACCATAGTGGTAAGGAGTATGGACTCTGGAGTCATAGAGGTTCAAATTCTGGCTCTACCATATACGACTGAAAGATCTTATTAGTAAGTTAACCTGCTAAACCTCAGTTTCTTCATCTATAAAATGGGAATAACAATAGTACCTACCTCATGGAGCTCTTGTGTGGATTAAATGATGTAATGTATACAAAACACTCAACAATGTCCCTTTGAGTTAAGTGCTCAAAATATGAGACATTATTATTACTGTTATTTAGAAACATAGACACATAATTGTCTGCATGCATGAGAGAAGAGATGGATCATGGATCATTCTAGAAAATGGAGATAGAGTGCATCAGGGAAAACTTCATGGAACAGCTATACTTAGCAGCACCAATCTGATATTGGGCCAATTTGACTATCAGGATCAGGGATCTAAATAAAAATCTGTTTATCCCCATTCCATGCTAGCCATCAACTAAGCTATTGGCTGTAGTGAGTGATGCACATCCCAGGGAGCTGGAGACCAGGCCTGAGACTCATGATGTCATGTCCTCAGTGCTGTGGCATCAGTATTAGAGGGATCAATCACCAAGCTTTCTGCCACGTGTCTATGTTTTGTACTTACTGATGGTGTCTATATGAAATGTGAGTTACACTCTGTCTCCTCAAAGAAGGAAGGTCCTTAACTGGAGCTGCTCTATCACTCACAGTCCCTTGGGAACCCATATTTTTGTAATTTTAAGAACCTGCCCTTGAAAAACTATGCTTAATAATAACTCCAGTAGTGTGTAGGAGAGGAGTTGATTCTTAAACCTTAATTACATATATAATCATTGGGCCACATTTTTTCATGAAAAGCAGGGAAGTCTAAGCAAATCTACATTCCCTTGGTGTTTAACACTCTTGACTTTTAATGAAGTCCCTCAGGCTTTCAGGTCAATTTAAACAAAGAGAAAATCATGAAACTTTTAAACAATGACTCACAGAACTCATTAAATTAATTATCTAATTCCAACCCTCTCCAGTTTACCAGTGTGTTTTGAGATAATCAGTTCTTAAAAGCTGTCCACCCTGCTCTCTTCTTAGACCAAGGTATTCCAGGTTGGGAGGCAGAAATACTTGGAAAAGATCCCCACCCCCCGACAATCTTCACTGTTTGTACAACCTTCCCTTTCTGTTCCCTAAGCATGAGGTAAGGATGTTCTGGATGATTATGACATTATCCCCTTAGGGTAGAGGTAAGTAGTTGTGGGATTTCTTCAGCAGTTCAGCGGTGTCAGAGCTCTGAGATGCCTTCTCAGCAAGTCTTTGGATCTTTCTTATTGGTTGTAAGATTGCTGTAGTAGCTCCACACGTTAAAAAAAAATCCCTTGAACAAGTATATACACAAAAGCAGAAATGGAGATGGAAGGTCTAGCCACATTCCTCATCAGGGAGAAAAATCTTCCTAGAATTCCTCCAGGAGACCCCCTCCTACTGTCTCAGCTGCAAGTAGGTATATCCCACATACACAGCTTTGGCACATGACTCATCAACGTAATTTTATCATTTTTTTGTATATTCTTTAATTGGAATTTGATTTGCCAATATATAGTATAACACCCAGTGAACTTTTATCATTTTATGAAAACTTCAACATCAAAACATCCTAATTTCTTGACCTCCATTTTCCTTTGGCCACTCCATCCCTGACCACATATTGCTCTTCATCATGATCCATCTCCAAAATGGTGAATGTTGATAATGAAAGCCTAAAGAATGCCTAGTCCTCTCCCTCTTACTACCATCTCACCTAGGGGCTGATCATGACATCCCGATCACTGTGCCTTTGTTTCCACTTGTCCTCAAGGTTTAACAGTGCCCTGCAATTTATACCTTTGCCCCTCTCCAGTTGAGACACCTGCTGTGTGACAATGAACCCTCTATCTGTAGCATCCTCAACCCTCTTGTCTCATAGTCTTTCTGTGACATCTGCCCAGCATGGATTAGTCTAACCATCTGGCCCATCCACTCCCATTTGGACTCATAGAGAACATAACACAAACATGCAGATTGGTGTCACTTCAAAAATATGGTGTCAGTTCTCCACTGCACTGCTTGGCAATTCTCATAACCACCAGAAGTCAGCTTTTACTCTTATTTTCAATAGCTATTCAAAATATTTACTTCTCTCCTTAGCCCCCAAACATCAGAACTATTTCCTATCTCTTGGCAGATAGGCTTGCTTCCATTTCACAGGAAAAGTAGGAACATCTTGTGTACTGAATAACAGTAATTATTCATACACATAATTATTTTTTTTAATTTTTTTAACTTTTATTTATTTATGATAGGCACACAGTGAGAGAGAGAGAGAGGCAGAGACACAGGCAGAGGGAGAAGCAGGCTCCATGCACCGGGAGCCTGACGTGGGATTCGATCCCGGATATCCAGGACCGCGCCCTGGGCCAAAGGCAGGCGCCAAACCGCTGCGCCACCCAGGGATCCCCATACACATAATTAATAAGATAATGTATCCACAAGAGTCTTCACTTGGTTATAGGGAAATTTTTGACACTTTTCTGAAAGAAGGTAATATACATTATATCTCTATCAGATCTCTCTCTCTCTCTCTCTGTATATCTATCTATAGTTGTCTGCAATTTACCATGAAATGCATAAAGAATAAGAAAGTTGCTAAATAAATAGATGAATAGACACAAGATAAAACAAATATTGTTATTGATAGATAGAAACTAGGTGGTAGATATCCAGATGTTCACTGTAAAAGTTATTTCAACTTTTCTGTATGTTTGACAATTTTCCTTGTAAAATATTGGAAACAATTTGTATTTTCAGAAATCAGAGATACCCATTTGAATATTATCCAAGGGTTACTGATTATTGAACAGCATGTAAAAGCAGATTTTAGGTTATATTTTATAGGACATATAGCACTAATTTCTGAAATAGGCTATCACAAAAATATCTCCTTTAGTTTATGAACAATGGAAGATCACCTTTCATTTGTAAGTTAGTTACTAGTTTTGTTTTTTTTTTTAGGATTTTATTTATTTATTCATGAGAGACACAGAAAGGGGCAGAGACACAGGCAGAGGGAGAAGTGGGCTCCATGCAGGGAGCCCAATGTGGAACTTAATCCCAGATCCCAGGATCACATCCTGAGCGGAAAGCAGAGCGCAACCGCGAGCCACCCAGGTGTCCACTAGTTAGTTTTCTAACAGGAAAGGTAACAGAATGATTGCAAATTTAAATGTTAACACAAGTCCCCATATTGGACAAAATGGTGGGTTCAATATTATTTTAAGGTCTTTGGTCCCCAACTTTTATTTAAAGATTTTTTTCTTAGGGTGCCTGGATGGCTCAGTTAGTTGAGCATCCAACTCTTGATTTTGGCTCAGGTCATGATCTCTCTCTCTCCATAAAATAGAAAGGAAGGGAGGAAGGAAAGAAGGAAGGAAGGAAGGAAGGAAGGAAGGAAGGAAGGAAGGAAGGAAGGAAGGAAGGAAGGAAGGAAGGAGAAAGAAAAAGAAGAAAGAAAGAAAAGAGAACAATGTTTTCTTAAATGGCTTTACTGTTTGGAATTCCACTTGATTTTACATCTGCATCAATAGCTCTTCCCTTCCTCCTGTTGTTTCAGAATTTCCTTCACATGGAGCTGCTAATTAGATAGGCTGTATTCTCAAAGTTATGCCCAGGAATGAAGTTTGTTAGCCCTGGATGAAAGAGATCAAGTTTAAGGAAAACTAACTGACAAATAAATGGAAGAGGGCAGCCCTGGTGACTCAGCGGTTTAGCGCTGCCTTCAGTCGGAGTGTGATCCTGGAGACCTGGGATCCAGTCCCATAGCGGGCTCCCTGCATGGAGCCTGCTTCTCCCTCTGCCTGTGTCTCTGCCTCCCCTCCTTGGTGTCTCTCATGAATAAATAAATAAAATAAAATAAATAAAAGGAAGAAAATGAGATTTTTAAGAGATGGGATGGGGGTGGCAAATAATATTCTGTCTTCACCAGTTGGGTCAGGTCTGGAAGCAATGAGTGAAGAGGCTCCTGGGAGAGGGTGGAGGAAGGGACAAGTTTGGAGAAAGAGAAGACAGGCAACACTTTACCAGATGGATCTAGAATGATAGCTAAGCCACCCTAAATTATTTGGAGAGTAAGAACACATAGAAATAGTTGACCTTCACATTTAGTTTTGCTCTTGAGAATCTGATTCTATGAGACATTGTGCATTGTGAGATCCCTTGGGTATTAGGAGTCATGGGTCATGTTAAGACAAAAAGGGACAGAATGGTCAGGAGGCCTCCCAGGCAATAATAACCTGTCCTTTCCCTCCTATGGGTGGACTTTTTGTAGAATGGAATAATTAGCTATTAGATCAAACTCCTTAATCTGTATCCTTGGGTTTTCTTCTTCTCATCTTCTATGTATACTTAGGAAAAACCTAAGGTTTTTTTTTTTTAAGATTTTATTTATTTATTCATGAGAAACAGAGAGAGAGAGAGGCAGAGACATAGACAGAGGGAGAGGCAGGGTCCCTGCAGGGATCCTGATGCAGGACTCAATTCCAGGACTCAAGGTCACAACCTGAGCCAAAGGCAGACACTCAACCACTGAACCCAGGTGTCCCAAAATCTAAGTTTTTATATGGCAAGAAAAGTGGAAATGACTTAATTTCTCTTGCAAGTCTACACATTTGCAGGATATTCAGCCCTGCCCCCCGCCTTGACTCTAACAAGGCTCTAAGCAGTACATCACAGTGGTTAGGAGTCCAGAGCTGAGAGCCAGACCACCTGGATTCAAATTCCAGGTCTACCACCTACTGGCTGGGTGACCTTAGGCAAGATACTTAACCTCTCTATGCCTCAATTTCCTCTGCAAAATGGCAATGATAGTAGTACTTACCTCATTAGGGAGCTCTGAGGTTTAAAAGCACTCAGGTCAACAGTTGGCCATATAAAGGCTATCTGCTGTTGTTGTCTTTCTCCCCAGAAGATATACCTTGAATCCCTCAGTCCCATCACCATTTCTCTAGGGAAGAACTCGTCCAGAGTGAACAGTCTGAGGATTTTATTCCTATTATCTTAATCCTTCTCATCCTTCTGACCTAGAAGGACAGCAAGCATGGTGGTTAGGAGACTAGACCCTGGAGACCTATTGCCTGGGTTAAAAGCCTTACTTCATCCTCTGAGTGACCAACCACAAGAAAGTTATGTAACCTTCAATGCCTCAGTTTCCTTATCTGTGAAATGAGAATGTAATAATAATGATGGTACTGCACAAGAATGTAGTGAACGTTACATGAGATCATCCGTGTAAAGCCCCTAGAAGACTACTAGGCATATTGTGGGTTTTTCTTAAGATTTTATTTATTTATTAGAGAGAGTGTGTGGGAGGAGGAGCAGAGGGAGGGGGAGAGAATCTCAAGCAGACTCCCTGCTGAGCAGGGCCCCATCCCATGACCCTAAGATCATGACCTGAGCCAAATTCAAGAGTTGGACTCTCAGTCAACTGAGCCACCCAGTGCTCCTATTGTGTTTATTAAATGTTAGTCCCACGAATATTTATGATGCACCTGCCAAGTGCAAAGCACTGCTAGACACTGTTCACTATTAAAACAATTCCTATCCCCAAGGAACTTAATAGCTTCTAAGTTAAAATTTGTCAACCCTTCCTTCTTCTTGTGGAAGCTGGTCTCATTTGGAGACAGGCCCTCAGGGAGGTCCAGCTCGGATGACACTTCACTGCAGCTTCTGCTTCAGAGAGACCACCCAGCCTTGACTTTTACCCTTGGTGGGATCCAGGAATCCTCCTGTTTGGTCAGGCTGTTCCTAGTCTCTAGCTCTAATTACTTGTGTGCATCCAGGCTCTCAGCCTCTGCTGACCTCCCTCTTTGAGTCATGATAAGTAATGGAAATAGGATAGCAGGGGAATTAAGAGATGATCTAAGTTTGAACCCCAGATCAAACTTCTGCTTCAACCTGACAATTTATTTAACTTCCCGGAGACTATGACCTCTTCTGTAACTTGGGAGTAGAGCCTCACCTACTTCATAAGGTGTTGTGAGTACTAAACGTGTAAACATAGGACAATAGCCTTAAAAAAAAACAAAAAAAACTGCCTGGCACAGAGTAAGTAGGCACTGTGGAAGAATTTGCTGTTATGGTTTGTATTCACTATAAAGAGGGTCAACATAGCATGGAATCTCCCTGAGCAACCTGGAGCATTCTTCCCCAAAGTGTGGCTGATGACCATGTCCTTCCAAACTACGAATAGTTTTCTCTGACACTGACTGTCTTGGCAAGTCCTGGTCCTAAGAGACAGGAGAAACCTAGAGGACCAAGCAGATGAGGGGGAGGTAGAAAAAAGCCATATTAACACCGTGAGCTAGGAACATTCACTGTGCCTCTGTGGCACCACAGGACTTAGGGGGCCTACTTTACAGAAAGCCTGCCGCTGTTTCTACAGGATCAGCGCTGTACGACCAGGCGCCCACTGCAGCTTTCCCCACTGTCGCCCGCATGCGTCTCCTGTCTTGGCCTGTCTGCAGGAAGCCAGTGGGAAGAGGGCCCTGTTCTGGAGGCTGAGAGAACTCAGCTCAGGTCTGGGACTCGAGTCAGACGCTCTGGGGGTGAGGCTGCCGAGACACGGTCCCTTCCACAGATCTAGCACTGGAGGGCAGAGCTCCACCGCAGGAAGTCTGCGGTCCGCAACGGCCCCGCCCCGCCCCCGCCCCGCGCCCCGCGCCCCGCGCCCCGCGCCCCGCGCCCCGCCCCCATCCCCGCCCCTCCCCGCCTCCCACCGTCCCTCCATCCCCGCCCCCGCCCCGCGCCCCGCCCCCATCCCCGCCCTTCCCCGCCTCCCACTGTCCCTCCATCCCCACCCCCTCCCCGCACCCCGTCCCCTCCCCGCCCCCACCGTCCCTCCATCCCCGCCCCTCCCCGCGCCCCGCCCCGCGCCCCGCCCCCTCCCCGCCCCCACCGTCCCTCCATCCCCGCCCCGCGCCCCGCCCCCATCCCCGCCCCATCCCCATGCCCCGCCCCATCCCCGCCTCCACCGTCCCTCCATCCCTGCCCCTCCCCGCCCCCACCGTCCCTCCATCCCCGCCCCCCCACTATCCCCGCCCCTCTCCCCCGCGGTTTCCCTGTGGTGTAGCCCAGGGTCTTGGAGCTCTCTCTAGGACTAAAGGCCTGGGTGGTCCCCCAGGCGCCGCGCCCGTTTCCCGTCCCCGCTGGCCCCGCGGCCCCGCAGGAAGGCACAGGGAGCAGGGAGCCGGTCGGGCCCCAGCGTCCTCTTGCCTCGCTGCTTTCTTGGGGGGAATTACTTAGCTTCCTTTTACTAAGTTTTCCTTTCACACATCTGAAAATGACAGTTCCTCTTGAAGGGCAGTACTGATGGGCAGTGTTTGGTTTTGTCTCATTTTTTAAATCTGGCATTGGTCTATACCACTTCTAAATGATTCCTGCTCAAGCCTAAGGACCGCGTGAGTGAAGGATGAAGAATCTCGATTGGCAAGGTCACGCAAGAGGGTGAACTGTCATATCAGGTTGATTTTGCTCTCTGGCCGCACAGGCGCACGGACGCACACACTCACACGCGCGCGCGCGCGCACTCACACACACCCTCACACTTCCCATCTCGGGACTGTAGTTTCTTCTGACACAGGAAACGTGGCACATCTGGAATATTGTTGGCTGCTATGCGAATACCTCATGTTCAACATATTATTCACCTGCTGTGGGGCTCCTCTTGTGATAATCACCTTCGCGATGTCTCATGGCAGAACGTCTGGCAGATAGTCTGCAGAGAGCAGTGTTTTAGCCATATTCACGCCCACTTCACCCATGACATGGTTCTGGGTCATTTTTTCCCCCAATATGATCCTGGGCAAGTCACTTACCCTCTCTGATTGCCATGGTGGTTATAGTATTTTTATACTGGAAGTCAGAAGAAAGTTCTTTTCTGCTCCTTTGCTTCTCTGCATGATTCTATGCTCCAGCTGTTCCCAACTACTTGTCTTCCCTGATGCAGCCTTTTTTTTTCTTTTTTTTTTCAGAGAGAGATAGAGGGGATGGGAAGGCGCAGAGGGAAGAAGAGAGAGAAAGAATCTTAAGCAGGCTCCATGGCTAGCCCATTGTTCAGTCTTACAACCCTGTGATCATGACCTGAGATGAAATCAAGAGTCACGTGCTTAACCAACTGAGCCACCCAGGTGCCCCTGATGCGGCCATTCTTTTGTGTCCTAGATATATGCAGTGCTCTCTGTTTCAAATTCCATTTCTTAAAACATCTATTTTCCCTCTAATCCCTACTGACTCTTCAGGTCTCAGCTTTGACATCACCTTCTCCAGGAAGAACCCTCAGCTGTCTCCACACCACCCCCTCACCTGGATCAGATGTCCCTGTTCCATGCGCCCATAGCACCTACATGCCCTCCATCAGACACTGACCTTCTCTAACCTTCCATCTGAACCATCAGCTTATTTTTGCCCAGCCAATATCAAGCACATGCTCTGGTCTTCATCATACCATCTCTCCTGCCGGGTTCAGTCTTTAATATAGATTTCCATGCTTCTCACCCAGGCCCTGCTTTGGATGTTAAATATGAAGTCATGGCTATGCTCTTAGGTATTCCTGCCACCATAGCAGAACTATATTCCTGAGAAACCAGTGCTTTTGGTCTCCATCCCAAAGGCTGGAGGTATTTATAAATGGTTTCTGTTGAGCACTGAGACCTTCCCACAGAAAGGAAGCCCGCACCCACCTCCTGAAGTTGACTGTGTGCAAAGAGCTTCCAGGTACCCTCTACTACTCCAAGCTAGCCTCAGATACCATTGTCTTCTTTGATAGATTAGGAAGCCGAGGCCCCGAGAGGGACTGACTCAGGGTTCCAGAGGCAGGAAGTAGTGAAGCTGTGACTAGAAGTCAGGTGGCAAAGATCTGTGGACTTCAAGCCAGAGAAAACAGTGCTTTCTCATTCTTCCCTCCATATTGCCAACACCCCCACCCCATCCCCTCACCGGTCTGTTAGATAACTGTATCAGCACCATGCCTGTAGATGCCCCAGGGAGAGTCACAAAGGCAGGATACTAAAGCAGACATCTCTGAAAGGGCCTGCCCTCTGCGGTCTCAGGGAAGAACACTGTGTACTCTTCCCCACCATCTCAGCAACACATCGATCCCACACTGGAAAAATCAATGTTGGCAAGGATAGGAGAAACTTGCTTAGACACATTCGTCATTTGAGGTGCCTTCAAACATACCCACACAGCAGTAATAGCCCTCAGCCTCTTGCACCCCCAGCAGAGCCACCTCCTGGACCAGCGTACCTGCTATGGGCAGGGCTGGTTGTAGGGAGTCTGGATCCTAGAATGTCAAGGTCAAGGGATTGTCAAGTGGGGGCAGCTTTCCACTGCCCAGGTGAGGAGTCTGAGGCCAGGAAGTGAGTGATCTGCTCAAGGTTATACACTGGGAGGTAACGGGGCCAGGATAAGAATTCAGGTCTCCAGATGGCATTCATATGCCCTCAAACCTTAATCGCATTATGTGCGAGATGAGTGCCAGGAGGCCTCCCTCCCTTCCCTACAGACAAAGCATCAGCCTGTCCTGCCTCCTGCTGCCCATCATGCCTCTATCGGACTCAGTGCCTTCATGGAGAGAGCATTGAGTAATGGTTAAGAACACAGGTTTGGGGTCAGGTAGACTTGCGATTGTGACCCATTCCTATAAGAAGATTATTTAATTTTACCTGTCTCATAGCTTCCATATCTATAAAAATCATGTCATGTGCCAGGAGTGTTTTAACTACCTAATCATTAGAATAGTCCCATGAGATTGATTCTGTTGCCTATGGTATTTTAGACACAGAGATATTCAGAAATTTGTCCAAAGTCACACGCCTGGGAAGCCAGGGGCTTCAGCAAGGGCCTTGAGATGGGGAGTCCCCACTGTTACTAGCATACTCATGCCGCATGCCATGAGAACTCCCATCTCCTGCACACCTGCCCCATCCAATCTGGCAAGCACAGGACCCGCCTGGGAATGGCAACATACCTCAATCACGATCATGTCTACTCAGCTGCATGCCAGATGGTTGGTCAGTTTGTCCCATTGTTGGTCAATAGGTACAGAGAGGGAAAACCATCAGTCAATTTGGCTTCTTTGGGGGTGGCACAGACCATGTTTCTAGGTTCTTCTATAAATGCACATTTCTGAGACATTCTTTTATCACCAGAGCCTGGTTTGCTTTGGGCTGGCTCATTTCTGAGGCTGAGAGATTGGTAGTGTTTGGGCATACCCAGGAAGGGCCTGAGAAGCAGATGGCTTTTGACCCCGTGGTAACTTGGTTCCACAGTGAGGATGGCCCAGGCTCGATATTCTCAACTCTTCACTCAGCATGTTAATTATTCATCATGTCCTTAAATACTCTTCTGTGACAAAATGCTTAGTGACACATTAAATATTCATCATGATGCACCTAGCACAGGGCCAAGGGTAGAATTAAGCAGAACAAATGTGATTTCTGATTACATCTCTTTAATTCTAGACACTGAACACCCCCAGGCAGCTAGGACTCCATCCCATTCTGAAAGAGAGCCAGGAAAGTAGATTCCACAACATCCCTTTATATGCTGCCAAACTGTCTTTAGAATCTTGGCAAGAAGTTCTTTCTTTTTTCTTTCTTTCTTTTTTTTTTTCTAACTTTTAAAAACTGAGGTATAACATATGTATGTATGTGTGCACCCACATAACCATCATCCAGATCAAGATATAGAACATTTCTAGCAGTCCAGAAGTTTCCCTCATGCTTCTTCCCAGTCAATACCACCCCTCCAACACACACAAGAATTCACTATTTTGACAAGAAATTATTTTTATATTTAAGTCTACTTTAGACCCTTCCTTCTGATTTCTGTTTGCTTCCTCTCATTTTTAATTTGAAGGCAAAGACCAAGTAGCTGTTGTCCATTGATTTGAAGTGCCCTGGAGTGAAAGTATAGACAATAGGAAGCTCTTGGGGCAGTCCAGGGAGATGACACTGGCCCAGTTTGGAGCAGGAGGAAGGTAGCTGGATGAGGGGACAGATTTGTGGGAAGTATTTTGGAAGAAGAGGTGACAGGATTGGAGGTGACAGAGAAAGAGTAGACTCAGGCATGATGAGGTGGTTGACCTGAGTTTCTTGTTCGAGGGTGCCACCATCTTTTGAAGTCATTGGCTGGAAGTAGGGAAGATGACAGAGGAGCAGATGTGGGGCTAGGGCAAGATCAAGGGCTCTGTTTGGACTCATTGAGATACCTGCTAGGTAGAATCCAAGCCACCTAGAGCTTGGGGAAAATGTCAGGCCTGGAGAGTGAGGTGTATTTGGAAGTCATCAGCCAATAGATGGATTTCAAAACCTGAGATGTCCTGGAATTACTCAGGGTAAACAGAGCAGAGGACAGAACCCAAGACAGAGCCCTGTTCTTGTTGATGCCAATACTTGCCTTCAAGAAGCTCTAGCTAACATTCAAGAGGGAAAAATAAGTGTTGTCTAATATACAATTCAGTCTGAAGGTTTAACAGATTTACTTCCAACCTGGAAAAAGTGTTTTAACAGTTTTTACATTTTTAAGTGTTCTGTTCATGATGACACAAGGGGATTCTGATATTGAATCCTGATCGATCAGTCATCCTTTTAGGGTCTCAGTGGTCCCTGGTCCAGTGAACACAGACCCCTAGATGATATCACAAGGGCTTTTCATTATTTCAAAAAGCTCGATTGAAACTGTATATTTGCCTACCATAAAGATATATAAGCTAACTGCAGCTTCAGATGTTTCTGCTCTGACTAGAACTGTATCGACTGGCAACACTGAATATTTTGAGATGATCACAAGTTTTGTTAGACAGTAACACATCTTCAGTTTTGCCTTCTTTTTTAACTGAGCAAATGTACAGGTGCCTAATCAATGCACTTTTGAAGGAAGAAAAAGATTTCAAAGATTCAGTTTATTAATCAGTAAAAATAAGAATGATGATGATTCCTATCTCTTTGGATTATTCTATAAAATTAAATAAGATAATGTACTTGAAGAACACATTGTAAGTGCTCAGTACATAGCAGCGGTGACTGTTATTATTGTGAATATTCTTGATACAACACAGACTCCAAAGGGGACAAATGACAAAAGCTGTCCTCTGCGTGAAAAGTGTGGGGGTCACACTACCATTCTGTTCTCTGACACATCCTTTCATGCCAACCATAATAATCCATTGCATGGAGTTAGGGACACTTGTCACTATTTTATATATTTCTGTTTATGTCTGATGGATGGCCCCATCTCTACTCAAGGAATCTTCCTTCAGGAAAACTGGCCAATTAGCATGACCACCTCTCACTTGGCTCCCAACCAGAGGAACAAATCAGTGGCCATATAAGAAAAAAAACAATTCAATCTTTCCCCAACTGGCTCAGATGGTTTATCAGAGACAGTGATAAGCTAAAGTCTTCTGGCCTTTTGAAGTAATTTCAGCTGACTGGCTATTTTGTTTGCCAATACCATTGCTTTCAATACTCAAAAATAACAACACCAATAATAATAAAAAATCAGGTGTTTCTATTTCTGTTGTCAGGGCCATGCATCAAACTCTCTACACAGCTGGAAACATCACCCATAAAGTCTGAGAAATGGTATGGTAGGGTTTAATTATGCAGCAGAAGAAGGGAGGCGGGTGTGTCCAACCCCAAGATGACAGTAATGGCTTTTAACAAGAATATCTGATTAATGCTTTAAAGTGTTCGAGGCACTTTCACATAAATCATCCCATTCGATCTTCAAAATGGCCTTGCCAGGTTAATAGTATTACACTCATTTCAGAGATAAGAATTCTGATTCTCAGAGAAATTAAGAAACTTGTCCAACTGCTGGAGGCAAGATTCAAACCTCTGTTCCGAACCACTGCCCTCCACAGAAGTTCTCCTCAGTGACCTAGCAGCCTATGGATCTGCCTGGCTCCATCCAGAATGGGTCTGCATGGTCTGCTTCTATCCTGGTCAGAGCAGTGCTTCTATAATCAAAACAGGGGCAAAGCCTTCAGTAGGCCCCAGTAATCACTGAAACCATGCTTTCAATGTTTTTAAGGACTTGATGTCTGAATAAAAACATTTAGTCAGACAGCTGGTTATGTTACTCTGACTGAAGTCAACTACCTGGATACCTTTAAAAAATAGGTTTATATGGCCATCTCTGTTTTTGTTCTGTTTTCTTCCAAATATTTTGTTGTTTAGAACTAGAATAATTCTGTCTCGTTTTTATTTTGGCAAAAATGTAAGTGGAAAATTATGTCTGTTCACAGAGTTTGATTTGAACTATCGAATGACTGTGTGAGCTGTGGCAATTGACCCAACCCTCTCTTGACTGTGGTGGTCCAACAGAATCTTTGAAAATGTTCTATTTCTGCACTGTCCAATATGGTAGTCAATAGTCATGAGTCTGTTGATAAATTGAAATATAACTCATACAACTCAGAAACTGACTTTTTTGTCTTAATTAATTTAAATTAAAATAGCCACATGTAGCTAGTGGCTATCATATCAGATAACACAAATCTAGGCTTATATCCTCACCTTAAAATGGTAGTATTTGTGCTAGAATCAATCCTGCAAAGATTCCTACCATAACCCTAGCATAGTGTCACATATTAGGCACTTAATAAATATTTCTGGAATAGATATTTGTAGAATGAAAGAATAGCTAAGTGAACAAATAAATTACTAAATCTTAAGGGAACATCATAAATGGAACTACTTTAGAATACATTTCCTGGAAAATCTGGAGTTTTAAGGGATGAAGAGAAACACTGACACTGGCTGCAGCTGGGTGGCAAGTCTTGGCAGCTGTTCACATGGGAGCAGAACCAGTTACAATCCAGGTCACATTTGCTTTTCCATTTCCTCCATACCTGGAAATGCAGCTTCCTCCTTGGAAGTATTTTCATAGCCTAAGTCTCCTGGTGAGATGCAGTCTCTGTGTTGGAACTATGGGCTTAGAAGAATGTCAGGAAAGAGGGGACAATTGTCGGGAAACCCCAGGGATAGCTGCCAAGACTTCCCTTCCAACCCATGGGAAAGACTTCCTTCAGACACAGTCTAAAATAGCCACTGCCCCCAAAAGTGCTGGTCAAAATAAGTGGGTGAGTCCCAAGTATTCATCTTGGCTTTGACTCTCCTCTCCCTATTTCTGTTCTGAAATGTTTCTCCCTGTTCTCAGGCACACTTCCTCTTCTGAATGTGGATTATGGAGAGTGTTCACACAGTTTCTAGGGGGTTGCATGTTCTTTGTTGCCGGAAGACCCAGACTCCTGTCATGAGTGTGATGTGGGGTGAGAGCAAGGGCACTCCTCCACGAAGGGGCACTGCTCTCACAGAGCTCTGCTCTGAGCCAGCACTTGCCCCATTGGCGGGGATCATTCTCTTCATTCTCTTCATTCTCTCTCTCTCTCTCTCTCTCTCTCTCTCTCTCCCTTCCTTTTAGCTAACTACATGTTTCTCTGATTTATAAACTTCTTGTTTTTATTTTGGGGGTAGAAATTTTTTTTTTGATGTTTGAGCCTGACTTTTATTTTTTTTAATTTATTTTTTATTGGTGTTCAATTTACTAACATACAGAATAACCCCCAGTACCCGTCACCCATTCACTCCCACCCCCCGCCCTCCTCCCCTCCTACCACCCCTAGTTCATTTCCCAGAGTTAGCAGTCTTTACGTTCTGTCTCCCTTTCTGATATTTCCCACACATTTCTTCTCCCTTCCCTTATATTCCCTTTCACTATTATTTATATTCCCCATATGAATGAGAACATATAATGTTTGTCCTTCTCCGACTGACTTACTTCACTCAGCATAATACCCTCTAGTTCCATCCACGTTGAAGCAAATGGTGGGTATTTGTCATTTCTAATAGCTGAGTAATATTCCATTGTATACATAAACCACATCTTCTTTATCCATTCATCTTTCATTGGACACCGAGGCTCCTTCCACAGTTTGGCTATCGTGGCCATTGCTGCTATAAACATCGGGGTGCAGGTGTCCCGGCGTTTCATTGCATTTGTATCTTTGGGGTAAATCCCCAACAGTGCAATTGCTGGGTCGTAGGGCAGGTATATTTTTAACTGTTTGAGGAACCTCCACACAGTTTTCCAGAGTGGCTGCACCAGTTCACATTCCCACCAACAGTGTAAGAGGGTTCCCTTTTCTCCGCATCCTCTCCAACATTTGTTGTTTCCTGCCTTGTTAATTTGCCCCATTCTCACTGGTGTGAGGTGGTATCTCATTGTGGTTTTGATTTGTATTTCCCTGATGGCAAGTGATGCAGAGCATTTTCTCATATGCATGTTGGCCATGTCTATGTCTTTCTCTGTGAGATTTCTCTTCATGTCTTTTGCCCATTTCATGATTGGATTGTTTGTTTCTTTGGTGTTGAGTTTAATAAGTTCTTTATAGATCTTGGAAACTAGCCCTTTATCTGATATGTCATTTGCAAATATCTTCTCCCATTCTGTAGGTTGTCTTTTAGTTTTGTTGACTGTATCCTTTGCTGTGCAAAAGCTTCTTATCTTGATGAAGTCCCAATAGTTCATTTTTGCTTTTGTTTCTTTTGCCTTCGTGGATGTATCTTGCAAGAAGTTACTATGGCCGAGTTCAAAAAGGGTGTTGCCTGTGTTCTTCTCTAGGATTTTGATGGAATCTTGTCTCACATTTAGATCTTTCATCCATTTTGAGTTTATCTTTGTGTATGGTGAAAGAGAGTGGTCTAGTTTCATTCTTCTGCATGTGGATGTCCAATTTTCCCAGCACCATTTATTGACGAGACTGTCATTTTTCCAATGGATAGTATTTCCTCCTTTATCGAATATTAGTTGCCCATAAAGTTCAGGGTCCACTTCTGGATTCTCTATTCTGTTCCACTGATCTATGTGTCTGTTTTTGTGCCAGTACCACACTGTCTTGATGACCACAGCTTTGTAGTACAACCTGAAATCTGGCATTGTGATGTCCCCAGATATGGTTTTCTTTTTTTAAAATTCCCCTGGCTATTCGGGGTCTTTTCTGATTCCACACAAATCTTAAAATAATTTGTTCTAACTCTCACAGCAAATATCATTCTCAATGGGGAAGCACTGGGAGCCTTTCCCCTAAGATCAGGAACAAGACAGGGATGTCCACTCTCACCACTGCTGTTCAACATAGTACTGGAAGTCCTAGCCTCAGCAATCAGACAACAAAAAGACATTAAAGGCATTCAAATTGGCAAAGAAGAAGTCAAACTCTCCCTCTTCGCCGATGACATGATACTCTACATAGAAAACCCAAAAGCCTCCACCCCAAGATTGCTAGAACTCATACAGCAATTCGGTAGCGTGGCAGGATACAAAATCAATGCCCAGAAATCAGTGGCATTTCTATACACTAACAATGAGACTGAAGAAAGAGAAATTAAGGAGTCAATCCCATTTACAATTGCACCCAAAAGCATAAGATACCTAGGAATAAACCTAACCAAAGATGTAAAGGATCTATAACCTCAAAACTATAGAACACTTCTGAAAGAAATTGAGGAAGACACAAAGAGATGGAAAAAATATTCCATGCTCATGGATTGGCAGAATTAATATTGTGAAAATGTCAATGTTACCCAGGGCAATATACACGTTTAATGCAATCCCTATCAAAATACCATGGACTTTCTTCAGAGAGTTAGAAATTTTTTTGTTGTGGCAAAATATATACGACTTACCATGGGACGCCTGGGTAGCTTAGCTGGTTAAGCATCTGCCTTCGGCTAAGGTGTGATCCCAGGATCCTGGGATGGAGCCCCGCATTGCATCAGGCTTTCTGATCAGCAGCCTGCTTCTCCCTCTCCCTCTGCTCCTCTGCCCAGCTCATGCTCTCTCTGTCTGTCTCTCTTTCTCTCAAATAAAAAATAGAAAAGACTACCCTCGGTGCCTCATATAACTGGAGTCATATAGTATGTCATTTTGTGATTGACTTATTTCACTCAGTCTAGTGTCTTAAAGGCTTGTCTATGTTGTAGCACATGTCAGAATTTCCTTTCTGTTTAAGACTGAATAGTATTCCATTGTACGCACATACCATATTTTGTTTATCCACAGTTGTGTTGTTTCCATTTGGGGACTCTTGTGAATACTGCTGTTGTGAACATAGGTGTACCAGTATCTGTTTGCGACCCTGTCTTCAGTTATTTTGAGTCTATGCCTGGAAGTGGAATTGCTGGATCATATGGTACTTCTATGTTTAACCTTTTGAGGAGCTGCTTTTATTTTTAAACCATCCTAAATTCTCTTTCTTTTTACCCTTTAGCTCTTGAATTTTATTCCTAAACGTCAGGTCTCCTCTGCTTGTGTTTTGAGCTTCTCACACCTGAGATTTTAGCTTCTCATTTGAAATCTTAAACTCTTATTTCTTTTTACTTTTTAAGAATCTCAGTTTCTAGTCTTTTATCTTTTATTTTGAACCTTGTATATTTCATCCAGTTTACATGTGTTTCTCTAATTTGTATGATTTTTGCTTTAGTTTAGTTTAAAACTATCTCTGTATAATCCTTTTTATTTCTCTAATTTAATCTGTTTTGCCTAGGGGTTCATATGGCTAACTTCATATGTCTATGCTGTATTGTCACAACTTGATTATATTTCTGATAGCTGTACATGCTTCTTTTCTAGGATGCTGCATGAGCCGTGTTGGGAAGGATGCAGGGGAGGCAAGTGTGGTTGAGATATGATATGGGTCAGGTTCCCCAGGAAACAGACTCTGAGGCAGAGATTTGTATTCAGGAGGTTTATGGGGGAGGGCAGTCAGGAACAGTATTTGTTAAGAAGTGAAGGAAGCAGGACAAGGGAAAGAGAGAGAGAGAAGTTGAACTGGGATGAAGTTGATCTTGGAGACTAGAACCCTGCATGTGCCCAGAGGGGTAATATTGGGTGGGGAGTTCCTTCTCTCAGGGGAAATGCTGGGCTGATCTGAGGCTCGGATCTGAGTGTGCACTACAGCATCCACTCAGGTTCTTAAGAGAAAACAGATCACATCCAAGGGCCCCATAATCCAGTCTAAATCAAGAGATTTGTCAGTGTATTAAGATTATCTGGAGACGGATGCGTGGGTGGCTTAGCAGGTGAGCATCTGTCTTTGGCTCAGGTTGTGATCCTGGAGTCCTGGGATCGAGTTCCACTTCAGGGTCCCCACAAGAGGCCTGCTTCTCCCTCTGCCTGTGTCTCTGCCTCTCTCTGTGTGTCTCTCATGAGTAAATAAAATCTTTTAAAAATATATTATCTGGAGAGAAAATTTGAGAAGCCCTACCCACCAGATGTGTGTCATTTGAGAAAGCAAATCCAGTCATTCTAACAGTTTTGCAGCACCTCTACAAAGTGGAGAACCACAGGCCTAGGCCAAAAAGACAATACCCCAACTTCTTATAAATGGCTTTTATAAAGGTTGTGTTGAATCCATTTATATGACCCCCCAAAATGTGTTCTCTTCCTTAACTAGTCCTATGTAGGAGTAGATTCAGGTTTGGTGGGGCCTAAAGATTATATAATTTGGGGGACATCTTTGAAAAAAATAACAAAAAATTATTAATATAAAATTGGCAGATATTTCTCAGGGCCTTGGAAAGGTCCCATGTAAGTGAGCCACCCCAGAGCTAAGTTTCGTAGCTTCATTGTAAATCTCCTCTAGACTGAGGCCATTACTGCACACAACCTGGCTGACGGGTCACCCTCATAATTTTAGAGAGACACTTCCCAGCTGTGGAATTACCTTCTCATCCTAGGAGCACCTGACGAATTTTTCCTTGGCTGAGTCCCCAGGAAGTACCTTGGGGCGGGTGACCTCATCTGGACACCCTGACGAGTTTACCATTTCCAGGCACTGGTTGGAGGTACTCTACCTTAGACCAAAAGAAAGGCCAGGCAGAGGTGGGCCATGATTGTTTACTGGGAGGAAAAGGTAAATCATATAATAATAAAATTTTAATGACAGGTAACAATTATTAAATATTTAGCATGTACCAGCCTTGGTTCTAAGCACTTTGTATAAATAATCAGATTCAATAGTCCTAAGTACACTAGTCAATATATGTTATTTCTATTGCCATTTTGCAGACAACAGAATTGAGGTTTAGAGAGTTTCAATAACATGCTAGAGACACAGCTAAGAGGCAGTGCAGTCATGAAGCCAACCCCAGCTCTGACTCCTGAATAATTGCCCTATAGATCCCGCTCCCTTCCCTGTGCTGTACTACTCTATGAGAAAGCTAGGGGTAGTGATCGTGATGGTGATGGTGGTGATGATAGGGTGTGTGTGTGTGTCTGTCTGTCTGTCTTGCTCCTTATTAACTAAAGGTCCTTATTTGCAACATGGCCACTTGAGGTCCTATGGGAAGGACTCTGGTGTATTTGATTTTCTGAGGGGTTTAAAGTCCTTTGCTGGAGATTTTTGAATGCCCAAGTCAAGTAAAGTGATCGGCACCACTCAACGGATACTTAAGAGGGAAGATGCTGTATATGGACCCCCCAATGGATCCAGAGTATAGTCTAAAGGATACTTTAAAAGGCCAACCCTTTGAGGGTGCCCGGGTGGCTCAGTCAGTTGAGTGTCCAACTCTTTTTTTTTTTTTTTATGATAGGCACACAGTGAGAGAGAGAGAGGCAGAGACACAGGCAGAGGGAGAAGCAGGCTCCATGCACCGGGAGCCCGACGTGGGTTTCGATTCCGGATCTCCAGGATCGCGCCCTGGGCCAAAGGCAGGCACTAAACCACTGCGCCACCCAGGGATCCCGTGTGTCCAACTCTTGATTTCAGCTCAGGTCATGTAGATCTCAGGGCCATGATCTCAGGGTCGTGGGATCAAACTCTGGGTCAGGCTCTGTGCTCAGCTGGGAGTCTGCTCCAGATTCTCTGTCTCTGTCTCCCTCTGCTCCACATTGCCCCACACCCACTCTCTTTCTTTCAAATAAATAAATAAATCTTAAAAAAAAAAAAGGTCAACCCTTTGTGTCCCACAAACTAACATGCCTATAGGCACCTTTCATTTTAGAACACTCTTTTTCCCTGAGTGTAGGCCATTTATTTTTGTGACTGTCAAGAGAAAGTGTGTGGGGGAGAGGGGGTTGATAGCAGTTATAATGGGCTACCCTTATCTCAGTCAACCTTTGCTCTGCAGCGTGGTGAACAGAATTCCTTTCATCTGGCCTTGATTCATTTCCCTGAGAAGATGAAGACGCTCTGGCTTCCTGTCTATACTGCCCTGTCTCTTCAAACAGCTTTCCCTTGATGATAATATGTATTTATTCTCCAGGCATAAATAGCATCTCTAGAGATGGAAACACCAGGATTGGCAGTGATTCCGGTGAGACCTTGTTTCAACCCTTTAGAGAATAGACAGATTCCCACAGGCAATTCTTTCAGGGATAGGTTTATTAATCTAAATTTTAAAAAATCCTTGCCAAACTGACTTTCCTTGAAAAATGGTGGCACTAAATGGTAGTTCATGGAATAAATCTTAGGGAATTTATATTTCTATCTATAGTGTATCTTATATGTTGTGATTAGCATTTTTTTTGCTGTGGTCTGAGTAAGAAATACACATGTTACCCCTCACTTATACCCCATAGATTCCTTAGATCCCATTTGTATTTATGATTATGCTGGGGAGGCCAGGGAACTGGCAATAATGTACCAGCTATTACTATCAAAGGATCTTTTAAACCTTGGATGTCTCAGAGGAGAGGTTTCTCCTCTCCTCTGCTCTGAATGAATTGCTGTTACCTAAAAATGATTTTATTCACACTCTGTTCTAGCAAATATAGGACTTACCTTCTTGGTGTCTTGCTTGACAGGGAAAAAAAAAAAAAACATGTAAAGCAGAAATCAGCAAAGGCTATCCAGGAATTTTTCAAATCAATTTATCTGAGACTTCTCATTGCCTAAAAAAACCTCAAAGCCACAGAAGAGCATCTAAGTGTGCTTCTTATATCCTCCATGAACAGGAATTGGTTATGAGTAAAGTTACATGATCTTGACATTGACCCCTGTCTACCGATGCTTGTGCAAAACAAGCCTTTCACTGCTCTAAGGGTTGGAGGATTTGGAATGTGATTTTGATAGATCTAATAGCATCATCCAAATGGAGTGAGATAAAGAGGGATGTGTTTTGGTCTTTGAAAAAAATTGCATACCAGTGATTTTATGACACTGGTGTGATTACTCACACATCCCTATTACAAAAAAAGAATGTAAAGTTAAAATGGGAAAAAGATATTCAACATCACTAGTTCTTAGGGAAATTCAAATCAAAATGATATCACCTCATACTCATTAGGATGACTGCTACCAAAATGAAAGAAGGGAGGGAAGGCTGGGAGGGAGGGAGGACAGAGGAAGGCAGGAAAGAAAGGTGGGCAGGAGAATAACCAGTGTTGGGATGATTTGAAGGAACTGGAGCCTTGTGCCATGTTGGTGGGAATATAAAAATGGTGCAGACATTATAGAAAACAGTATGATGGTTCTTCAAAAACCTAAAATTAGAATTATTATATGATCTAGAAATTCCACTTCTGGGTGTATATCCAGACAAATTGAAAGCAGGATCTCAAAGAGTTACTGGCACACCATGTTCATAATGGCGTTATTCATAATAAGCTAAAATATGGAAGCTACCCAAGTGTCCATCAGAGGATGAGTGGAGAAACAAAATGCGGTATGTACAGATGAGGAAATCTTATTCAGTCTTAAAAAGGAAGGAAATTCTGACACATGCTACAATATGGATGAATCTTGAGGCCCTCACGCCAAGTGACATAAGCCAGTCTTGAAAGGACAAACACTGTGCAATACCACCTGTATGAGGTACCGGGTAATCAGATCCACAGAGATGGGTAGAATGGAGGTTGCCAGGGGCTGGTGGAGCAGGGAACGGGAAGTTATTGTTTAATGGGTACAGATTTCAGTTTCACAAGATAAAAATAGTTCTGGAAATGCATAGTTGTGACGTTTGCACAACAGCATGAATGTGCTTAATACTACTGAAATGAACACTTAAAAACGGGGAAGGAGGCCCATTTTATGTTATGCAGATTTTACCGCAATTAAAACATTTTAAATGGCATTAATATTATGAATTAGGCGTACCCTTCATAGATGATTACCTCTAACATCTAATTACAGACTAAAAGAAGGTCACCTGTGCTACAACAAAAGTCACTGGTTTTGGCAGCAATCCTCTAGCATTTAACTGCAACTACTTAACCACATGTGCCAAGTTAATTCTTCAGTTCCTGAGACACATGGGCTTTACTGGAGTCCCCTCTTATCTGTGCTCTTGCCTTCTACAGCTTCTGTTACTTGTACTCAATTGTAGTCAAGAAGTAGATGATCCTCCTGACGTACAGTCAGAAGGCAGGAGTAACCTAACGCTACATCATGACACCTACGTCATTCCCCTCACTTCATCTCATCACACAGGCATCTGATCATTTCACATCATCACGAAAAGAAGGATGAGTACAGAATAAGATATTTTGAGAAAGAGAGAGACCACATTCACATAACTTCTATTACAGAATATTGTTACAATTGTTCTATTTTATTATTAGTTATGGTTGTTAACCTCTTACTGTGTCTAATTCATAAATTAAACCTTATCGTAGGTACGTATGTACAAGAAAAAGCATAGTATTTGTTGGGTTCGGTACCACCTGCCGTTTCAGGCACACCCTAGGGGGGACCTATGCTTCTCAGATAAGATGGGACTCTGTAATCAGTTTATCTTGAAGGATGTGTCAAGAAGAGTTCACTGAGCAGTTAAAGGCCCTCTGAATGTACTCTTGAGAATTGTTAAGGCTAGGGCTGGAGTGACACTTGCTTAATTTTTCCCCCCGCTCTTTTAAATTTATCATTGGCTATTCTCCATGGCACTGAGTCCTTGATCATTCTGTTGGCGGCTCATTCGGACCCCAGATTGTTTCTTGTTAGCAAGGGGGTGTTGTGACCATCGCCACAGATGTTCCCTTGGCTCATCTTCTAGCTAACTTAGAGCAACCTTCTCTTCAGATGCACATCTAGGAGGGTTACTCGCTCTCATGACAAGATGTCAGTCTTGCCTCCATATGGTTGATTGTCTAACTGGGCCAGAAAATGCTTCTCAGAGAAGGTGACATTTAATCTTAAAGAAAAGAGCAGAAGTTTGTCAAGCATGCCAGGAAAAGGGGGCACTTCAGTCAAAGGAAGACATTGACATGAGACATTGACTCTTGAAAGTGCTTGGAACCTTCCAAAGGAGCAGATGGGGGCACCCGGGTGGCTTAGTTGGTTGGGCTTCTGACTTGATTTCAGCTCAGGTCATGGTCTTAAGATCATTTGAGCCCCGCATCAGTCTCTGTGCTGGTGGGGGAGCCTGCTTGGAGTTCTCTCTCTGCCCTTTCCCCACCCCTTACCCCCTCTAGAAAAAACCAAGTGATCTACTGTGGCTAAACCCCAAAAGAAGTCTGTTTAAGCAGTTCAGGTTCAGCCTGTTTAGAAGTTCTTGAGCACACCATCCCTCAGAGCCTCACTCTACTTCATTCCTTACATGAAGGAATGTCTGTCTCTTACATCACTCACTTAGTCTCACAGAGAGAGAGAGAGTGAGGAGGGGCAGACATAGGGACAAAGAGAAGATAAAGAGAGAGAGAAGCAGAGGAAAAGAAAGAGAGACAGATAATGAGACTATGTATTACAGATCTGTGATGGCTGGAATGTTCCTAGAGAGAAATGTCACAGTCTTCACGTGGCATTTAAAGAAAGGGAGCTGTACTCCACCAGGATTGTCCATAGACATGGACAGGAGCAACCTGCTTTCTGTTAAATTTTGGATGGGCTCCAAAGGTTACCTGGTCCACTGACTCCTTACTCAAGCATTAAGCCACTCAGTGACTGAGTGAAGTAGAACTCAGAGGGTTTGGCTTCAGGGAAGTAGGTAGGAACAGGTGGGTGTATGACTTCCCCTTCCCAAAAATATCCCTTCCCAGCCTGCCAGCAGATATCGAGATATCGATTTTTTTCATGTTATGTCATTTATTTTCCACCATTACCAAGTGGTATAATTCCCTCCATTTCACTGCTGAGGTTCAGACCCAGAAGGGTAAGTGTTGCAAGCTGGTATATCATTTAAGGGTAGGATTAACTAGCTATAACAAATACCTGAAAAGTAGAAACTTAAATGAGATAGAAGTCCAAAGGCAGGTAGTCAGGGCTGACATAACCATTGCATGGTCACCATAGACCCAGGATTTTTTAGGGTCTTTGCTCCATCATCCCTGGTATGTGGCCCTCATCTTTGTGGTACAAGATGGCTGCTGGAGCTCCAGATATCACACCTATGCTCCAAGGAGCAGGATGAAGAAGGAAGAAATGACAACTATTCCAATATACGAAACCTCCAGAAACTCTCAACATTTTCACCTAGCTATCATTGGCTAAAAGTTAGTCACATAAGAAAACAGTCTTTTAGATAATAATGTATCCATCCCAAAATTAGGTTCTTTTATTTCTGGATACAGGGAGAGTGGATATCCAGAAGACAACTCGCAATCTCTGCCATAACTGGAAAGAGACTAAACAGATACAGAGAAGTTTAATTCCAAATCACATCTATTTAGCCTCACTCTACTACTTTTCACTTTAGGATGAAGGAATGGCATTAGCCGAAGCCCAAAGGTGTGAGAATGCAGGGCACTTCAGAAGACTGAAAAGCTCAGTGTAGCAGGCACATCTGGTTTGTGGCTGGATACAGTGTAGATGACATTATAAAGGTAAGGAAGTGTTATGAAGAACCTTGAATACCAAGAACCCTGGATACTCTATCCAAAAGTCAGTGGGAGTCATTGCAGATTTTTGAGAAAGGGAGGAACCTCTGCTTCTCAACGGTTGCTGAGCATCGTGAGGCTATGCTAGAGAGTCTAGTGTTCAGGAGGGCCTGCCTCTGATATTTGGCCTGTCCCTAGTATTAGCCTAGTTGTTTCACCTCATTGTGCCTCATTTTTCTTATCTGTACAAAAATTAGTGTAAGTAAAGTGCTGAAAACGGTACCTGGCATAGGGTATGCTCTATAACCCTGGTTGGTTTGTTTTTATGCTGCTTTTGAATTCCATGAGGCCAAACAGCAGGTGAGACAGGAGCCCTTGGGGTTGACAGATACCAGAAGAACGTCAGATCAGGGCTTTCTCAACAGCCCTGAGTGGTTTTACAGGGTCTGGTCATGGTGAGGGGGCCTCCTCTGTGAAGCTAGAAAAAGAGATTTTGGTGATTTTGTAACAGCACGCCACTCCACCTTTTTCCTACTCTCAGATATTTCTTGCTCCTTCCTGGTTTCAGGCTCTCGACTCAATGCCCCCAGGCTCAAGATTCAATCTGTCTTCCCTGAAAGCCACGTTGAGTCAAGTTGAGACAGTACCACTTGCATGCCCCTGTTCTGTGTCTAGTTCCAGGGGAGCAGAAGTTCATTTTGTAGCTGGAGTCCTGCAGCAGGAAGCAGACTGTTTTGCCTACCTGGTCCCCTATAGCTAGTCCTCAGGGCTGGAAAATTTCCATGGGATTCTTCAGGAGCCTCAGAAGTCCAACTTCAAGAAAGTGGAGTCTGACCTGTCAACTTTATAAGAAAAACATATTCCTGGGGGCCTTGGAAATAATATATCTTTAAAAGTAAAATTAATTTTCAAGAGCATAGCCCTTTCCCCCAGAATACTTTGGTTAGTTTGAGGAGGGTATCACCAAGATGTAAAACTGGGTCCTGGGAAGGATTTCTTCTCCAGCAAGCTTATCACTGTATTTCACGAAAGCAGCAGCAGAGGAGTGCTGTGAGCTTTATATTGTTCTCACCTTTCTTTAGGTGAGGAGATAGCCAGGTGGAAAGCGTCAGAGCTGGGTTAGACTCAGGGCCAGGGCTTCTGATGCCAGAGCCCTTGAAATCCCCCCCTCACCAGCATGTGGCGCTGTTGGCCACTACTTCCACTGGTAACGCTCCTTTGACGTCTAGATACCAAGTTACTTTCTTTTTATTTCTTCCTGTTTAACTGATTATTCTCCACTGTTTTTACGGTCTCCTGTTCATCTGCCTATCCCTCAGAAGCTGCTCAATCCCAATGAGCATTTTCAAAAGTATGTCTCCAATCTGTACTGTCCTCTTTTTTTTATTTTAGGTTTTTAAAATTTAAACACAGAATTTTAAAAGCAAATAGGGCTAAAATGTTTGTCACTGGATAGAGTAGTAGTCCCCTGCCCCAGTGCCGGTCCTGCTTCCCAGAGGCAGAACTACTGCATAAGGCTGTGCAGGTTGTGCAAAACTTAACTTTGCGGTTACGACTTAAACACTCTGTGGGTTGTGAAATGCACAACGACCATATATACTAGCCTAGTTAAGTTGTAACCAGTCAGTTCTCTCAGCCATTTCTTGTACAGGGTTGTGAGAACCTGTGATTCTAAATAATAAGATTGTATTGTTTTTTCTTGATTCTCCAATATCAGTTATTATGCATTGATGTCCTCTGATAATGAATGATTACTTAGCTCTCTCAGATTCCTCCAACCTTTCTATGTGACTTTTCCTCTTTTATCTTCTTATCTATAGTTAATATCACAACTTCATTTCAGTCAGTATTCAGTATCTACCTTATTAAAACCATATAAAAGCTGTTTACTGCTGTGTCAAGTAGTGTACTATTACTATGGCTGCTTCCTTGTTCAACTTTGTTTTTACACATGGTTAATAGTTGCCTTCTTTTTTTCCATTTCTTTGTTCAACTTTAGTTTTCACGTGGTCAATAGCTGCCTCCTTCTTCCCCCCAGTTTCTTAGTATTCTATGTATCAATGAGTGGCTCAATCTCCCTGTTTCCTCCAACAACTTCTTAAATGCACTTTGCTATCATTTATAGTCCCCTACCTCTCTTCTCTGCCTCCCCCACCCTCCAGAGAGTTCTCTCCTAGAGCCTTAAGTCTTCCTGTTCTATGAACTGTTTACTGTCTAGGTCAGCTACACAGCTCTTATCCTGAGACTTCCATTTACCACTAACCTGGGCATTCCCTTTGCTTCTTTCCTTTCCTGGACCCCATGCTTCTTATTTTCTTGTTTGGTAGAACATATTGCCTAGTAGCTTCTTTAGACAGAACACAGTGGAATTAGGTTTGCTGAAATTTTTGTAATTCTAAAATATCTTTATTCTATCATCACACATCATGATAGCTTAACTAACTGTATATTCCTCAAATGGAAATAATTTTTCTTCATAATACTGAATATAGTTCTCCCTCTCTTCTAGCTTCCAGGGTAGCTAGCTGCTAATTACTAAACTTTTGTATGTAACCTGTTTTTTGTGTGTGGAATATTTTTCTATCAACTCTTCATCCTTGGGGCACTGAAATTTCATAAGGATGCGTCTTGGTGCAGCCTTTTAAAAGGGTTGTTTTGGGAGAAACACTTTTTGGACTTAATTTAGATACCTTTGTACTTTGATTTTCCAAAATATCATCAAATTATTTCTCTGTTTTATTTGTTTTCTCTGTTCCATATTTCTACAACCTCTATTAGTTTGCTATCAGGGGTAGAATCCTCCCATTTCTTTATCTTTTCCATATTATTATTCATATCTTTGTGTTCTACTTTCAGTGGGATTTCTCCAACTTAATTTTCCAATTCTTTTGAATTTTCAATTTTAGTTATATTGCTAATTTGCAAGAGCTTTTTCTTATTTTCTTATTGCTCCTTTTTTACAGCATCCTTGTTTCTTTGAGTATGCTAATTATTGCTTTCTTTAAAATTAGTTTTCTTCTCCTAGTTTTTTCTTTTCTCTCTGCTTTTTGTGTTGTAGGCCTTTCTCGAAATTCTAGACCGTTTTCCTTCTGTTCATTTTTTTTTAATTTTTATTTATTCATGATAGGCACACAGTGAGAGAGAGAGAGGCAGAGACACAGGCAGAGGGAGAAGCAGGCTCCATGCACCGGGAGCCTGACGTGGGATTCGATCCTGGATCTCCAGGATCGCGCCCTGGGCCAAAGGCAGGCGCCAAACCGCTGCGCCACCCAGGGATCCCTCTGTTCATTTTTAAAAAAGATTTATTTATTTATTTGAAAGAGAGAGCAGGGGGAGGGGCAGGGGGAGAGGATGAATCTCAAGTAGACTCCCCTCTGGGCACAGAGTCCAAAGTGGGGCTCAATCTCACAACCCTGAGATTATGACCTGAGCCAAAATCATGAGTTGGACACTTAATAGACTGAGCCACCCAGGCACCCCTATCTTCCGTTCATTTTTTTTTTTTTTTAGGATTTTACTTATTTACTTAAGAGAGAGTGGGAGAGGGAGAGGGAGAGAGATCGCACGTGCACAGGGAGGGAGAGGGAGAAGCAGACTCCCTGCTGAGCAGATAACCCAATGCAAGGCTTGATCCCAGGACCCTGGGGCAAACGCTTAACCCATTGAATCGCCAAGGTTCTCTCATTCTATTCACTTTTAAGACTGAAATATTTGGAAGACTGATTGGAAGTCTGTGATTGGGCAATGTGATGACTACTGGAGTTCAATATATGTACTGGATGTTTTTTACCTTGGGGAAATATATGTGTGTGTATGTTTGTTCCCCTGTCTCCTCTGATTGGGCCATTGAGATTTTCTAGAGAAGGACAATCCATAAGGGTATAAGTGTGGCAGCTAGTGTTCTGGGTTAAGGGGAGGGGACTGAGCACCTTACTATTCAGGATGCCGCCTTTCCTGTATTTCTTGTCTTCTCAGAGGCCACCTCACCCAAGACAAGCCTGGGTGTCTCTGAATTCAAAAGCCCTCTGGTTCAATTGCTCTCAAAAACAAATCTCTTCTCTCCCACCGAAGTTAGAGAGTGGTAGTCACCTGGCTAGGCAGGGTTGGGTTATAGAAATCTAATTGATCCTTTTATAGACTTTCTACATATTCCCCTGTTCAATTGTAGCACACTTTCACCTTCCTTGCACCTGGTACCCCTGGGATTTTCATCTCTTCTGGGTTCTTCAGAGAGAATAGAATTGCTTCTCACTAATGTACCTCTATCCACAGACACTTAGGTTTATTTGTTTTAAGCTTTCTCTGCTCTGCTAAATCAATTCCCAACATCCCACATAGTCTTTGTCTAGTTTATATATTCTGGTTTGGGATTATATATGTTTTCCTAGTTTCACCAGTGATGGAACGCATATTTTATTCTAGTCCTTCTTGGTACTTCAGTGGTTTTTCTAAAGAAAGTAAACAGAAATGTCTATTTGAAACCAGAAGATTCTGCCATTTCCTGTGTCAGGTTGCATGGAGTTAGCTCCTGGGCCTCTGACACCCCAAAATTGAAAGCTTCTTCATGTCCTGGCAGCTGTACCTGGCAGCCATCACCATGCCACAAAATGAATATTGTGAACTATACCATAAATGCTATGGATGATGTTTGGATTACTATGAGAAAAAGGTAAAGAAAGAAGGTCAGAGAGGCTCATGAATGTTCAAAGAAGGCCAAAAAAATGGTCAAAGAGCTAAGCTCTGCCATAAACAGCACCATGCTGAGAAAACACAAATGAAAAAAGATGATCAAGATGCATGAAGAGAGGCACCTCAAACAAAAGAATGATGAAAAGACTCCACAAGGAGCAGTACCTGCCTATCTACTGGAGAGAGAGGGATAGTCCACGCTAACGTGATTTCCAATATGATTAACAAAAATGAAAAGAGATAGTGGGAAAATGGGAAGTCCTCCTGTCAAGAGTTCATGCCCAGGGAGACAGAGAAATGTGAAAAATTATTTGAACAGAAAGACAAAGAAGAAAGCATGGAAGAGGGAGGTTACTAAGTCAGCTTTATTGGAAACGGCTTAACTAAAAAACTACCTAAATACAAAAGATTCATTAGGCCAGTGGACTTAGTGTCAAAAAGGGCCTACAACACATCCGGAACTGGAAGCCACCTTTGCCTGCCAATACTTGGTGTAAAGAAGAATTCTTCATTCCCATTATACTATGTACCGTTTTGGGTGTTATTACTAAAGATCTGGTTATCTGAGTGAATGTGAGTGAGCTGGGTGATGTGACACAAGGAGGCAAGATTACTTAGGGAAAATATGCCCAGGTCACCAACAGTCCTGAAAAATGAAGTCTTACTGTTTGACAGAAGTTTCATACAAGGAAACTTTGTATGAAATTGTATGATTATTGGAGACTACACACCAATCAGGAAAACTGCCATTATTGTGATGTTTCTGAATACTACCCAGCAGTTTTATGTGTCTGCAATCATTGAGAGAACTATTTATTCTATTTGAAAAAGCAAAACAAAACAACCCCCCCCAAAAAAAACATTAAATAGACAAATTTTACAAACAAAAACAAAAACAAAAAAAGGAGATCTTCATCCCTTCCTTGCCCCTTCCACTTCCACTGCTTAATTCACATCCTCATGGATTCTCACCTGTACCTTTTAAATATCCTCTAGCTGCTTTCCTGGTCTCCAGTTTCTTTCCCCCCTAATTCATCCTTCACAGATAATCTGATCTGATCGCATCTCTCCCCAACTCAAGAACATTTTATGGCTACTCACAACAGACAGAACTGTGTCCTTCCCAGTTAGGTTTCAATCATCCTTTCTAGTCTTTCATTTACCCCTAGACTCATAAACTTTATTTTCCAACAAGCATCTATTGAAAAGTTACCATATGCCAGGTCCATACTAGGCATTTGTGAATACAAAGATATAAATACAATTCGTGCACTCAGAAACATCAGAGTCACAGACAAGTAAAGGCTGTTTCCCATCCTTATATCTATTAAAATTCTGCCCATTCAAAGTCTACCTCAAGCAACAAACTTCCTTTATCTTCATTTTGAAATTAATCTCTTCTACCCCCAGGCTCCCCTGTGCATTTCCTCTGTACTGCAACTTGAACACTGAATCCAGATTACCTTAAATATGCCTGTAGATGTGTCCTGTGTCCCTCACCTGATGTAGAACTCCTTAGTAGGGACAACAGAGATCTCTGTTACATTAGGAAAGTGTTTTGCATAAAGCAGGAATTCAGTAAAAATGTTTTGAAAACATCAAGTTTTTCTGTTACTGAATTCAAAGAAGAAATGTTCAGTGACATTTATATAGGGACACTGAATTGCTTTATTTATTCTTTTGACATCCAAACACGCATTAACCTGCTGTGGACCAGGCCCTGTGCCGTACAATGTGGTAACAGAGATGAAAAAGGCACAGCTGTGTCCTGAATAGGCTCACAGTCCAGTGAGGAGACAGTAGTGCAAACAATTGCAAAACATAAGACAGAGCTATAAGAGAGGCGGAGCAGGACAGAAAGAACTTAGAGCCCTGCCTGGGAAGGGGGCAGGCACCAGAAAGAAGGTTATCTCCAGCCAAGATGTGAAGGATGGAGAGCAGGTCCCTAGAAAGAAAAAGCATAAAGAGGAAATCCTAACTGATGTTACTTTCACTTTGGGCTCTAGTGAAGGGTAGGGGGGGACCATAGTTCTTGTTCAGATTCATCCTTTTGGTATTCAAATGCTTGTGAAGGACCTACTGTGGTCCAAGTCCCATGCTAGGCAGATATTTTTAATATAAATTATCTAAAAAGTGGATTCAATGGGGCGCCCGGGTGGCTCAGCTGGTTAGGTATCTGCCTTCAGCTCAGATTGTGGTCCCGGGATCCTGGGATCAAGCCCCGCATCGGGCTCCTTTGGTTTGGTGGGGTCTGCCTCTCTCTCTCCATCTGTCTCTGTCCCTCCCCTTCTTGTGCTCTCTTTCTCTCTCTTATGTCTTTCTCTCTCTCTCTCTCAAATAAATAAAATGTTTTAACAAAAATAAATAAAAAGTGGATTCAAAAAGGAGCAGCACATTTTAATTCAAAGGGTTTTGTGAAGAACTGCAATAATTTCATCCAGATAAGTGTTCTGATGATTTCCTAATTCAAAGAAAAAGCTTAGAAGAATGCATGTAGAAAATGTATCTGTTACCCAGTTTCTCTCAAATATCTGCTGCCCCTGGAAGCCTTTGGCAAGAGCTGCATTGCAATCAATTCCTGGTTGAATTCTCTGATGAGGGTCGGAAATGCCATTATTCTGAGCTGTTGATTAAAGAGGGATTCTCATGCTGTATATACCAGATGTGCAGGAGGTGCGGCCAATGGCCTGTGCTGAATGATTAGGAGCCTGATTTATATTCTCTTTCAGAGGCAGAGGCAGTATACTTCTCATAGTGGCTGAGGACGGAAGTGTGTGTGTGTGTGTGTGTGTGTGTATGTGTGTGTGTGTGTGTGTGTGTGTAATACTGACTTCATGTCAGGCACCATGCTAAACCCATTATCTTCTTAAATTTTCACTCTAATCCTTTTGAGATAGATGTGTTATGGTGATATCTAGTGACACAGGAAGAAGTATTTATTTTCTTCTATTATTATTTTGATTATTCTCTTACAGTTGTAGCAGGGAAACTGCCAGCCAATTCTTAGTATAAGTAGACACGGTCACCTTAGGACATATCTTTATTAAAAAAAAAGATTTTATTTATTTATTCATGAGAGAAACACAGAGAGAGAGAGGCAGAGACACCGGCAGAGGGAGAAGCATGCCCCATGCAGGGAGCCCGATGTGGGACTCAATCCCAGGACTCCAGGAGCACGTCCTGGGCTGAAGGCGGCACTAAACCGCTGAGCCACCCAGGGATCCCTGGACATATCTTTCTATCTATGAAAGGGTTACTTCAGTAGTCTCTCTTGCTTGTGTAAATATAAGGAAAAGTAAGCATTCCATGTCCTAGGGAAGGTTATATAACAGCACTGGTTTTGTGATTGACTCTGTTTTTCCCTCCTAGTCTCTCCAAATTTGTGGAGCTTATAGGTAGAAAGGGACTGTGAACATCCAGGAAGCTAAGGGATAAAGCCCCTTCTTTTTGAGGTTCAGCACTAGAACTTCTTTGAATGAATGCTCCCCTAACTTAAATGTTAGTTTCACAAGAGCAAAGTTCACTCTATGTCCACAGAACCTAAATGGTGGCTGGCACTAGTAGGTGCTCAATAAAAATTATTGAATGACTCTTACCTCAGTTCTTTACCCCATACCCCCACTTCCAAGTTTTCCAAACTAAACTTTTTCTTTTTGAGGGGGCTGTAGAAGGAGAGAGAATCTTAAGCAGGCTCCATGCCTAGTGCAAGGCTTGATACAGGGCTCAATCCCATGACCCTAAGATCATGACCTGAGCCAAAATCAAGAGTTGGATGCTTAATAGATTGAGCCACCCAGGCACCCCCAGACTAAACTTTTACTCTTCCTTTTTTTTATTAACTCTGTTCACTCATATTCGTGACATTATTAACCAAAAAATTTAAGCAGCTTCTACAGCCTCATTATACATTCACTTTCAATTGAAAATGACAGTCACATCCTCAAATAGAAGATATTTGTTTTATTTGTTATAACCAGAAAATGTGCAACCATTTTATCTAACATATATGCCAAGTTATTTAAATAAGTAAGCTAAAAAGAGGTTGAGGTAATAAGAGGGTATGTTAGGCAGTCCCTACTTCTGAGTTTAGTAGTAATTTTTCTTCACTGGAAGCTATGATAAATTTATTGTTTTGAGATGGCATGTAGTTTGTAAAAAGATTTAAACCTAAGTCTTCAAATAGCTTTAGCTGAATTCCATTCAAAGTGCTTTTAGGGATGCCTGGTGGTTGAGCAGTTGTGCATCTGCCTTCGGCTCAGGGCATGATCCCAGAGTCCTGGGATCGAGTCCCGCATTGGGCTCCTCGCAGGGAGCCTGCTTCTCCCTCTGCCTGTGTCTCTGCCTCTCTTTCTCTCTGTGTCTCTCATGAAGAAATAAATAAATAAAATCTTTTAAAAAATAGTGTTTTGGGATCCCTGAGTGGCGCAGTGGTTTAGCGCCTGCCTTTGGCCCAGGGTGCGATCCTGGAGACCCGGGATCAAATCCCATGTCGGGCTCCCAGTGCATGGAGCCTGCTTCTCCCTCTGCCTATGTCTCTGCCTCTCTCTCTCTCTCTCTCTCTCTGTGACTATCATAAATAAATAAAAAAATTTTAAAAAAATTAAAAAATTAAAAAAAATAAATAAATAAAAAATAGTGTTTTTAATTGGCTTTGTCATCATTATTTGATGTTTTAAAACTCTTTATAAAACTACAAGAGGACAGAACTAGACAAAATGTATTTTAGCCTGTTAATAATCTGTTACCTATGATTTGAGAGGAAACCAATGTTCTTTCAATTCAATTCAACAAACACATAATGAAAACCAACTGTGTGCCAGGCTTCATGACATAAAAAGGAAAATTGTAAAATGAAGTCCCTGCTTCTAAGAAGTGTATAGTCTAATGGGGAGAGACAGATGACTAAGGAAATGGTTCTAGTCAGAGAGAAGCAATGGAACCAGATCTGAGGGCTTTTCTGTGATAGGATAGAGGCATTGTCTACCCACTGTATCAGGAGGGAAGGCAGAGCACACATTTACAAATATAGATAGTTTCTATTCTCTTTTTAATATAGTTTCTATTCTGAATTGATGAGAGTTTCATTCCATCTTAATCTTCTTTATCCACTTAATCCCTCTACTACTACTATGTGTAGGATCAGATTCAGGGCAATAATATTTAGGTTTAGAATAAGCTTAAAGGAGAAATGCTGGCCTTCAGTCTAGAATGTCTAGACTATCTATCTGAAGAATTAAGACAAGAATGAAGGACAAACAGCCAATTATGCTGCTTCATTGATTAAAGATATAAATGAAATTTCTTCTCAATTTATTCTGTACACTATCATAAATATTTTTAAATTGCTATGATAAAAGGTCTTGGCTGGAAAAAAATGCTCTTAGCTGTATTTTCATCTTTTGGCCAGGTAGCTGTCTTTGGAAAAGAGACCAAAAAAAAAAAAAAAAAGAGAGAGAGAGAGAGAGAGACCAAGGAAGAGGAAGCTTCAGGCCAGATATTCTAGAAATCACTACTATTCTGACAGACACCTCTCCTACACTGTCAGGTCAACCAAGAGACATCTGAGACATCTGAAAAATATAAAGTTCAGGAGGGTTTTCACATTTTTCCTAACATAGTTATTTTCTATATACATTCCAGGATGCTATGCTAAGCACTTTCCCTACATTATCCCAGTTAATCTCACAATAATGCTATAAAGAAAGCTTCACTGTCTTTTCTTCATTTTTTAAAAAGATTTTATTTATTTATTCATGAGAGACACAGAGAGAGGCAGAGACACAGGCAGAGGAGAAGCAGGCTCCATGAGGGAGCCCGATGTGGGACTTGATCCTGGGACTCCAGGATCATGCCCTGGGCCAAAAGAAGGTACCAAATTGCTGAGCCACCCAGGAGTCCTGTCTTTCTTCATTTTAAATGAAAAAAAAAAAAGAGTCACAAAGCCACCAGAGTGTGAGGCCCATGTAGGCATATGTGGTTTGTGTTTGTGTGTTTGTTTGTTTTATCCCTGTGTCCCCAGCACCTAGAACAGAGCCTGGAATTGCACAGACGTTCATAAATAGTTATTGAATGAATGAAAGGATGGATGACTAAATGGTAAAGAATTTTCTCAATGTCACATAGATGGTAAAGGTAGAGTCAGGACTTCAACTCAGGTCTGTTTGATTGCAAATCTCTTTCTATTTCCTATACCCTATTATCCACACATGGCTTGAAACTTCCTTTTCTTTTCTTTTTTTTTTAGATTTTATTTATTTATTCATGAGAAACACACACACACACACACACACAGAGATAGAGAGAGAGAGAGAGAGACAGAGACACGGGCAGAGGGAGAAGCAGGCTCCATGCAGGGAGCCCTATGCAGGACTCAATCCCGGGACTGCAGGATCATGCCCTGGACTGAAGGGAAGCACCAAACCGCTGAGCCACCCAGCGATCCCGAAACTTCCTTTTCAATCCAGACACTTGCAAGATCAGAGAATCCAATGTTTCCACAGGCACCAATTGGCAAGCTGACTAAATTAGTCTGGCCAAGAAGCTAGATTGGGAGTAGAGGGAGCAGTCCTTGTTTTGAGGGGACCCAGAAACAGGGATAGTGGTGGTTAGGTCACTCTTAGACTCCATCAAAGTTGGAACCTTTGAAGATATGTTGTGAAGATTAAATAATACCCTGTATGTCAGGGACTTTGTCTTTGAGACATAGTAAGCATTTAATACATAGTTGCAGGAACTAAGGAGGTGACTATAAATTTTGTAGAACACACGAGGTACTACTACAATTTTGAAAGCAAGTGATGCTAGAGCTTTAGACAGTAAAAACCAATGCCTGATACGGTTACCTGACTCACAAAAACTCACAAAATAAATAATCATTTGAAAGACTGCATGTGCTTCCCATTTGCCTTTGTATTTTAATATAACAAGGATATTGGAAAATGTATTTTTAAAATTCTATTCTAAGCACTTTACAAACCTGTACTCACCCTCAGAAAAATCTTTGAGATAAAGATCATCATCATGGATAATTCCATAGATTTTATTTCAGTCTGTCACTAACCGATTAATCTGTTATTTGAAAGGTAATGGAAGCACAGAAAACCTAAGTAATTTGCCAAGATCCCACAGCTGGTTGGTGCAGAGGACTTAGAAATGGCTCTCTCCTTGGCTATAGGGTAGAGGCTATATAACAGACAACAGAGTACAGATTTGTAACGCTCCTGATGGAGCCAGGGTGGGGCCATGTTCTCACCTTAAGCCTTTTTTGCACACCTGGAGTAACAATACCTGTACTACCTACTACTCAGAGTAGTTAAGAGCAGTATAGGACACTGAAGTCTATAGTAAACTTTATTTAACTAATTAATTTATTTATTTCAAGTATAATTAACATGCAGTGGGAAAGAATTAGTTGCTGTCCATTAGCTTCCTAGAAGCATGTTCATGGTCTGGATATTGTCTTAGTTCCTTGTTGAGGCTTTTAGAGTTTATATCTTTGGAAGACAAAGGCCTAATTAAAGCAAACAGATACAGGGCAGCCTGGGTGGCTCAGTGGTTTAGAGCCGCCTTCAGCCCAGGGTGTGATCCTGGAGACCTGGGATTGAGTCCTACGTCGGGCTCCCTGCATGGACCCTGCTTCTCCCCCTGCCTGTGTCTCTGCCTCTCTGTGTTCTCATGAATAAATAAATAAAATCTTAAAAATAAAAAAAAGCAAACAGATACAAAAATCAACCAGTCCCTTCACTGAAGTGCAGCTAGCTTTTGCACATAGTATTCTTTCTTTTCCTTGCTGAAGTGATGACAAAAGCTATTTAGGATCATAGGCAAACATATCTTATTACAAGCAATCCTCCATCATCCTGCTGACACCTTCCAATTCCTTGAAAAACACATAAGTGCTCCCAATATCAAAACCTCAAAATAAATGAAGCAAAAATTGAGAGACTTAAAGGGAGCAATAGACAAATCCACAATCCAAGTTGGATATCTTAATATTCATCACACAGTAATTGATAGAAGCAAGTAGATAAAATTAATAAAGATACGAGGCTTGATCACTATCAATCAACTGAATCTGACATTTATAGAATGTTATACTATATCCAAAAACTACATAAATACATCATTTTGAAGTGTACCTGGAATATTTATTAATATAGACCATATTTTTAAAAAATAAATTTCAAAGGATCAAAATTATATAGAGTATGTTCTTTATCCATGGCTAAATTTAATTTAATCATGGACAATCTAGAAAAGCTCCAAATATTTAGAAATTAAGCAATTATAACCAAGAGCCAATGAAGTAATCACAAGGGAGATAAAATATTTCTAACTGATGATGATAATTTCACAACATATTAAAAGCTGCAGGATGTAGACAACACTGTGCATCAACCTACACTGATTGTTGAAGGTTATAAAATGTGGTTGAAATTTTATACCCTTCCCATCAAGAGCTATAATCTCTGTTTCCTCCCCTTCATCTGAGTTGGCCTTGGTGACTTTGATTGTAACCAGTAGAAGTTGATAGAAATAGCATTGCTTTACTTCTAAGGTATGTCAAAAAGATGTCGAACAACTTCCACCTGATTCTCTTGATGTGATTACTCTGAAGGAAGGCTGCTAGGCTGGAAGGACCACATGGAAGCACTCCATCAACAGCTGCACCCCAGCCAATAGCCAGCACCGAATGCCAGCCTGTGAGGAAGCCATCTTGGACATCCAGCCTATTGGAGTCTCAATGACTGAAGCCCCAGCTAACAACTCAATTCAACTACATTGAAGACACCATCAAGAACTGTTCAGCTGAGGTCTTCTTGAATTTCTGACCCACAACATTAAAGTGGTGTTTTTAAGCTGCTAACGTTAGGGACAAGTTGTTATGCAGCAGTAGTAAACCACATACAGATTAAGAACCAAAAAGAGAAAATATCAATTTCCAATATCAGGAATGATGGAGAGGACAACACTAAAGATATTACACACATTAAAAGGATATTATAGCAACATTATGAAAAACTCCATGCCAATATATTTGGCAATTTAGATTATATGAATATGTATTTCTTGAATGACGCAGATTACCAAAACTGATACAAGACAGAAAATCTAAAGCCACATGTCTATATGATAATTGAAAGAAATTAAATGCATATTCAAAAGTCTCCCCATATAAAGACTCCTAACTCTAACAAACTTGGGGTGGTGGAAGGGGAAGACGGTGGGGGATGGGGGTGAATGGGTGACGGGCACTGACGGGGGCACTTGACGGGATGAGCACTGGGTGTTATTCTGTATGTTGGCAAATTGAACACCAATAAAAAATAAATTTATTATTAAAAAAAAAAGAAACAAAAGTCTCCCCATAAAGACAACTCCAGTCCCACAGTTCAACAATAAATTCAATTAAATATTTAAGGAAGAAATAATACTAATATTTACATAACTCAGAAAATACAGAAGCTAAATGGGAATACATTCTAACTCACCTTAGGAGGCCAGCATAATCTTGATTTCAAAGACAAAGACGTTATAAAAAAAAAAACCCAAACTTCAGACATCAGTCCTTCATCAGTCTAGATGCAAATATTATGAACAAAATGTTAGCACACAATATTCACCTATCTATGAAAAAAGCACACTACCTAAGTGAGTTTATCCTAGAAACACAAACTTGGTTCAATAATCAAATATAAATTAAGTTCAATAGATAAAAACCAATGGATATAGTAGCTACTCCTATATCAACTGATATAGATACCATTCACAATAATATCAAAAAGATAAACTAGGAATAAATCTCATGAGAAATGTGCAGGATGTATTCCATGAATACTGCAAAACATTGTCAAGAGAAACTGAAAAAGACTCAAATGAATGGAGATATTTGCCATATCCATGACTGCAAGACTCAGTATTAACATAGACTTTCTTACAAATTAATCTATGGATGCAATGAAATACCAATCAAAATGTCACAGACTTTTTTAAAATTTATCTTCAGGCTTTTTATTTTTTTATTTATTTATGATAGTCACACACAGAGAGAGAGAGGCAGAGACATAGGCAGAGGGAGAAGCAGGCTCCATGCACCGGGAGCCTGATGTGGGATTTGATCCCGGGTCTCTAGGATCACGCCCTGGGCCAAAGGCAGGCGCCAAACCGCTGTGCCACCCAGGGATCCCTATTTTCAGGCTTTTTAAAAGCAATGTACTGGGCTGATTCTAAGAGTTTTATGGAAATATGAAGTATCTAGAATAGTGAAAACAATCTTTAAAAAGTGGAGAAGGGGAGCCTGGGTGGTTCAGTTATAGCCTTTGGCTCCAGTCATGATTTCAGTGTTTTGTAATCGAGCCCCACATTGGACTCCCTGCTCAGCCAGGGAGTCCGCTTCTCCCTTTCTTTTTGCCCCTCCCTCCTGCTCGTGCTCTTGGTCTCTCTTTCTCTCAAATGAATAAATAAATAAAATCTTTTTAAAAAGTGGAGGAAACTCGGAAAACTCATGCTACTTGATTTTGAGAACTACAATAAAAATGTAGTAAGCAAGTTATGTGATGCTGGAGTAAGGATAGACAAATAGACCCAGAGGAACAGAATAGAGAGTCCAAAAATAGTTCCACACAAACAGTCAATTGACTTTTGACCAAAGCCCAAAGTTGATTCTATGGGCAAGATAATTATTTTCAGCAAATAGTGGAACAGTGATGTCTACATGGAATAAAACAAAGCTGAATCTCTGCTTCACACTGGATACAAACATAATTTGGGATAGATCATAGTCCTAAATATAAAATCTAAACAATAAAACTTCAAGAAGAAATCATAGGAGAATACCTTTGTATTTTTCCATACCTTGAGGAAGGCATAGATTACTGTGGACCCAAAATGCACTAGGAGTATAAGAAAAAATATTTCATTAATATTAAAAAATCAATGTTCTTAATAAACATTAAAATTTTTACTCATCAAAATCACTACTAAGAAAATGAACACACAGTCCACGGACTGGAAGAAAATATTTGCAATACATACATGTGACAAAGGACTAATATCGGGATCCCTGGGTGGCGCAGTGGTTTGACGCCTGCCTTTGGCCCAGGGCGCGATCCTGGTAGACCCGGGATCGAATCCCACATCAGGCTCCCGGTACATGGAGCCTGCTTCTCCCTCTGCCTGTGTCTCTGCGCCTCTCTCTCTCTGTGACTATCATAAATAAATTTAAAAAAAAAATTAAAAAAAAAAAAAAACAAAGGACTAATATCCAAAATATGTAAAGAATTCTTACAAATCGACAATAAAAGATAACAGTTTTTTTTAAAACAAGCAACAGATTTGAGCAAACACTTCACAAAAGATATGTAAAAGTCCAAAAAGCACATGAAAAAGTTCTTAATATCATGAGTCATCAGAGAAATAGAAATTAAAACCACAATGAAGTACCATTTCACATCTACTAGAATAGCTAAAAATCAAAAAGATGAATAACACCAGCCGAAGAGATAAGACATGAAGCAGTTAGAATTGTCATGCATTGTTTATAAAAGAAGCTAAAATATTACAACCACTTTGGATAACTGGCTGTCCTTATAAATCTAAGTATCTATCTGTGACCCAAATATTCCACTCCTAGGAATTTATGCCCCCTTCAAAAAAAAAAACCAAAAATGCCCACAAATGGCTTCTACAAGAAAGTTCAGAGCAGTCTGACTTATAAGAGCCAAAAATTATAAGCAGTCATAATGTGACAGGGGAATGGATAAGCAAATTGAATTATCTTCATCCAATGGACTACTATTTAACAGTAAAAAGGAATGTACTCCTGGTGAGTGCAGTAGCATGGGCAGCTCTCAAAGACACGCTAAGTGAAAGAACTGAGGCACAAGAGAGTAATACTTCATGATTATAGTGTATGATTTCATTTATGAAGTTCAAGAACAGGCACAACTTATCTGTGGGCATAATGATCAAAAACTGCCCCTGATGAATGGAGAGAATGGGGACTGAGGGGAAGGGGGCCTGTGGTGACTCTCTGGAGTAATGGAAACATGTATCTGGTTTGGTAGATACATAGGTGTGTGTAAACAGTTGTCGGAACTCATCAGACTGAACACTTAAGATCTGTGCATTGGGTTATATGCAAATAGTGCTGTGCCGGACACACAAGAACACACGGACACACACACACACATACACACAGGCACGCACTTCGTATCCCAGAGGGATTCCCCAACCCAGTTTCAACCCTCGGTGCTGGGGAAGAGGATTCAATCTAATACTTTAGCTAAATGAAAACAAGAGAATTCATTGTCAAACAGAGCTACACTGCCCGGATCCACCACCCCACCCCACACCCGCCCCTGCCATCACTCCTGGCTCACGGGGGTCTCACTCTGGCGGGTGAGTGACTGAGCAGGAGCCCTGACAGGGCAGGACTAGCAGAGCTGTCAGCAACCCTCCAGGGTCTGTTAGGGCTCCTCCCCTGTGGTCTAGGCCAGGTGCACTGCTTTGGTCTGGGCTCACACACTGGTATGTTCCTCTTCTCTGTCAACTCCCTGAGTGATGCTGCAGCCAAATAAAAGCCTTCCTCCTTTTCTCTCATCATCACTGTGGTCTTCTAGTTAATTTCATGAGAAAATTTATTCCATTTCACTGTATCTTGACAGGAAAAATATCTTTTTAAATGTCCTCTGCATCTGTTCTCCCCTGCTTCTCATTTTTCACGTTCACAAATGTTTTTTAAACCTATTCTACTCCTGTGCTTCTCAAATTGAAATGCATATGAGTCACCTATGGATCTTATTAAAATTCCAATTCTGAGTCAGTAGATCTGGGTGGGGCCCCAGAGTCTGCATTGTGGGGGTGTTATTTTATATTTTTATTTTTGTTTAAATTTCATTTAATTGACACATAGTGTATTATTCATTTCAGGGGTAGAATTTAGTGATTCATCAGTTACATATAGCACCCAGTGCTCATTTCATCAAATGCCCTCCTTAATGCCCATCACCCAGTTCCCCCATACCCTCACCCACCCATATGATTTCATTAATATGTGGAATTTAAGAGAGTCTGCATTTTTAAAAAGATTTTATTTATTTATTCATGAGAGACACAGAGAGAGAGAGGCAGAGGGAGAAGCAGGCCCCATGCAGGGTGCCTGACGTGGGACTTGGTCCTGGGACTCCAGGATTGTGCCCTGGGCTGAAGGTGGCGCTAAACCTCTGCCACCGGGGCTGCCTGAGAGTGCATTTTTAAGAAAATCCCAGGTGGTGCGGATGCGTTTTTCTGAGGATCCCGTTTTAAGTAGAAGGCTGTCCATAATAATACACTAGCAGTGCCATGGATCCTGTTCTCTCCTATTTGCAGGGTAGGGTAAGTTAATGCAGAGGGTGGTGTCAGAGAAGGATGAGAGAGAAAAAAGGGATTCTGATTCTCTCTAGCTCTCATTTCCTGCATCTCAAAACCTGCTCTTCATGCATCTTGCTACATGTAACAAATGGCTCTGTTTTCCTAAGAGTTATACACACCCGCCCCCAGAGACAGCTGTCTCCTTCTAAAGATGTAGCAGAGAAGGAAGGGAGGCAGCTTACTCATTATAGTCATGATCTGTCCCACATTGCAGATGGAAAAACTGAGGCTTGAAGAGGCAAATCATCTGAGCTATGAACTAGTACCATCTGAAGCACTACCATTCACCACTAAGATCGCAAGACGTTAGAACTAGGTATGGTGGCTAGGATTTTCATAGTGGCTTATGTGTTGAAATTGGAACAGCTCCTTCCAGATGGTTCTTAGATTAAATCTGAGATAAATCGAGCCATCTAGGAATGTTCTGGATGACATGGCAAGTCATATCTTTCCACTTCATATCTTCCAGTCTCTGACTGATACTTACTGTTTTCAGTTCACAAGCATTTATGAAGCACCTGCTGATCCAGGCTTTGCCCAGTTATTGAAAATACCAAGAAGAACAAGCTCATTCCTTATTCTGAAGTGGAGACAGACACACACATTAAAAAATGAGATAAAGGGGGATCCCTGGGTGGCTCAGCGGTTTAGCGCCTGCCTTTGGCCCAGGGCGCGATCCTGGAGACCAGGGATCGAGTCCCATGTCCGGCTCCCTAGATGGAGCTTGCTTCTCCCTCCTCCTGTGTCTCTGCCTCTCTCTCTCTCTCTATGTCTATCATAAATAAATAAATAAATCTTAAAAAAAAATGAGATAAAGAGGGATGCCTGGGTGGCTCAGTGGTTTAGCGCCACCTTTGGCCCAGGGCCTGATCCTGGAGACCAGGGATCGAGTCCCATGTCAGGCTCCCTGCATGGAGCCTGCTTCTCCCTCGACCTGTGTCTCTGCATCTCTCTCTCTGTGTGTGTCTCTCATGAATAAATAAATAATATCTTTTTTTTTTTTAATGAGATAAAGACAGAGAGAATAGTTATCAAGCAGCTACCACCTGCCGGGGATGAGGCAGCCTTGTTCAAATGGCCTTGATAGAGATGGGCCCAGGGCACTCATTTCTGCCACGGGGAACAGAGAGACAAGAGCAGTTTCATTTGCACTCAGCCTTGGGAAAAGAGGGTGGGAGCTTCACAGGTGGGGAAGGCACAGAAGGACATTCTGGGCAGGGGGAGGAGAGCAGGAGCATGGGTGTGAGTGCTGTGGCATGCTCAGGCCTCTGCGTGGTCCTGGGTACCAGGAATATGAACCGCGTGGGGAAAGGAGCAGCCCCTTCTGTTTGCAATCTTGGTGGTGTCTTCCCTTGCTCATCGATCTGAGCAGCCCATGCCTCCACCTCTCGCCAGGGCACTAATTACCTGTCAGCGGGAATGAGGGACGCAGCTAGGAAGGGCTAGAGAGAATGGTAATCAAAGCCATTCTGAGAAGGTGATTAAAATTTCCAGTGTGTTCTACAAGGCTCTGCTTCCCTGGAATTTTCAATGCAACTATTATCTCATTCTTTGGGAGCAAGCAGTTCTCCAAAGAGGCTTCCTGAGCAGCTCTGACATTTCAGAAACAGAGCCTGCACTCCTGGTTGGCTGAAATGGCCCAACAATGTCCTGTGTGCATCCCCAGCACAGACCTGGGAGCGCCGGCCTCTGCGGGAGCCCTCAGACGCCTCTGTGCTGGCTCACCTGCCCTGGAGGCCATGCGGGAGGAATGCAGAATTCCCAAGAACAGCTGTTGAAGACAATGGTTCTCCAATGTCTCTGTGTGTTTCAGGCCCCCAAAGGGCTTGTTCAAGGTACAGGTGGTCTGTTCCCAACCTGGAGATTCAGATTCAGAGATGCTGAAGCCAACTCTGAAAATCTACCTTTTAAAAACAAATGTTCCATTCAGTTTTCCTTATGGTCCTCTGCACTATTTCTTGTATTTTGCATGTAAGTGAAACCATATGATAATTGTCTTTCTCCAACTGACTTATTTCACATAGCATAATGCCCTCGGGTTCCATCCACGTTGATGTAAATGGTAGGTGTTCGAGCACTGGGTGTTATAAGCAACTGATGAGGGACGTCGGGGTGGCTCAGCAGTTGAGCACCTGCCTTTAGCCCAGGGCGTGGTCCTGGGATCGAGTGGTCCGGGATCCAGTTCCACATGGGTCTCCCTGTGTGGAGCCTGCTTCTCCCTCTGCCTGTGTCTCTGCCTCTCTCTGTGTCTCTCATGAATAAATAAATAAAATCTTAAAAAAAATAAGCAACTGATGATTTATCAAAAACTACATCTGAAACTAATGATGTACTATGTGTTGGCTAATTGGATTTAATTTTTTAATTAATTATTGATTAAAAATAAATAAATAAAAACAAATGTTCCAGATGACTGGAGTCTAAACCAAAGCTTTGAGAATATTTGTGTTAAGGTTTGGAAATCTTTGTAACAAGAGCCTCTAGACTCCCTCTAGCCACTTAGCGGGTTTCCCCTCACACAGACCCGGGCTCCGTAACTCTGATGTGAGATTCAAAAAAAGGTAAAGTCTTAAACATTATCAAGTTCCTGGCCCACAACAGGCCTCCAAAGTGAAAGACAGAATGATCTTTGTTATCCTTCCTGAAGCTTTGCTGCCCTCTGGAACCCCAGCGTCTAGGCTGTGACATGCCCTGGCCCCATGACTTTTGTGACATACTAAGTGACCTGGGAGATACTGAAGGCCTCTGCCCCCACCCCTTGGCAATTCTGGGAACCCCGAAGCCACGAGAGGATGGTCCAAGCCTTCCCATAAGCCACAAAGCCTCCAAGGGCTGTCCTCTGTTTACCTACAGCAGCTTCTGTGGATCACCTGCTCAAGTCAAGGACTCCTTGCAAACCATTTCCAACCTGGCTGATAATGTCATGATTCAAATGGTGCCACCAAGATGAAAAGCCGCTCACGAATGGGGAATCCTCCTTATTTCCACCACCACAGCCGGCAAGGAGCTCCTGCCAAGTAGGGTCAGACTTCTCAGGAAGATGTGGAAAAGCTGATGGAAACTAGGGTGTGTCACGCTTCTGTCACACACACCTCACCCCGTGAGCGGGGAAAGCTCGCTTGGAATGGATGTTAGTCGGTCTCAGAGACACACAAAACTGATGTCTCCAGTAGCACTGCTGTCTTCACTGCCCACTTAAAGTTGTATCCTCTGGTTTCTAATGCAGAAACCCACTGTCAGAGCTCCCCCCACCGTGCCCACCTGAGACGGAACTGAGCACTGTCTAATTACCTCCATAATTCCCCTGGCCCCCGTGCTGGGGTCCAGGCACCCTCTCTGCCCCTTGGAAGCAGATCCATCTGTCAGATACCTCTCTCCAGGCTCCCCTGGCTTCCCTCTCACGTACACAACACTATTAGCTTGGGAACTGACACTGTTGCTGTGATATTTGCTTTGCCTCTGACAGGTTTTTCAGCTAAGTAGCAAGGATGGGATTCGCCCGCCCAGAGCCAGCTCTAGCGTTCCATGACTCCCTCCTCCAGTCTGTTTGGAAAATGATTCTGGATGCACCTAGAAAGGGAAGAGACAGTGTTTTATTAGCTGTTGAATGAAGGTCAGCTCCTCCCTGCCACATCCTCATCCACAAAGCAGAGGATTACTTGTTTATTTCTCCAAGTAGCACTGGTTTGTCACTGTGAGCAGCAAACACATCTAGAAAAGGGAATTCATCCTGTGGATCAGACCAAAGCCAAGGAAAAAGAAATGTGTCCTTTGGAAACAAACCAAAAACACGAGTTGAAGAAAATGACCATCTTCATTCCTCCAGTTATTCTTCTCCCTCTACCACCTGATACACCCAGGTTGAATTTTCCTGGGATTTAAGTAGGATCTCATGAGTGAAATGAGATACAGCACCCCGAGATGAGACCAGCCTGCCACACAAAGCCATCGGGAGTCCATGCCCAGCTTCGTTCATTCAACGGATTGGTGACAGGCAGAAGGCAATTGCAAAACACAGTAAGAGCCAGACACCTAGGACATCCTTGGTACCACTCTGTTACCCTCTACATTCAACCTGTCATCGATCTTGCAGTCTGACTCCTAAATATCCATCAGGCCCACCACTTCTCTTCATTCCCATGGCTACCACTCCAAGTGCAGCACTATCATCTCTTGCCTGAATGACTGTCTCACAGCCACCTAATTGGGCTCCTTTTCCTTTACAATATACTCTTCACCGAATCTGGAGAGACCTTTCATAAGTGCAAATCTCATGCCATTCTCCAGATAGAAGCCTTCAAGAATGCATTTTTCTCTTCTCTTCCCTAGGCCTGGCTTTTATCTTCAAAGCCCAAGATCCTTCACAGACTGGCTCTTACTTATTTCTCCAGCCTCAGTTCTTAGGACTTCTTGCCTCAACCCTGGGCCCCAGCAAACCATGTTTCTTTTTTTGCAAAATAGACCGTATGTTCTTTCACTTTGGGATCATCATGCATGCGCTTTCTCTGCTTGTAACAATCTTTCCTATGCTCCTAAGCTCCCTCAATTAGCTATTTGATGCCTGAACTTTAGGTCTTAACTAAAATGTCATTTCCTCTAGGAAGCCAGCATTCAAGCCAGCTGGGCAGTCTCTCCTTTGTGCTCCCATAGCACTTTATGGATCCTTGCTTCTATTCTGTGAGCTCCAGGAGAGTAGGGACCATGGCTATTAGCGTTACCATTGTATCCCTGGCCCTGGAGAAGAGAACAAAATAGACTCAATAAACATTTTTTAATAAATAAATGTCTGTATATCTTAACTTTTCACACTTAAAGCTGCAGAGACTACAAATATAGTTTACTTCTGTCCTATAATCATAAAATTTTTCCTGTTACTTCAGTGGGTTCAGGATAAACTAGCATCTTTTCCTCTCTCTTCCCTCTTTTCCCCAAAGCCTGCTTATCAAAGGAGTCTCCTTTATTGCATTTTGGTGGAAAATTTTTGTTAGTGCCTTCTCTATAACAGTTTACCCCTTGAGCTACACCGAGTCCAATTCAATCTCCTGAAATCAATGTATAACATCTCAAAACCATAGCATTCTTGTCTGCACCACTTATTTGGCAATCAATCAGGTGTTGTCTTGTGATAGCTCTTCTATTCTGGTCTTAAATTGTTCTTATTATTACTCAACATTTCACAGCTTTATAGCATGTCTCCCAACAATTCTATAGGTCCCTTTAAGACTTAATCATTTTTGGGTCCCCTTACAGCTTGCCTATGAGAAATCAAGTGCACTTAACAGGGAAACATATCATTAAATGTTGAACAAATAGATGAGTGTTAGGTAACCAGTACAGATCAGATCTGTTTATTTTTTGGCCAGTACCGAAAGCAAGCAATTGGCTTGAATTTAAGAATGACCAAGGCAGATAACTAGTACTTCAAAAATTATAAAATGGCCTGGCTTTAAGGCAGGAGACAAGAATTATCTAGAAGAAATTAAGTAAGCCAGATAGAATAAAGGCACACAAAATAATTCTGCTCTTTCTGTTATCACCCATGAGAGGAGGAGTATCTTTGCAACTGAAAGGGGTTGATTCCAATCAGGAGAACTCCCGCAAATGTCCCAAAATCTCCACTGACCCTATGCGGGGTGTGGAGTGAAACACCTGGGATTCTGAGGCATTTGTCTTAATTTTGCCTTGTCCCTCTATCAAGCAATGGAAAGAACTCTGGTTACAGGTCAAGAGACTTCATACTTCTTTTCAAGATCAGCTATAACTTACATTGTTTCGCTGACCAAGACATTTAATGTTCATGAACCTCAGTCTCACATATTTATAGGAATTATGATGCTTAGGCCATCTACCTTGTATGCATATTGTGATGATCAACAGGAGTTGGTTGTAATGGCACTTAAGAAGAGTTTAAAGAAAAACACAAATGTGAAATATTAACATCATTATTTCAGACTCATTGGCTAAACTTTCTTGGGCTTTGGTTACTCAACCCCTCACCCACAGCCCTCAATTAGGCAATAAAGCAGTGATGGGGTTGAGTATTTGGTAAAGTTTTAATTGGATATAACATTGTAAATTATTTCTTACTGAGGAGACAATGTAGAGGAAAATGGAATCCTCCCCAGGTAATAGTCCTCTCTAGAGCTTTTCCACAGATAATCAAGTGTTAACTGTTCATTTTTATTTCTAAAGGAATTTACTGGGTATCCACTAGTGCCAATAATGTACCAAGTATTGAGATAAGATGAATTAGCCCAAATAAGATTCCTTATATGACAGGAAAGATCCATAAACATGTCAAACTGATTCCTCTGAGTGTAAATTACAGCCAAAAACATAATGGCAGCTGCAAGGTGCAAGGAAGAGAAAAAACAGATGGCTTTAGAGTCAGACCTGAGTTTTGTAATTTCGGTATATGTAATAAAAGATAATCTTGAGATATGCACATACTTTGTTAGAGACCTCAAGGAATCTGGAGGAGCAGAAGTCTGACTTTCCAAGGCATTCTCAACACCTCTGTCAACCAGTCATATATCTGTGACATTTTAGTATTAACCACACCATCCTATTCGCAATGGAAGTGGTGTGGAGAGCCATGTGTCACTCTCCCCTCACCTTCCTACTTCCCTCATCCACCAGCATGTCTTAGGGACAACCAGCACTTCAAGGGCAAGGCTCTCAATTTTTGGGTTTGTTTCAGCACCAAGGACAGAAGCACAGTGCGCAGGCTTCTCCAGCTTCATGAGTCGATGGTGATTTGGGGACTGAATTTAAAAGATTGCATGGATAAATAATAGTGAAAGGGAATAGAAGGGAAGGGAGAAGAAATGGGTAGGAAATATCAGAAAGGGAGACAGAACATGAAGACTCCTAACTCTGGGAAACGAACTAGGGGTGGTGGAAGGGGAGGAGGGCGGGGGGTGGGGATGAATGGGTGACGGGCACTGAGGGGGGGCACTTGACGGGATGAGCACTGGGTGTTATTCTGTATGTTGGCAAATTGAACACCAATAAAGAATAAATTTATTATTTAAAAAATAAAAAAATAAAAGATTGCATGGGTCGGTTTAATCTAAAATTTGTTGTATTGGTGTTCTTATGTCACTAAGCTCAATAGTCATGTACCCAAAGCACTGAATAATTTTAATATTGTGTGGCTTACTGACCTGGACCCTGAAATGTAAGAACTATGTGCTAGTGACCATTGCCAATGTTAGGATTGATATTCTTGCTCACCTACAGCCTAGATGCCTGGCCCTATGCCTACTATTTAAAATCCATCTGCCTGTCTCAAAAATTGCCTTTCCATGCCATGGTTTATTTTTCTTGTTCTACTTTACAAATCACATTTCCTGGGGGCTAATCCAGATGAATCCTATCAACACAGTAGAATTTAATTTACCTTGAGGCCAAAAAAGAGATTAGATACCTGGATTATAGGTGGACTGACTAGGTGAGGATTAACCAGTAAGGTCAGCAGAGTAAAATGAGAGAGGACACAGGCTCAGTGACCATTCTTCATGAGAGGTTTCTTTAAAAGACCATGAGGTTCTTGAGGATAGGGACCAAACATTTTTACTACTCATTTTTCAAGGACCTGGCGCATGGTAATCATTTATTAAGTGATTGTAAAAATAAATAGTTGTAATATGTATCTAAGAGACCCATATAATTTGGATTTCACTTGAATAAGATGTGACCCTATGTCCAAGGAGCTCACAGTCTAATAAGCCAGCATGACCTGGAAACAGTTAATTAACTTCTGGTCTCCACCAGAAGATTATATTATATATATATAATATAATATAATATAATATAATATAATATAATATAATATAATATAATCTTATATCTTATAACTATCTTATATCTTATATATATATAAGATCTTACAACTTATATTTATTAGATATAAGACGGTGGGTCACAGAAGGCAAACAATTCCTGATTCACTGTATTCCCAGAGGAATCAGAGAACTTCATTTCCTCCAAACTAATACAACTGGAGAGTTTTCTCTGGTTTTCAGTCTATTCCTGCCCTGGGTCACTGGGACTTGACCAGACAGAGAAGAGTCTGTGGCTTGGTTTCCTCATCCTGTCCCAGAACTGCTACTCTCATATCAGGGGCCTTGTTCCTTGACTCTGCTCCCTCATGTGATCTAGGAGCCAAGAGATTTACATTCTCGTTCTGCCTTTGCCAGTGCTTTCTGTGTGTCCTTGGATGAAGCAGTTTTCACTCCGTATTTCCTCTTTATCTCCCATTACTGCCTAAGTGCTCTGAGAACCACACAAACCAGCCAGGTGTTCCCTGATCATGTCTCATGTTTTCTTGCTTTTATGTTTTGCTCATGTGGTTCCCCACAGCTATGGAAGGCTTCCTCATCCCAAGTTCCACCTATGGGAACCCAAAGCATTCTTCTAAGCTCATTGAATAAAGCCTTGAACATTCCTTGCTCTCACCATGATCCTTAACTCTCTGCTTTTCTCTGCTCTCCATACATAGTGATTCTCAACTCTGACTGCCCATTAAAACCACATGGGGATATTATAAAAGCACCAATGCCTAGACCTCACCCCAAAGCAATTAAACCTACATCTCTGGTGGTAGAGTCAGTATAGTACTAAAGCTTCCTAGGTGATTCTAATATGCAGCAAGAGTTGAAGACATTGTTGCCCCTACAGCTTTGATTCTCCTATAGTTTTGACACTAAATCATACGTTAGTTGATGGCAGAGACTGTCCACTCATTTTCTCATTTTAGTACAATGCCTTAACCAGAGTACTCAATTGTTGAATTGAATTATACTGGGTTGAATTGATCACCATTGAAATTTAAACAATTAAGCACTGTGCAACTAACCAGCTATAGGCATGGATAAACCACTTTCCCTGATATGTTTTCTAACACCACCAAGCTATTCTCCAATTCTCAGCGGGCACTGATTTGGTGTCCCATAAACTTAGTTCTGACACTATCTTCTTGGAGATCACGTCAGGTCCCACAGGTTTGGGGCTCAGCTCCACAAGACTGTCCTGACTTCAGAAGCCAAGCACAAGTCCAGGTTGTCACCTGTGCTTCTGGCCAACTGGCTATAAATCAGGCCTCCTCCTTGGGTTCAGTTACTTTGCTGTAGAGACACACAGGACCCAGAGAAACACTTAGGTTTACTGGTTTATTATAAAGGATATTATCAAGGACACAGATAAACAGCCAGATGAAAAGGTACGTAGGGTAAGATCTGAAAGAACGTCAAGTACAAGCACTTCTGTCCCTGTTGAACTGGAGTACAGCACCCTCCTGGCATGTTTCCCAAAGTAGAAGTTCCTCAAATCTTGTTGTTACAGAGTATTTATAGGGCTTTAACCTGTACCCCCCCACCCCTTTCCCTGCCTGCAGGTCAGTGGGTAAGGCTGAAAGTTTCAGTCCTCTGATAATGTATCTCTCTAGTGATCAGCCCTACTCTAAGACTATGTAGGGACTCATCCTAAGTCACCTCATTAGCATAAACTTAACTGTGGTTGAAAGGGCTTGTTATGAATAACAACAGATATTCTTATCACTTAGAAAATTATGAGGGTTTTAGGAGCTCTGTGCCAGAAACTGGGATATGACCAAATACATTTATTATGCCATTTCCCTTTTTCTGTCCTTATGATGAGAAGTCTTGGCCCTCACCCCCTTACATACATCTCTCTGCCTTCCTTTCTTTTCTTTATTTTTTCAAGATAACACATGCTTATGGTATGATTGTTTTAAGTCTCTAAGTCTGGAGTACATTTTTTACACTTCGTTAGAGACAAATATGTTTTGTTTTCTTTTCTTTAAAGCCCATGGTCATAATTGGTATTATACTCACTGGTTTGTCATATAATTAGCAAGTCTTCCAGATCTCTTTAAAGGCAGTGATTTGTTCTTTCTATTTAACCTTTTTTTTTTTAAAAATTGAGGGACAATTGAGGGACTCCTGAGTGGCTCAGCAGTTCAGCATCTGCCTTCAGCCCAGGGTGTGATCCTGGAGACCCAGAATCGAGTCCTGCATCGGGCTCCCTGCATGGAGCCTGCTTCTCCCTCTGCCTCTGTCTCTGCCTCTCTCTCTGTGTGTGTCTCTCCTTAATAAATAAATAAAATATTTAAAAAAATAAATTAAGGTATAATTGACATATACATTGTATTAGTTTCAGGTGTACAACATAATGATTCGATATTTGTATGTATTGCTAAGTGATCATCACAATAAGACTAGTTAATACCCATCACCCATCACAGATAGTCACAAAAATTTTTTTTCTTGTTATTAGAACTTTTAAGATTTATTCTCCTGGAAACTTTCTCTTTTTTTAAGATTTATTTATTTATTTTAGAGAGAGAAAGAGCATGAGCAGGGGGAGCAGAGGGGGCGAATCTCAATCAGACTCCACTGACTGGGGAGCAGAACATGGGGCTCCATCTCACAACCCTGAGATTATGACCTGAGCCAAAATCAAGAGTTGGACACTTAACCAACTGAGCTACCCAGGCACTCCTCTCTTAGCAACTTTCAAATATGTAAAACAGTATTGTTAACTATAGTCACCATGCTGTATATTATATCTCCAGGACTTAATTATTTTAAAACTGTAAGTCTGTACCTTTTGACCCCCTTTGCACATTTCTTTTTTTTTTTTTTTTTTTTTTTTTTTTTTTTTTTTTTTGCACATTTCTTCTCCACCCTCTGGCACCCTCTTTCTCGCACCCCACCTCTGGCAAACACCAATTTCTTTTCTGCATCTAAGAGCTTGGCTTTTTTGGTTTTTTTGTTTTTGTTTTTATATTCCACATATAAAATAGATCATGTTATTTGTCTTTTTCTATCTGATTTATTTCACTTAGCATAATGCTGTCAAGATCCATTCATGTTTTTGCAGATAGCAAGATCCTACTCCACTGTGTGCGTGCATGTGTGTATATGACATCTTCTTTACCCATTCATCATCAATCTATCCTCCTTTCAGCTCACCTCTACTCTGTGCTTTTACCTAAAAGGAGGGAAAGCTATGGTGATTGAAGATGAGAGTCTAAAATGTTGATTGGAACACATTTCCCCATAGGCAGAATCACTCTATGCTTAAAGGCATCACTCACTCATCTATTGCTTGCCTCTCTTCTATGCATCTGGGACAATATTTTGCAGCCAGATCTGGCACTTTTGGGCAAGCCAGGTTCTCCTCTCTCCCTCCCCACCCCCGCCTCTTCTTCTCTTCCTCCAAGGCTCCTTTCTTTAAAGAGTTGGCCAGAGGGTTAGAATATCCTAAGGCTTTACATTTAGACTTTAACAGGATATTGGAGGTTCATTTGAGGCAAAAGCCACATTCCCTAGTTTAAATTTGTGGGAAAGATTTACAGTGAGTCTCACTATCTTGTGACACTCTGTATTCCACATGGCTACTATTTCTTGAGTGTTTCTCCCTCCACACTGTCAAGAGGAAAGATGATTAAAGAATTCATCAAGTCCTGAATCCCTGCCCACAACACCATCAAAACCCCATTCCTACCTCTAACAGGCCTCAGTTTCTCTTTCCAAAGGTAAGAGTTCTCCTTGATACCCAGGGCTTCTTCCTACGCTAGGATTCAAGAATTATAATTGCATAAGAGATAATAAGCCTTGGGACCAAGTGAGAGAAGAGGATAGTTGTTTCTTCCTCTTCCAAAATACTCCTTGCTCTATACCTATGCCGTGTAGCATCCTAGCATTGCAACACCCTCCCTGACTGTGGGAGGTGTGAAAGGAGCTTGAACTTCTGCAGAGCTATTTTGGTGCTGCCCAAAGGGCACGTGAACTTGAGAACTTGAGGCTGGGGCCCAACCCACATCCTGTCTCTGCCCCCAAACCCAGACAGAAACAGGGCAGGGCTCCATCTCCAACGGGATCACCTACGGGAACATTTTGACAACAACAACCAATACCTCCTATTTCTTTTTTTTTTTTTTTAATTTTTTTTTTTTATGATAGGCACACAGTGAGAGAGAGAGGCAGAGACACAGGCAGAGGGAGAAGCAGGCTCCATGCACCGGGAGCCCGACGTGGGTTCGATCCCGGGTCTCCAGGATCGCGCCCTGGGCCAAAGGCAGGCGCCAAACCGCTGCGCCACCCAGGGATCCCCTGACCTCCTATTTCTTATCTTAAAACCAGATCTGCCTTCCAAAGAGAAATTCAGAATTATAACTATAAGCTAATTCAAGGCTAAAGAACTTTCAAATGTCCTCTGGGAGAAAACTCTCAATGTGTTTATTGTGGTGGTTTGGTTTTATTTCTTCATTATGCATAAGCTTATCCATCTGTGTATTTGGTCACTTTATTATCATCGAGTGTGCACCGTATTTCAAATTTCCTTGTCTTCCTCAGACTGTCTTACCAGTTCCATACTGCCAAGAGTTGGTTTAGTCTTTTTTTTCTACATGTACATCATAAATATGTTTCTTTTCTCTTAGCCACAACACCCAGCACAAAAATGCTTAGTTATGACTACATCATAGTAGTTTCCTAGGGATGCCAGAAAAATGTACCACAAACTAGATGGTTCATGCCAACAGAAATTTATTGTCTTTCTGTTATGGAGGCCAGCAGTCTCAAATCAAGTTATCGGCAGGGCTGTGTTCCCTATGACAGTGCTAGGGAAGGATGAGTTCCAGGCCTCTATCCTAGCTTCTAGTAGCCTCAGGTGTTCCTTTGCTTGTAGATACATTGCTGCAACCCTCCATCTGCACATGGCTTCCTCCCTGTACCTTTACATCATTTTCCCTTTGTGCATTTCTGTTTCTGTGTTCAAATTTTCCCTCTTTATAAGAACACCAGTTGTATTGAATTTGGATTCACCTCCATCACCTCATGTTAACTTATTTAGCTCTATAAAGACCCTATTTCCAAATAAGATTGCATTTTGAGCTTCTGGGGGCTAGAACTCCAGCATATCTTATATGGCAGGACCCAATTCAACCCAAAACTTGGGACTTATGGCTTAAATCTCCCACATAACATCCAAGACCCATGGCCACTAGGCTCTGCTCACATACCCACATGTCAGGGGACATGTTGGAGTCTCTTTCTGCTATGACCAATTCTGCCTGTGAAGAAGCTCTGCCAGTTGTTGAACTGAAATCTCCCAAATTCTGCCCCAAGGAGTCATGAGCTACAACAGAAGGCCTTCAGATATTTCAAGGGTGTGAGGGTAGTCACATGTTCCATCTGCTCTCTATCCCAAACCCAAAGACCCTCAATTTCCTCCACCCAGACTGTACACAAGCCCAGAGCTATGATCTGTACAAAATAGCATGGAACAGTTGCATCCTATCACAGTTCTATGAATGTGAGATGAAATCATGTTAACTGTCACAGCAGACATGTCTCTAACCCCAACTTCTCTTTTTCACAGATGTGTTCACTTTCTGTTTAAGAGTACATGTGATCAAAAAAAAAAAAGAGTACATGTGATCAATTATACATCATGACCAATTCATGTATTCAATATTTACTCATCTCAATAAAGCCTTTTTTTAGGTGCTTTTATTAGCTTACCTAATCCTCACAGATAGTCTGGATGGTATAGTAGTTTTTCATCCTACTTCACAGATGAGAGAATCAAGGATATTGTTTGTCACAAGTCTGCTGGGGACAGAGCTCTGGTTCATGAGTATCTTTTGTATTTAAGCTATTAGATAGGGCAGTCTTATCTACACTGCCTTCAATCTCTTTTTGGCCCTATGAGAATGGGACCTGGGCCTGAGACACTTTCTTACCAAAGATACAGTCCTCACAATGTGTGCTGGACTTGCCACCCTATGTGGGAAGCTCTTTCTCTGTTTCAGGACTCAATGTTCAGTACACTCTTTTTCTGCTGAAGCATGTGTCATAAGGCACCTCGCTAACCCCACTACTATATCTGTCTTCTGCAAGAAAGGGAAAGGGTCTGTAACACAAGATGGGGAACGTAAGCCAGTTGTCCTGGGGGGCCTTACTGACCGCAGGAGAGCAACTCTCGCTACAGGAGCTGATCTTGCTGTTTTGCTTCTCTACGTAAGTAAACATTGTTCCATCCAGTACTTGACTGTGTTTATGTTTTTCTTGGCAACTCTGATGCCAACACACGGTGGGGAAAAGTGCTCAGACCTCTACTCCTGATAATAGGCAACAGATGTCACTTGCTCAACACATGCCAAGTACACTTTGATATTGTGTGACCACATCAAAATTCCTATTTATAAACCCCAGCTTATGGTGGCACTGAGTTGGGCACTGTACAAAATGAGAATCTAGCCCTTTCAGATCCTTGGCTGTGTCCCAAATGCCGAAGTAAGAAACGTAAGCAAACAATTGTTAGATTTGCGCCATGGTAGATAATTCAGGTCCAAAGTGATTTTGAATTTTTCCAATTAATCTTCTCTATTGGCTAGATTAGATAAATAGTATATACATCTGGAAACTCAAGATGTTAGCCCACCTTGCAGTAATAGGAGCATTTCTGGTCATCTACTCCTTCTATGCTTGTGTTCCATGTGTATCCATGAGTTGTTGGTATTATGTGCAACTTGCAGGCCCTTGGGATGTAGATATGAAATATAAATAAATTGCTATTATTGTTATTTGAATTAAGAAAACATGGCCACTGAACATAATCCTTTCGAAATAAAAACTCATTTAATCCTCACAACATCTCTATGAGGTAGGCACTCTTATTATCCTCATTGAAATTACAAGAAATTGAGACTTAATGAGGTTAAACAAATGGCCTCAGTTGATTAAATTCTGGTATATCAGTACAGTATGCACCAGTTAAAAGAAATAAATATTTTTATGTACTGACATAGAAAGACATGCAGGAAATAGTAACAGGAAAAATAAGCTGAATAGTAGTAATAGCAAAAGATAAGCCATTTGAGAAAAATTTTTGTATATTATAATACTCATTAAAAAATACTGGAGAGGGATGCCTGGGTGGCTCAGTGGTTGAGCTTCTGCCTTAGGCTCAAGGCGTGATCCTGGGGTCTGGGATTGAGTTCCACATTGGGCTCCCTGCGAGAGGCCTGCTTCTCCCTCTGCCTTTGTTTGTCTCTGCCTCCCTGTGTCTCTCATGAATAAATAAATAAAATCTTTTTAAAAATTCTGGAGAAATATATATCAAGGCTTCACTTGTGGTTATTCAGGGGTGATAGAACTTTTAGGTAGTGAATTTTTTACTTTATGTGTTAAATATTTCTGTGTTTTTTTTTTTTCGTTTTATAGGTGCTACCTTTTTAAATGGGTGTTGTTTTGTAGTCAGAAAAAAAAATCAGTTTAAATAAGTTGCCCACCCAGCTATTAAGTGGCATACTGAAACTTAGGGAAGCTGGTTTCACTGTCTCTAAATCTTGAACTCTGAGAATCATGCTGTTAAACTGATAAACACCATTAAATATGCGCCATTTGTGTGAGTTGAGTCAACTTCCTCTTGAAAAGAACAAGAAATTAAGGGCTAGTTCCTCTCCACTCTGATCAATTTAGGGCAAGCAGGTTTGGGGACAGAACAGTCCGGAAGTCAGCTGAAAATGTGGGCAGGTGTCTGAGTTCAGGGGATTCTCATGATCCAGATTCTAGAGACTCACTGTGATCCTTGCTTCTCTCCTATTCTCCCAAGCCAAGACCCAAGAAAAAAATTTAATGAAAGCAGGTCAGGGTCCTTTGGGACATTTAATATAACACATCAACTTCAAGGAAGAGCTTTCCCCAACTGAAGAGAAAATACAAATGTGATTGAAATTTTTTAAATTTTATTTATTTATTCATGAGACACAGAGAGAGAGAGGCAAACATAGAGGGAGAAGACAGGCAGAAGGAGAAGCAGGCTCCTCGCAGGGAGCCCAATGTGGGACTTGATCTCAAGACCCCAAGATCACGACCTGAGCCAAAGGCAGATGCTCAACCACTGAGCCACCCAGGTATCCTGTTACTGAAAATTTGTAAGTTAAACTTTCCATCTGCATTGTGCCCCCCTTAGACCCTTTGTGGTAAAAATAAGTAAAACTAGTTCCCCCTCATCCAGAGGAGCCCACTTCTCTGCAAATGCCTGTAGTGTCCTTTTCAGGGAAATGGCTCTTCCAGCATCCTTTTACAGAAGCCAAAAAACCTTCAGCCTGGCTGTACACTCTCAGGGCCTCACCACCCAAAGCACAGTCCATGGGCCACATCACCTAACACAGGGAGTGGAGAAAATCCTGACATTTTTGTCATTAACTACCCATTTTAGTCAATAAAGTTTTATTGGGACACAATCACACCCATTGGTTAATGATGACTAGGGCTGGTTTTGCAGTAAGTATCATAGCTGGGTTGAACAGTTACGGCAGAGACTATGTGGTGTGCCTGAAAATATTTGCCGTTTGGCCTTTTAAGTCCCATATTCTTTCACTGACTATTCCCACAGGCCCTCCTTTCCTTTCTACACCCTTTAGTCCTTTCTGTTAAGAGCCTTGGGTGGGGCCTGGGGCCTGGCTTTGGGGATGCCACAGTTTCTGAGGAACCCGACAGGCCGCTGAGATCCCAATGGAACAGGAGGTAAAAGCCAGCCACAATGAGGGCTGTAGGGGAGAGTGGAGCACCTCTCTTCTCAACTCCAAGCATCTCTTGCCCCTGATTTGCAGACGGGGGTAGGGGGGAGTCAGGGGGGAACTGAGTTAAAGAGCTGACTTTGCACTTCTTCTTTTTTTTTTTTTTTAAGATCTCTTTCTTTATTTTAGACAGAGAGCATGAGCAAGGGGAGGGACAGAGGGAGAGGGAGAGAGAACTGCAAACAGACTCTCCTGCCCAGCGCCCCAGATGCCGGGCTTGATCCCAGGACCCTGAGATCATGACTGGAGCCAAACACTCAACCAACTGAGCCACCCAGGCGCCCATGAATGCATTCTCTATTTGATTCTGGGAATGTTAATTACCCTCTCCAGGGATTTTATCTGAACAATGGGAAGAATAACATCTACTCTGTAGTATTGTTCTGAGTTAAACAAGGAGGCACAGAAAACATATCTCAGTACCCAGCCTACAGCAAATCCTTAAGGAAGAGACACTTCTTTAGTCCTGGGGTTCCATCTTTGCTTTTCCTCAGTGGTTTCTTTGGCATCTAATCTCCCTCAAAGAATAGGATGGTTGAATGTATTTATTCCAGGAGCCTCACCCTCTCTTGCCAGCTTGACCCTTGACTCATTCAAAAGGTGGGAAGCAAGGAATGTTTGCAGAGCCACAGGTGGTTGATAGGTAAATACTAGTAAGAACAGGGACACCTGGGTGGCTCAGTAGTTGAGTGTCTGCCTTGGGCTAAGATTGTGATCCCAGGGTCCTGGGATCAAGTCTTACGTCGAGCTCCCCAACAGGGAGCCTGCTTTTCCCTCTGCCTGTGTCTCTGCCTTTCTCTCTGTGTCTCTCATGAATAAATAAATAAAACCTTAAAAAATAAATAATAGTAAGGGCAGTCATTCACTTAGGGCTATTACTAATCCTCACAGCAACCCCAACAGTTAAAACACCAAGGATGCTGAAGCTCTGCAAAGTAAGGAACTTGCCCCAAATCCCACAGCTGATCTTAGATTTGAATACAGCTTCACTCCAAAGCCCACTATCTTTTTATTATATTTTGATGCATCCTAAGATGGAGAAATAAGAGAGGGGCTTAGGGAAATGGGGTAAGCACGGGAGAAAGGGAATGTGGTAGGATCCTAGCCTTGATTTCAGAACTGACTGACCCTTGGCCTGCAGGGTGGTGGCCTACCATAGGAACATCCCTCAAGGCTACTGCTCTACCAATCCCAGCCCCTCCCTGGCAGCCCTTTAAGCCTGAGCCAGTCCTCTCTCAATGTCCCTCATTCTCCCTGGGACTCTGGGATTGGACAGACCGATACCAAACCCAGGAGATCCAGGGACCAATGACCAGTCCTGTTCCTGTTCCTCCCCATCCAACCACCCATGCCTAGCAGTGATGCTCCCAAAAGGGGAGCACAAGGCAAGCAAAGGGAGCAGGAGCAGGGCATGGAGGGTAGATTTCACACTTCTGAACAGTCTTTCTGGCCCCAGAGGAGCTTCTGAGCCTCAGCTAAGCTAACTGGGATGTATCTGCCTTGGGAGGAAAATGGAAGGGAAGGGCTAAAATTCTTGCTGGGAGTCATAACTCTTCATTTGAAAGCCTTTGAGCATATTTATATAAAGATCCACAGAGAACTATTTTGAGGCTTTGTCTTCATTTCCTTTCAAAGAGAGGCTGTTTTCAGCACAGAAGTTGAAACTACCCCAAAAGGCTGGAGATACTATGTAGGGTCTCACTCTAGGGGGCGATGCAGCAGATAAAACATTTGGGAAGAACTGCTTGAGGTGAGCATGGAGACCGAAGTAAAATTAACCATCTCTCCCTACCCCAACCTGTCCCTTCAACCTTCAGCAAGTTATTTCAAAATCCTGGGAAGATGAAGGAACGATAGCTCCCACCCTGCATTTATGGGTCAGTCTGGAAAGAGGAGAAAGAGGCAGGACGTGCCAAGAGAATGCCTGGAGGAAAAATTGGAAGAACTCTGTGAAGTACAGTCTTGTTAGTGATTCGGGCTCTGAAGTTAGAGAGATGTGGGGTCAAATCCTGGCCGTGCCACCCAGGAATTGGGTGAAGCAAGCTTCCCATTCTGCATCTGTGAAATGGTGGAGTTATCTTACAGAATGCCTTGAGGGTTAGCTGAGATAGTATACTTAAAATAGTGCTTGCAGCGAGTATTTGGTGTTATTACCGGAGACATTAAGCCTGTTCTAGATCTGATACCATATACAGTATGTAGACAGGGCAGTGAGGTAGAGAGCCCTGCACTGGAGGGCACTGGGAGGTTTGCTGGGAAGACAGGAGGAGCTAGTCTTGAGGTCTTCGCCCCTGGGGGAGGCAGTGCTCCGAACTGTCACACTGACAAAACTCAAGAGAGGTCTGAGACCTTGCTTGCTTTCCCAATCCCCAGTAAAACCGGCTTCAATGACAGTTATTTACATGTAAGTCAAAACTGAAGCTAGTGTGTTATGCTCCCCAGGGCCCCTTGCATGTGAACCTCCTTGGTGATTGATTGATTGATTGATTAATTGATTTGAAATAAAGGATCGGTCAAATTTTTTTAATAAAGATTTTATTTATTTATTTATTTATTTATTTATTTATTTATTTATTCATGAGAGACACAAAGAGAGAGGCAGAGATACAGGCAGAGGGAGAAGCAGGCTCCCTTTCGGGGAGCCTGATGCAGGACTCCATCCTAGGACCTGAGCCAAAGTCAGACTCTCTACCACTGAGCCACCCAGGTGCCCCAAGAGTCGGTCAATTGTTAAAGAAACATAAAGTAGGGAAATTGTAAGCTGGGAAGAATAAGTGGGGAAGTATTTGAAGGCAAGGAGCATTCCCTCACTGAATCACACTCTGCAGGCCATAGGGTTTATAGGACCTGAGACCAAAAGAAAGTAGACACAGATACCCCAAATCAGGAGCAGCACCTCTATGGCCTCATTAAAGGTTATAAAGGTGAGGAAGTGAGGAATAGTGAGATGGCCCTGGAGGAGGATTGGGGAAATAAAGCTGACTCCCTCCTCATATTCACACTTCACTTTTCCTCTCTTACCCTGGTATATCTCCCTTTCCTGTATTTCTTATCTTTTCTAACCAGTGGCTTTGAAGTTACTTTGTAAATATTTTTCAACTCTCATTAGGCAGTAAATCCTTCTCTCTGCCTACCGAGGGAGCATCATGCTGACATTTCTCTGTGCGTTCAGTGCTCTCATCCATCCCTCATGCCTGAGCTCAGAAAATAAGCATTTGCCTGCAGCCAACACAGACCTGGCCCTCTGCAGACTCAGGCCTGCAGGGCGGCAAGGCAGAGAAGAAGGAGCCTGCTAGGTTCCTTTTAGGGTTTCCTACCTAATTGATGAACACTGTGCATAGGCTGGAGACCTGTAGGGTGTTGAAAGAAGAATAACAACAGGAAAAAAAATCACTCTCTTGTATTTAAATAGCATTTTCCTATTCTGCACATTTCTTACCTAGTTTGCTTTCCTGTTTGTGAGGACTGCCATAACAAAGCACCACAAACTGGGTGGCTTGATACAGCAGAAATGCATTTCTCTCTCAGTTCTGAAGGCTAGAAATCTGAGATGGAGGTGTCAGCAGGGCCAGGCTCCCTCTGAGTCTCTGGGTAGAACCCTTCATTGCTTGCTCCTGGTTTCTGATGGCTGCTGGCAGACCCTTGGCATTCCTCAGCTTCACTGCTTCTGTCTCGCACTCTGTCATCACATGGCCTTCTCCCCCAGGTGTATCTCTCTGTTTTTTTCTTATAAAATCACCAGCTGTTGGATTTAGGGCCCGCCCCAATCTGGTAGGACCTCATCTTAACCAGTTACATCTGCAAAGACCCTATTTCCAAATAAGGTCACATTCTGAAGTTCTAGATGGACAAATATTTTGGGGGAACTCTACAACATTACATTATGGTACTACTCCCAGAGAACTTTGTCTTTAATTATCCCCTTTTAGGCAGGTATTCGGCTGTGATCCTTAGACTGTCCTCACTCATTCACCTTCTCTCCACCACCTTTGCCTCCAACTGCTCAGTGGTAGAAACTTCCTCCACATTCTTGCAGGTCTTACACAAATATACTTACTATAGATTGCATCTTGGAAGTTATGTTCCTCCAAAAGCAGACCCTGAAACAAAGATTTGACTACAAGTAGTTTATTTGGAAAGCCATCCCAGGAAGTAGCTGTATGGGAATGGGGAACAGGAAGGACAGGAAGTCAACACAGAGCTTGCTATTAATCAGGAAGCTGTGGGCAACTGGGACTCACTTCCTCTGGAATCACAGAATTGTCCCACTTAAGGGGTGAGGGAGTTGAGGTATCTATGCCCTGACTTCCATCCGGCAGTAGTTGAGGAATACTCCCCCAGAAGCACTGGCTCACCACACTTCAAGCCTGCCTTGAGCACAGGCTGAGTCTGCTCTTGAGACCAGAGAAAGCCCGAAGCCAGAGAGTCACATGTGCTGCCAGTAAGGAGCCAGTGGCTTGGTCAAGAAGTGGGCACCTCAAGGGGATGTGGACATAGGCACTGATAGTCTTTGCTGCAACTGGGAAGACACCTCTTTCTTCCTAGGGCTTTCCAGGTTCCTATTTCATAGTAGGTGCTTAATAAATGTTTGTTGGATTGAAGTAGCTCAAGTCATTTGTATAAAGGGATAAAGAACCAAGAGCATTCACCCAGTTACTAAACAACAATTTATTAAGCATTTACCACATTCCATGTACTTTGCTAGACCTTGAAGATGCCAGCCTCGTGGCATTCTGAGCTTGGTGCAGAATTATTACCCTTAGCAATCAACCAACCGATCCTTCATGCATTACATGAATGGCCTTCATGCATTACAATCAGCCAACAATACTCAGGTCTTCCAGAAGCACTGACCTTGGCTGAATCAGCAAATACAAGCTCTGTGTGTCTCTAATGGTAAACATCCTTTGTAGCACCTGGGGGATAAAGCTAACCTTCTATGCTCCCCCATTAAACTCTTCTTCTTCCCAGTTCTCAGACTCACAGAGCAGAAAAGTCCCATCTGGACTGGGTCATCTGGACCAGCTGTGACAAACAAGTCCCAAACATTTTCTGGCCTCTGTCCTAGATTTTCACCAGTTTAGGAAGTTAACTCGGTGAATCTGAACCTCACTACTGGATAGACACAAAAGAAAAGTTGGTACTTTGGTATATGTACTGCCAAAGCAAGCACCATGTTGGTACATTGGATATTATGATCTTATCCATCCATCTTCCCTTTACCCCAAATGATCCCAGACCAGTGGGACTTAATGTTTTTTTTACTTTTTTTTTTAATGAGCTATGTCCCATTACAAAAACTGTCCCCCTCCCCCCTCCCCCCCCACACACTCCTTTACTTGAGACCATATTATTCTTTCAGGGTCTCCGTAATATGGTTTTCTTTCTACTGTTATTTTAGAGTGAGCCAAACCCACAAATCAGACAATTTACAAAACACCCGATCTCCTGACAGCAGAGCAGTCTAGTGAGCAACATTCCCCAAGGGCAGGCTTGTCAGAGACCACAGCCGACTCAGGCAGTGGATCCTGCCTCATGTCAAACCCTGCTCTGTCCCTGCGTACTGAGGAGCTGGTCTCCCTGCTTCCATGGGTCCCTCGATACAGGCTTTTAATATTCATCTCCTTCTCCTTCTCTTGATGTGAATTAAAAGAGCAACTTGCCAGGCAAACAGGAGGGAAATAACAGATTGCTGCTGCTCATTAAAGCTCCTGCTCAATAGAGTCTGATAAGAGCTACAAGATTGGGTCTTCTGCCAGTTGAGGGTGGAGAGTGGGGGGCATGATAATTGCAGTTCCTCAGATCTGCTCTGAGCTCAAGGGACTCTGTGCATGGAAATGCATGTTTCTTCCTAAAGCTTTACTGTCTGGTGCAGCCTCAGAGTCTAGGCTAGTCTGTCTCTCTCATTTTCCTGATATAGAAGCTTAGGGAATTCACTTTACCTTTCTGGGTTTCATGTTGTTTCTCCACCTAGAAATGGAGAAGAAGTAGAAAAATTTAAAAAGAATAATAGCCTCCGAGAAATGGCTACGCTAAGTAAATGAACAAATCTGAAAGCATTTTGGAGAATTATCTTCTGTATACTGTCTCTTTTCCATCAGCATTTAAACCTCCTTAAGCAACTTTCATCTTAAACAAAGTCCTCCTCTAACCACAGGCCCCACTTTAGCTACCAACTATTTGTTTTCCTCCCCTTTGAAGTCAAATGTGATGAAATGTTCTCTAAATCTAGCTTGGTTTCCTCACCTCCCACCTGCACCCCCTTAGCACCCAACTATCTGGCTTCCGAGCATCACTCCCCTAAGACTCTTCTCACTAGAACCACCACTGACCCTGTTGCTAAATCCAGTGAATACATTTTAATTGGATTAAGACTTTAGTACATTAGTTATTATCTGATTTGGCCTTTTTTTTTTTTCCTTTCAGCTGGTGATTTCTTCCTGGAGTACTTAGCTCTCTTTCCCTGTCATGGGAACATCAGGTGCCTGGGCTTTCCCCCCATGTCTCTGCCGGCCACTCCCGGCAGCTTCTTCGGTGCCTGGGATGTGGCTGTGTTCCCTGGCTTGTCCTCACATCGATTTCTCCAAGGATCACCTCTGTATCTCCGCTCTATGCTCCAGCTCACTTCTGTCTCTGGGACCCAGGTGCTCCCTGGAAGCCTCCCAGGTCCCTCAAACTCAGCATCATTTTCTCCCATTCCCCCTTTTGCTTTCCTGTTCTGACTCCCGAGAACAGAACCACGAGCCCCTTCCCCAGCCAGAGGCCAGGGCGGGGTTACACACTCCCTGGGCCTGACCCGCATCAGGGCCCGCCGGCTTCCTCCCCTCTCTTCCCTTCTTTCCCGTGATCCAGCCCCGCTGAAGGCCGCTCCTCCATTTATCTGCCCCAATTTATCAGCCCCTGCCTCCACTTTACCATCTCACAATCTGTTCTCCACAGTGCTTCCAGAACCATCTTTCTAAATTGCAAATCTAATCAGCACACTCCCTTTCTTCAAATAATTCAATGACCCTTCAAAGCCAGCAGGATAAAGTCCTGGAGGCGCTTCCTATTCTCCTTCTTGCACTTCACCCCTGCACACCCCTTGCTGTGCCCCAAGTATGCTGTACATGGGCACATGGGCACTCTCTCTCTCTCTCTCTCTCTCTCTCTCTCTCTTATACTCTCTCCTCCCAGCCCCTGCACGTGTTCTTCTCTCTTCCAGGAGCGATTTTTTCCCTCTCACCCTTATTTCTAGGTCTGGGAAACTACTTCCTGTCCTTCTACAGGCAGCATAGATAGATTCAATCTTTTCGGGAATCCACAGTTGGGTCTGAGTCCCTCTTGAATGCTCCTCAGCATCCCCATGGCTCCCTCCTCGTGGCATTTGTCACGTGGCATTGCCACCACTTATCTCTGTGTGTCCCCAGCACTGAAAACCCAGTGAGGACATGACTGTGCTCTTGTCACCAGCACCTGGTCCGATGTCTGGCACAGAAGAGGCCCTTCATAAAACACTCGCTCAAATAAAGAACCTATGGTATGCTGAGGAGAGATCATTGTCATGCATAATAAGCAGGTAAAGACCCCATTTTTCCTATTTGGTTAGCAACAGGGACAGAACAATGACACAGGGAAATTCCAGTTTAATGCAATCAACAGGCATGGATCACCTGCCAAGCACAAGATACTGCTGTCGGTGCCCATGGAAATAAAAGTAGGAACGAGGCAGGGGGTCCAACCCCAGCAGCAGGAGAAAGGTATTGTGGGGAAGCTTTTATCAAGTGCTAAGACACGCCAGGCAGCATGCTGGCTGCTTTGCCAGTGCTACTTCTTATAATCTTCACAACTGCCCAAACAGGTAGGCAACTTAATTCTGTGTTTGCAGATGGGGAAACTGAGGCATGCAGAGGTGTATGTTTGTTTTTGTTTTTTTATTGACTGGCTCCAAACCACCGTCAATAAAACAGAATTTAAACCCAAATGTCTCACTCTGTCCTCTTTATGCTATATAAAATTGACTTTGATAAGTACTTCATGAGGCAGGCATGAGCACAATAGGGCTTCTAATAGCAGAGCAGAAAGTCCCATGTGGGCCAGACTTGAAGAAGTGTGAAGATGGGAGAAGAACCATAATGTAAGCCTCAAGGAGAGGCAAAGTCCTTTGCAAATATTATGTGGACAGCATAGGAGTGAAGCCAAAGGGGGCACTTGGGTGGCTCTGTGGTTGAGCAGCTACCTTTGGCTCAAGGTGTGATCCCAGGGTCCTGGGATCAAGTCCCCTATCAGGCTCCCCACAGGGAGCCTGCTTCTCCCTCTGTCTGTGTTTCTGTCTGTCTCTCTCTCTCTCTCTGTCTCTCATGAATATTAAAAAAAAAAAAAAAGTGAAACCAAAGGGCAGCCACAGCCTGAATAGGGCCCTGGGCCAAGGCAGTGGGTAGACCTCCTGAGCCAGTTGCATGTAGGTGCAAGCAGAGCGGTGCGGCACACTGACTGGGAACTAGGGGTCCCTGGGCTGAGGAGGGAACACAGGAACCAGTGTCAGAGAGAAGACACTCTGAGTGTCCGTTGGTGATTACTGATAGAGAACGGGCAGGACGAGCAAGAAGCAGCGCGGGTACAGGCAGCAAGGGGCTGTGTGGGGTCTGTGCAGAAGGTCTGCACTTCCTGAGGGCCTGGCCTCTTAAGGGCCAGGACTCGGAGCCTGGCACATGACATAAAGAACATTCCAGCCAGAAGGAAGAGCATGAGGAAAATGTATTAAAATATGGAACAGTTTATGGTTTGTTAACAGAAGCAGAAACATTGGATGTAGTGGGGTGCTTTAAGAGCTGTGAGAAGAAAAACCAAAGTTTCATGAGAGTTATTTTCTTAACTCCACCTATGGTCATCGTCATCAGTGTCGTGGAAGGGTTGGTGAGTGTGTGGGGGATGGTGACTAAGATTCATGTTTGTCAAACTATTGGTGACTCCTCTCCACTCTTTGTGGCTGCAACACTATCTTTGGTCACTGGGCATACAAACACAGCCAGCCCTCCCACCTGGGGCCAGCTCCATACTTTGCAGGGCCCTGCACACAATGACAATGTGGGCCCCTTATTCAATACCCAGGGGACAAAAAGTGCTATTAAAGGTCACTACAGGGGAACCTGGGTGGCTCAGTCAGTTAAGTGTCTAACTTCAGCTCAGGTCATATACCGGGGTCCTGGGATGGCATCCTGTGTCAGGCTCCCTGCTCAGTGGGGAGCTTGCTTCTCCCTCTCCTTCTGCTGGTCCCTGTGCTTGTGCTCTCTTGCGCTCTCTCTCTGTCAAATAAACAAATAAAATCTTTAAAAAAAATTTTTTTAAATCAAGGTCACTACAATTTTTTCCTTTCTTCCATTTTCCCACTTTGGACTTGTCATGGTGTTCTCTATTTGACATTTAACATCATTCTAAGAAAATTTTATATTCTTAACTCTTTTTTTTTTTAATTTTTATTTATTTATGATAGTCACAGAGAGAGAGAGAGAGAGAGAGAGAGAGAGAGAGGCAGAGACACAGGCAGAAGGAGGAGCAGGCTCCATGCACCGGGAGCCCGATGTGGGATTCGATCCCGGGTCTCCAGGATCACGCCCTGGGCCAAAGACAGGCGCTAAACCGCTGCGCCACCCAGGGATCCCATATTCTTAACTCTTAGTATGGATTTTCCATTCTTCTTTGTATTGTATAATGTCAGTTTCAAATGAAACCGTAAAAGCGTTTAATTCATATGTGGAATCTTGAAATGATACCATTTGTCTCTCCTAGCTCTTCATGCATATGTATTTCATTACTACCGGAACAGTAGGAAAACTGCACAAAATGGAAGTTAATGGTTTCATTTTACTTCTTGATAACTTGCACTTACTCTCAGTGCTCTGCCTTCAGCTCACGGAGGAGCAAAAAGGGAATAAGAAACTATGGGTTGTTCTGTCCTTACATCTCCTACATCATCATTTCCAGTGGTTGGCTAATACAGGGAAGCAGCATGAATAAGAAAGGATAGGATAGCCTTCCTTGGCCATTTGCATTTCTTAGAACACTGCTGCTGTCTTTCTGCATTGGAAGCAAGTTCTGGTTCAATTACTCAGTCACATATGCCACATGCTCACTTCTACTCTCTGTGAGTCCCTTGGAGCTCCCACATATTGTGGTTCCATGGGAATTCTGTGCTTGTGGGACACCACAAATGATAAACATGAATGGGTAGATGAGAAGAGGCAGACACTCCTGTTGCACACATATCAGCTCTCACACATGCCCCGTTGTCCATCAGCCTTTATATACAAACCACAAGTTGGAAGATAGGATTATTAAGAATTTCAAGATGGCAAAAGAGCATTCCACCAAGCACAGGCCCTCTGACGCCACAGCCCTATGTGACCGGGCAGGCTGTGAGCCCATGAAGCCAGCCCGCTCCCAGTGGTCATGCTGTGGCAGATACACAAAGCCAGCCCTGGACAACTACCTGAGTCCATCTGTCCCAGACCGTGCCTTCCTTGTTCCTGGGCCTTCCCTCTTCCTTGAGCATATCCTGGTTCTCAGTCTCTGGCTCTTGACCTTCAGTTTTCAGCCTTTTCTTCTGGCCATTCAGGTTTGGGGCTCAGTCTAACATCCCTCCCTGGGGAGCCAGTTCTCTGCCTGACCCTTGGTTCCAGCTTTAAGTATTTCCTTCAGTGTCAGAGAAGAAGAGCCCTCCTTCCACCTCTGTCCAACAGGACCTGTCTGCTGTGCCAACCTCCCCCTCACCTCAGCACCATCACTTCCCAGTGAGGGCAGAAGAATTCAGACATGGGTGTTCAGTATTCAGGAGAACACACCTACTCACCCTGTTTGATTGTCTTTCCATCCTTGTCACTTTATTAAAACTGCACTTTTAAAGATTATATTGCAAAATCCTCAAAATCCTCTCCTTTGACTTCCATTGCACTGATCTCTTCTTGTTCTCCCCTTTCTGTAAATGCATTTTTGTAGTGTGTCTTCTCTCTTTTGCTCCTGGCTGTAGGTTTCCCTCAAGACTCAGGCCTTAACCATCAGTTCTTGCCCACTTTCTTTCTTTTAATTTTTTTTAGGATTTTATTTATTTATTAATGAGAGACAGAGAGAGAGAAAGAGGCAGAGACATAGGCAGAGAGAGAAGCAGGCTCCCCGCAGGGAGCCCAATGTGGGACTCGATTCCAGGACCCTGGGACCATGACCTGTGAGCCAAAGGCAGACACTCAACTGATGAGCCACCCGCATGCCCCTTGCCTACTTTCTTAATCCCCACCCTCTTCAGTCCCTAGCTGGCAGCCCCTAAACCTGCATCTTCTAGGCTGACTCTCTCCCAAAATCTCAGCCTCAAGCCCCATTCTAAGGATCTAAGACAGCAACCTTTTATCTTGAGTCCTGGGCAAGTTTTTCACTCATTCAGCAATTCAGAATAAAAACCACCACCCAACAGTGGGAGCAAATCTCAAGTCACAACACACATCCCAGTACGTAGCTCAATCCATTTTGACACATTTAATCAATAAGATGACGTTTATACAGTTGACTCTTGAACAACAGGGGTTTAAACTGCATGGCTCAATTTACATGTGGATTTTTTCAGTAGATACAGCACAGTACTATGAATGTATTTTTTCTTCCTTATAATTTTTTTATGAATATTTTCTTTTCTCTAGCTTGCTTCATTTTAAGAACACAGTACAGAATACATATAACATACAACATATGTGTTAATTGGCTATGTTACTAGTAAGGCTTTAGGTCAACCGTAGTCTATGAGTGTTATGTGTTGGACTCAAAAGTTATACATGGATTCTCTATCGCACCGCAGGGGGGCGGGGGGGGGGGTCAGGGCCCCTAACCCCCATGTTGTTCAAGAGGCAACTGTACTGGCAGCCCGGGTGGCTCAGCGGTTTAGCACCGCCTTCAGCCCGGGGCGTGATCCTGGAGACCCGGGATCAAGTCCCACGTCAGGCTCCCTGCTTGGAGCATGCTTCTCTCCCTCTGCCTGTGTCTCTGCCTCTCTCTCTCTCTCTCTGTGTGTGTGTGTGTGTGTGTGTCTCATGAATAAATAAATAAAATCTTAAAAATAAAAAAAGAGTCAACTGTATTTAACGTCTTGGAGTCTTAGTTGTCTGGTAAATGGGAATTATGATATATAATCCCAAGATTGGGGGAATGATTAGGTTACCTAATATATGTAAAGTATTTAGTGCACAGTGCTTCTTAAGCCACACAGTGTAAGCCCTTCCAGTTACCTGTGCTCCCCAGGTTCTCCTGACCGAGGACAGAGTCTGTCCATGTGGATTTTAAGATGTTTCACTAGAGTCCGCCTCATCTCTGCAGCTGGAACAGAGGCCTTTTGAAGGTAGGGGCCACAATTCATGGTGGTCTTCACAATCCCTGTCAGGGCATACACCAGGACCTCAGGGCATACACCAGGTATTCATGTAGTCAAAAGAAGGCTGTGGTTGAGGCATGGCTGTGTTGGGGTGGGAGGGGTGTCTGGGAGCTTCCCTCTTGTTTTTCTGAGGCTGATGTTTGGGTAAGTGTCCACTTACTGACTACTTTCTCATCAGCTCAGATGGCAGAGGCCACAGAGGCGTGGGACTGGGTTGTGAGGCAGGAAATGGGAGCCAGGGACGGGGGTTGGGAGGGACATCAGTTCTACATGCCCTTCATCCTTTGTCTGATTTCAGGTCCCTCTTCTGAATGGGAGTTCCCCAAATGAGCAGCATCTCTTTCTCCTCCTTCCTCTCAGTCCCTCACCAACACCCAGGCAGCACATTAATAGGCCATGCATTGTTTGGGGTGGGGGAGAGGTGGGAAGCCTGTGCTATTTAACACGGTACATAATTAACAGGATCCTCGGGGTAACAGGAGCCCCTCCTATTCCTGACCCACATGCCTCTCTTCCAGAAGGCTGCATAGCAGGGTGGAAAACAGGGCAGTGGTTCTACCACACCCTTACTGGATGGCTGCCTTCAAGTCTGTCTCTGCTTAGTGATCTGCCAAGGCACAGTTTCGGAGAAAAGGTCTAGTCAGGAAAGTGCATCCATGCCCCAAAGTTCTATAGAAGGAACTTTAAAAAGTGAGTCAGTATTAACAGGTTGTAGGAGAGTTAAAAGAGCAAACAGGATCGTGTAGCAGTCTTAGTTAGCTCTTTTCAACCCAAGGCTGGAGACAGAGAAAAGCCATGATGTCACCTCTCACAGGGGCAGGACCACCTTATGGGAGTTGGAACAAGGCAGGAGCTGCCGTTGGAGGCTGGGGTCACAGAAGAGGTACACAGTCTTCTTGAGGTGTTGCTCAGAACGGCAACCAGGGAGAAGCTCTTGGCCTTCCAGATTCTCTTGGCTTCCAGTCTCCTGCCAGTGCCTCTCATTCATTCAGAAGCTGGAGGATGAGAAAGCCTGGGAGATGTCATTTTCAGGGGTTAGCCCCTGTTCGACAGAGCAGAGCCTTGCCTTGAAAGACAAGTCTCAACAACTAGTACAGGGGAGTTGCTTGTCCACCTCATAATCTCCACCAACCCCAACAAGCCATCCTGATGAACAATCTAATTTTTTAAAAAATTCTTTCTGTGCAGTTTCATCATTAAAACAGTCTGCTAGCCCCTTCTTCCAATCAAAGTGTCACCCTTAGCTCCTCCATAGAAGTTCTAGAGCTGGTGCCTTCCCTACCACCTCCAGCCTCACTCTACTGGCTTCGAGAGTCAGCACTGTGATGATGCCTCAGGAGTCTGATTTCAGCTCTGCCCCAGACCTCTTCTGGCTCAGCCATCACAGCCTGGCTCTGACAACACAGTTCAGAACTCGGTTGCCATGTGAACCTGGACTTGGCCAGTCAATTGCTTTTCATCCAACTCTTGAAGGTCACAGAAGTGGGAGGTTTTCAATTATGAGCAGGCCAAGTGCAAGGTTGGGGCCACCAGGAAATGACAAGTGGTAGGCCCAGTCTTTCCAGGCTGGGGCACATCCCCGCTGCTGTGATGAATGAGCTCAGCCTCCTTTGGTCAGAACCAACCTGTCAGTCCTTGATAAAGAACTCACCAAACATTGTGCTAATATGAACAAGGATAAACGGGATAGGGTTTCAGCTCCATTTGCAACACACTGCCTGGGAGTAATCTGAACAGGCAAGGTGAGGAGACAGGCCCGGAAGGACAGCAGTGCCCTGCATGCTCTTCCTGCTGTCTCCAGGGATTTTCCAGCTTATCCACTTCATTTCCTGAAAGTAATCAGCCCTGAATATCTCGGCAACAAGGCACTCCTTGGGGAAGTAATGACTGGGAGGCAGTCTGGTGAATCAACTCTTCTCAAGCCCAGAGCAGACATCAGGGGGCCACACGGATGGACCTTGAAAGCCATTTGGAGAAGTTGGGTGTGTGTTACTTAGGATCAGCATGCTTGCTTAAGGGAGAAGCCCTGGCAGAGGGAGATGCTTCTTTTGGGCCTCCCGGCATTAAAAAGGGGATTCTTCTTGATGCAGTCTACCTATGTGGCCTGGTAAATGAAGGCAGGGCAAAGCCAACTTCCTGAGAAGACCCAAAGTAAGATGGATGCCCATGACTGTGCCTTGATCTCATGTCATTCCCTCTTATGCAAGAGGGAAGTGCTGTCCAGATGCCTTCAGACACCACGCAACACCCTACCTTCTCCCCTTCTGCGGTTGAAATGTTGTAAGTCACTGAGCACATCTCTGAGTAAACTGAGATTTCAAGAACAAGAGGGAGAGGATTTTAATCTTATGGGAAAAGGAGAAACCAAACAGATTAAATCCCAAATCCCTCTAAAGGGAAGAGGATGTTAAGGGGATCAAACAACATTTGAGACTCAAGGAAACTGTTTTTCTAAGTTTGGGGAAGGATCTGCTCAAAAAAATTGGTTTGATATTTCTTTTCTGGGTGGTTTGTGGACTTAACACTGAGTGGGTTGAATGTGTAGGAATGGGCAGCCTTGGTAGTATTTTGTCGGGGAAAGGAGACCCGTGCTAATTAACCTGGAGGCACCCCTGCATGGCTTGGCTTCTCTCAGAGTTTTTCTGAAACACTCTTTGCTTCTGTTCCCTTTTTCTGATAGGCGAACTCCTACTGTCATTCAGCATTCCCCCCTGGAGCCAGAGTGGTCCAGTTCAAACCTAAGCTCCATTTCTGACTCCCCAGCCGAACTCCAAGCCTTTAGAAGGAACTGACTACATTCCGTTCTTCTTTGAATCCCCTGTAGTGAGCACAGTGCCTGGCACAGAGGGGATCCTCAATAAACACCTAGTGACTGAGTAACTAGGAAGCTAAGAGCCTCAACTCTGGAATCAAGCTGCCTGGATTTGAATCTTGATCCTACTATGTATTGACTGTGTGACCTTGGGCAAGTTTCCTAACTTCTCTGTGTCTCAATTTCTTCATCTTTAAGAAAGGATAATAGCACTTGTCTCCTAGAATGGATGTGAGGGTGAAATGAGTCCACGTATGTATAATGTTGAGAATGGTGACTGGCACGGAGACGGTGCTCAATAAAAGTCAGCTATTAGTACTTTGAGCACTTGCTCGGGCACCTCAGATGGATTATTAGCTGTCCTTTTTCCAAGAGATGCACATTAAACATAATAGCTTTGTTAAAAATTTCTCTCCAACACCGTGGTTTGTGGGGAATTTGCCATTAGATGAATTAATGATCACACAAACAAATTATAATTCTGGGTTTCCTGCAGTAATTTGGCCCAGACAGAAGATGAACTCTGGAAGCCAAATTGGCTCATTCGTCTCTGCTCTAGGAAGGCCCCACAGTGTAGGGAATCATTCACCAGGGGAATCTGTTTTCCAACGACAGAATGGGCAGTTTTTCAACAGCAGCTTCAGGTGATGCGTTATTTTGTCTCAGGCTGACAGAGAAGGAAGTGCTAGAAAGTAGCACAGGAAGTGGCAGAGTGCAAACATGAAGGGGATGCGGGCAGGGACCGCCGCCAGGACTGAGGCGAACCACCAGATCTAGCTCGTGGCCCGCCTACCATCGCTGGGAGTTTATTTTTTTATTTTTTGTATATTTTTTATTGGAGTTGGATTTGCCAACATATAGCATAACACCCAGGGCTCATCCTATCAAGTGCCCGTCACCCAGTCACCCCGTCCCCCACACACCTCCCCTTCCACCACCCCTTATTCATTCCCCAGAGTTAGGAGTCTCTAATGTTCTGTCTCCCTCTCTGATATTTCCCACTCCTTTTCTCTCCTTTCCCCTTTATTCCCTTTCACTATTTTTTATATTCCCCGTATGAGTGACATATAGTGATTGTCCTTCTCCAATTGACTTACTTCACTCAGCATAATTCCCTCCAGTTCCATCCACGTCGAAGCACATGGTGGGTATTCATCATTACTGATGGCCATCGCTGGGAGTTTAGAGCCAAGGTTGCAGGGAAAGCTCAGTTATTCCAGAACAAGATAACCAGGCTCATGGTCCATGCCAGGCTGCCAGCTGTGCACATTCACATGAACATCTCAAGGTCAAGGACCAAGACTTTAAGTTCTCTGTGTCTTCTGTTGAAATAACGGTATCAGCTCATTTATAGAGTATTTAGGAGATGCCAAACATTATGCTAAGCACTGAGCATTGATCGCCTCATTTTCTCCTCACAAAAAAACCTAGGAGATTCCAAACCCTGTTTTACAAAGGGAGACAACTGAGTCACAGCAACTTGCCCTTGGAACACAACTAATCGGGCTTTGAAACTAGAGAACATGACCCTAGGACTTGTGTGTTTATATACTACACTTACTACTTAGTACAGGGCATTCCATATGAGCATCAGCTGTTTAAAAATTGCTTTGATGAATGAACGAATGAATGAATGAGGATGCAGTAGGATGGAATCTAGAATTCATCCCTAGAATCTCTTCTCTCTGGGCTCTGGACTCCATGAATCAATACCTATAGTTACCTGTCCCTGTCTTTTCCCCGCCTTATGTTAGGTGATTAAAATCATACTTTGGCTTAGTGTGTCCTTGGACCCACCCTGAATCCACCACTGGCTGGGTTCACTAGCATGAGGGTAGTGGCCCCAGAAAGTCAGGTAATGCCTACTGGCCTTTCATCTGGAGCTTTAGCCTGCAAATCCATCCGGTGGCCCTGGCGTCCTTCAGGTTGCAGGCTCCTGGATCTCCCGTCTTGTTTCTCATTTGCCACCATTTTCGAGAAAGCCACAGAACCTTTAACCGTCTCTGAGAAGCTATGTTTCTCCTTCACTTGCTGGGAACAAGAACAATGACTTTCCGGCTATTTCAAGTTAATCTTCAAAGACATACTCACGGACAGTCTGAGCCGGCCAGGTAGAAAGTAGGTCATTAGGACCCAGAAGCACTGGCTTCTCTGACAGACAGCTGGACAATCGGACAACTGCAAAAGCCGTAGGATTCCTGATGAAAAATGAAGCCCCCCCCCCCAGCTCCCCTGCCTCCTGCATCACCAGCCCGCTCCCCTCCCCCAGCCCCCAGGAAACAAGCACTCAGGCTGGGGGGTGGGGGGTGGGGGGTGGTCTCCTGCGCTGGAAATTCTCAGCTGGACAGTCACAGCCCGGTATCAGCCTCATCGTCCGGGCTGCGCGGATGTGTCCCTGATTACATTCCAGCAGTTGGATACAATCTCTTTCCTCAGCACCGAAATGACTTGGGGGGAAAATAAACAGGATGTGTCGTGCTAAAATTCTCTGCAGCCTGCAGGGTGTGCGATGCATACTAAGAACTGACAAAAGCTCATCCGCCCAGAATCAGGAGGTGAACTTGGACTCAAAACGGTCTCATTCATTTGGGGAATGTAAAAATTAGTGAAAGGGAATAAAGGGAAAGGAGAGAAAATGAGTGAAAATATCAGTGAGAGTGATGGAACATGAGAGACTCCTAACTCTGGGAAATGAACAAGGGGTAGTGGTAGGGGAGGTGTGCGGGGGGCGGGGAGGGGGGGGGGTGTTGGTCCTCCCAGCTGGGGCCTGGTGGTGAGGGAGCACTAGGCCTGGGGTAGGAGTCAACAGTTTGGTGCCACAGAGGAAGTATTTCCAGGCTATCGAAAAGCTTAGCAGTATTAAGATTGGCTGGCTATTCATTAAATATCTACTATAAATCAGGCTCTGTGCTAAGTCCTTCACAAATATTATTTAATTTTGAAGTTATATGTATTACAAAAGAAATTCATGTTCATTATTTTTAAAGTAATATAGATGAGCAAAATGAAAAAATAAATACCCTGTAATCCCATCTCCCAAAGATAATCACCCTTGACATTTTGGCATCTGTACCAAACAACACTTCTATGAGGTGTAGATATTATTTTGCATTTTGTAGTTGAGAAATGCAGCACTACAGAGGTCGAGTATCTAGATAAATGCCATTGCACTAAGAGAGTCAGGATTCGAACTCTGGTTCCTTCATTTGATAAATCTTTATTGAGAACATAAGCACTGTTCTGAGAAATGCAATTGCAGGTCTAGAAGGAATAAGATGAAGTTTTGGATGCCTTGAAGCTTCAATCTAGTGGGAGAGCCAATCACACACAAATAAGTGCTGAACATGGCAAGTGCCATGAAGAAAATAAAAATAAGGTGCTTTCAATTAAAAAAACAATATTCCTGCACTGGGTGTTATATGAGGCTGAAAGGTTGTTGAATACAACATCTGAAACTAAGGATGTACTACATGTTGGCTGAATGAATTTTTAAAAAATAAATAATATTAAAAACATTTGCATTAATTTTTACATATCTATATATAATTTTATCATAAAATATTTTTAAATACTTAAATATAATTAAATCAGGCAGGTAACATTTCTCACGTATTTCTCATAAAAATAAATAAACTTGCTATTAAAAAAATAAGTGTTAAAAAATAAGTGTTAAGTGACTGTCATGAGGTAGGTTGTAACATAGAGTGGGTCAAAGAATGATTTTTTTAGGAAATATTTTAATTTTTTTTAAAGATTTTTATTTATTTATTCATAAAAAACAGAGAGAGAGAGAGAGAGGCAGAGACACAGGCAGAGGGAGAAGCAGGCTCCATGCAGGGAGCCTGATGTGGGCTTCGATCCCAGGACTCCAGGATCACACCCTGGGCCAAAGGCAGGCACTAAACCACTGAGCCACCCAGGGCTCCCCAAAATATTTTAATTTTTAAACAAACACTTAAACAATGCTTATTGTGTCTGTGTTTTTAAGCAAATGTTAATGCATTCGAAACTCAAAAAATCCTATGATGTATGTACATGCCTTATTGCAGGTAAAAAAAACTAGGGCACAGAGAGGCTGAGTAATTTTCCCAAGGTCACACAGCTAGCAAGTAGTGAAGCCCAAGGTTAAGATCCAAGCAGTTTGGCTGTAAAGTCATGCTTGTCACTATTACCCTCCAGTGTCTTTGAGCAAGGATCTGAATAATAAGGCATCATCCATGTAAAGATCTGGAAATAGTACTCAAACAGAAGGGACAGCAGGGCCAAAACACTGAAGTGAGAATGTGCTAAGCATGTTTGAGTGTCAGAAGGAATGCCATTAGCCTATCAAGCTAGGCTACATAGGACCCTGTACACCAGAGGAAGGTCTCAGGATTTTATCCTCAATATAGTAGGAAGAGATTGGAGATTTTTAGCAGAGAAGTGACTTGATCAAATTTGAAATTTTTTTTCAAATTTGTATTTTTAAAAGATTCCTTTGCCTATTAAATAGAGAATAGAATTTAGGGGGGCAAATCAGGGAGGAACCATGAACTAGACAGGGGTGCAGACTAAAGATGAAAGTGGCTTGCGCTTGGATAGTACCCAAGAAACAGAAAGGGGAAGAAAATCGGACCATCTAAAGTCACACTTTCCATGTCAAGCTCACTGCCTTAGAGAAAAGCATTGTGGTAAAAGCTCTTTGCTAAGCAAGGGACCAACTTAGGGGTCGGAACGGAGGCATAAAAAGGGTAGAGATGATCCTTTACAAGTCATGAGCTGGAAGCAATGACAGAGTTTATCGCAAGGTACAGAAAATAGTAATACCTATTACTTAGTGAATAGCTACTGTGTTCCAGGTTCCATTCCAAGTGCTTGCCACATGCTAACTCATCAAATCCTCACAACAATCTGATAAGGAAGATGTTATCATTATTCCCATTTTACAGACAGGTCAAGTCAAGCCTACTCCAGGCCACAGGACTGGTTGAGTGGCAGAGCCAAGCCTTCAGCCCAGGCAGGCTGACTTAGAGACCATGGCTGATAGCCACCTCACTGACCTGCTTTTGAAAGATGTCTACTAATTCAACCAACAGCCTAGGGAGCTGCCAGATGGCAGATGAGCATGCACTCAGCAAAGGCAGCAAGGGCCTTCCATTATTTCCTAACAAGAATGATTTTTGCATTAGGAAAAAAAAGGACACAGACAGCTCTTCTTTCAGGGCTGAATTTCACATAAATCCCATTTGTGCAAGCACAGGTCGCCCTATCATTTCCACATCCAGTTTCAGGAAGGAGCAGGGTGGTCCTGGAGGCTGGCTGCATACGAGGCTTTAAGGCTGGGTATCATGCCTAGACAACTGAGACAGTTGGTCAACTTGGATTTAAAAACAAAAACCAAGCTTCCAAACTGATCAATGCATGATTGTAGATGATGAAAATTATGACCTAACATATCACTTTGAGCTAAAGAGCTTACTCATCAGAGGCAGCATATTAGTCTCTCCCTGATGGAGGTAACATTTCTCTTTATCAACAGATAAGGATTAAAAGTGAAAGCAAAAATCTTAGAGACTAATAAGAAATACCTTCAAGAAACATAAATTCTGGAATAAACGTGCTTGCTTAGCAACAGCCATCTTCATGTTTATGTTTTCGCCTTAGTTGCTGATGGAGGTCTCCGTCTCCATGTCAATTTCTATTCATTAAATAACATGTATTGAATGTGTATGTATTATGATTCAGAGGAGATACAAGGACATTTTAATATTGAATTCTTATAGCCTAGAAACTCATAATCTAACCATGACAATAAGGTGTATACATTCCTCTATATAATTCAAGCAACTTTGATTTGTGCTATAAGTGATAAAAAAAAAAAAAGGCCAAGGAGGGACTTATCATGCCTGCTTGGGCTGGTCAGGCTAAGCTTCTCAGAAGAAATGGTATTCTATTTGGACCTTATAGGATGCATGGGAATTACATAGGGAAGAGAGAGACTTCCAAGTTGTGAAAACACAAGTAATTTTCATGGGATGATGTGTAAGAAATGGGTTGTTATGGGCTAAACTGTGTTCTTTCAAAATTTCTGTGTTGAATCTCTAACCCCTAATACCTCAAAATGTGACTGCAATTGGAAATAGGGCTTTAAAAGAGGTGCTTAAGTTAAAAATGAGGCTGTTAGTGCAGACCCTAATAGATTGGATTAGTCAGATTGGGACTAATGTCTTTATAAAAAAGGGAAATGTGGACATACAAAGAGGCACCAGGAATGTGCAGGCACAGAGGGAAGACCATGTGAGTGCATAGGAGAAGGTGGCCATCTGCAAGCCAAGGAGGGAGGCCTCAGGAGAAACCCATCCTGCTAACACTTCCATCTCAGATTTCTAGCCTCCAAAGCTGTGAGCAAATAAACTTACACTGTTTAAGCTGCTCAGTTGGTGGTCTTTCCTTATAGCAGGCTGAGCAAACTAATATATGGACATAAAAGGGCAGGAGAAAGAGACACTGATTTGGATAAGACCGAGGGGCCATTGGGCCTTGCTCTTCACCCCCACTAGATAGATGTACCACTCATGCATGCTGCTGAACACAAGATGTCATGTCAGGCGATGTGAGCGGATCAAATTAATAATACACTGGCAATCATTCAACTGACTGCCTAGACCCCAGCATGTGGGAGTAGCTCTGTAAATGTTTATTGAAATAATGAATAAATGCATGAAGTAGGCTCCAGTCAAAATTGCAGATGGCGAGTGATATTAGATTCATTCTCTTAAAAAAAAAAAAAGATTCATTCTCTTATCCCTTTACCTTCCTTTAATTTTGTCACACCTCTTATCACTTCACTGTAGTAAAAGTGTATTTTGTGTGTGTGTTTTTCTCTACTAGACTACACCCTTCCTGAAGGTGGGCCTGTACTTTATTTTTTTTCACCTGGTACTTAGGACAATGACTAGCACATAGGGGCTGCTCAGTAAATGTAAATTGATGGAATGGAGAGGAGTTACTTAAACAGATCATCTCATTCGCTCTTCACAACAATTTTACCAGGTAAACAGAGAAGGACTGAGCATAGGGTCCAATTTACAGATGTTGCAACCAAGTTTCAAAGTGTTAAGTGCACTTAAATGATCACAGGTACAATGGACCTCAAGCTTGTTCTTCTAAGAATTTATCTAATCCTCTTTATTACACCATGCTGTCTCCCTAACAGCTCTACCGAGTTATTGTTTAATAATTCCACTGTGAGGGATCTCTGGGTGGTGCAGCGGTTTAGCGCCTGCCTTTGGCCCAGGGCGCGATCCTGGAGACCCGGGATCGAATCCCACGTCGGGCTCCCGGTGCATGGAGCCTGCTTCTCCCTCTGCCTATGTCTCTGCCTCTGTGTGTGTGTGTGTGTGTGTGACTATCATAAATAAATAAAAATTTTAAAAAATTTTAATAAAAAAAATAATAATTCCACTGTGAATCAATACAAGAAAAAGCTCAATAAAGAATGTCTCCATATTACGGGCCGAATTACTATTGAGAACATTATATACTAATGATCAGAGTCCTTTATGTTAGGAACCCAGGGGAATTGAGTGCCAAGAACAATTCTGGGTCTCCTGAAAATTGCTGTTTCCTCTTATCAGACAGAACCTTATAAATTATGGGATTTCACTTCTTGTCTTGGCTGTCAGGAAGTACAGAAATGGAATTAGTGCTTAATTATAGTAATAATCTAATTTCTGGTCCAATTACAATCCTCTGCTCCTATACGTGATTCCTGATCTTTATTTTTATTTTAATCAATCATGTGTATGGATACACAGTTTTTATTATTAGCTGTAGCAAATCCTTTTAAATAGTAGCTGTAGTGGGGGCACCTGAGTGGCTCATTGGGTTAAAGGTCCAACTCTTGGTTTCGGGTCAGGTCATGATCTTGGGGTCATGGGATCAAGCCCCATTTTGGGCTCCTGGCTCAGTGGGGAGTCTGATGGATATTCTTTCTCTCCCTCTCCCTTTGTCCCCCCCCCCAAAAATAGATAAATCTTTTAAAAAAATAGCTATGGTGGAAAATATAGAAAATAAGCAGTGACTAGCACAAATCAAATGCTTGATATTTGCCAGGAGCCATTTCTGCATTTTATATGTGTTAACTCATTTCATCACCAAAAAAACAAATACTTATACTGCCAGAGAAGACAAATGCTATGTAATGTAATGAAAACAATATTCTGCTTTATCAGAGAATAGGACATGTGCCTTCCCCGCACCTCCTCTGCTACCACCTCAGTGCAGGCCTCCTACCACCTCAATTAGTTCGGTACTGTCCCCTGATTAGACTCTCTGCTTCCACCCTTACCCCCTTCAGTCTACTTCTCAATGAGTGCCTAGGAGTATTTCGTTAAAATAAGAGTCAGGTATGTCACCCTCTGCCCAAAACCCTTCAATGACATCCCGTCTCAGAATGAATGCCAAGGACCTGCCCAGTAGTACACAGGATCTGGCCCCTGTGATGCCTCCCTTACTCTGCTTGCTCTTCCTTCAATATTCAAGGTGCCTCTTCAACTCAGGGTCTTTGCATTTACTATTCTCTTTGTTCAGATATTTGCATGGCTTATTCCTTGTCACTTTCAGGGGTCAAATGTCACCTTCTCAGGAAAGCCTTCCCTGTTTACCTGCTAGCCCCTCCCTCAACTTTCTTGTTTTATTTTTCTCCTGCCCACATTTAACTAACATACTCTTTCTTTTCACTTCTTTATAGTTTATATTGACTGTTTCTTACAATGTAGACTCTCCAAAAGCAGGCCTTTCTGTCCATCTTGTCCTTTGCTACATCCCAATCAACTAGATGGATGTTTGATGCATAATAGTTACTCAATATGTACTTTCTGAAATAATGAGTTGGCATGGGAGGAAGAAGCATGTTTTGCTACAAACATACCATATCTTGCAAATATACAAAGTGTACAAAACTAAAATATTCACTGTAAGTATTAAACTGTTTTTCCAAACTCCTTTCTTCTGTCCGCCTACTAACTCTTTCAGGTCAATTTAATTAATGTTTGACTGGTTGCATATGATAGAATGTGATTGTCTATGCGACTTAGGTTAGTGAATTTTTCAGATGTACAGGGCATCTGAGCTGGTCAGACTGGAGCTCTAACACTGCTACTACACAAAGCTCCTTTCCCAACAACTCTTCTTGAGTTGAGATCTGAGATCTTTTTATTTAAAAATTTTCTAATTCCCGGCACTATAATTTAAATTCCTGTGACTTATCCCATAACTGAAGTGAAATCTTTTTCATTTATCAATATCTATGAGAACTTTTGCACCTAGGAATGGTGGAATAATAGGGTTTGGAGGGATGGGAGCTAGGGGCAGAGGAGGGGAAAGAGGAAGATTGTAATAAAGGTAGGAACCAAGTCTCTGTGTTCATTTCTATACCCCCAGCTTTACAAGTGCCAGGCACACAAAGGCAATCAATAAAGACTGGTTTGTTGAATTGTTCCTGGTAGCCCCTTGGTCTGAGTCTGAATATATAGAGCTAGAAAGATGATGAGTTGAAGTCAGAATTTTTTTTCTTGGGAGCTTTTTGAGATTCTGAATAACAGCTTCTCCCCACCTTTGCCTAGGGGCCTGGCATCTTTGGAAGCTTTGAGAGGTAGCATCCCTGGGTGGAAGTTGACATCTAAGAGTAAGCAGTTCAGTAGTGATGCTTCTTCAAGGGGATCTTTGGCAAGTGGGAAGCATCTCACAGTCTGTGGGGTGGGGGCACACATGAAATACCCACTTAGAAACTCCTGAAAATAATGCGGGGTGCTTTGAAGGAAACAGAGCATGCAGCCCATCTGCATCCAAGGGCTGGTGAGGCTAGTTTTATATGGTATTGCAGAATCTACATTTAGAAGGAGCTTTAGAACCATCTCAACCAGTCATTCCAGCCATTTTCCTGCAAAAATAAAACACATGAGTTCAGCATAATTTAGTCTCTTGTTTCTCTCAGACTATCCAGATTCTTATAAATCCATTTCATCCCCCACCCCATACATAGCAACACTGATAATTGTCTTATTTTGAACTTTCTGGCTCTTTCTGGAGGTGAGAGCTTTTTGTTCCTTTTCACTTAGTGTGTGCCTTGCTGCTGACATTCCTGCTAAGTATCTTGTTGCAGTTTTAATTGCTAGTCTTGGTATGGGGCGGCTCTCCTTCCCCTTAAGAAGAAAAAAAGCATTCATTTAACTTCTAACCCAATTAAACCATGAGCTCATGAGCTCATGTTCTGTGGGCCAAAGAGATGGGCTCTGGAGTCATGAGCAGAATAGAAATTGCCAACATTAACATGATTCCCTCTTCCCCATTCAGGAATGGCTAACACGGGGTGAGATTATGTTTGTGCTCTAGTAACTTTTTTCAATTAATTAATCAGCAGGTACAAATCCAAAAAACAAGCTTCTGAAAATGTCGAGGACTTGCTGGCATTGTGGGAATGCTGGGGCAATCACTCAGGTTCAGAGGAGCACTTGATATACAGCCTAGCAATCCTAGTGCTAACTCTTCTCAATTCCCTGACTTTGGAGGGATTTCACTCAGCTTCAAAGAGTTACACGGATAATAAATTGACCTCCAGTCAGCA